>NC_091464.1:81644946-81986375 GCF_027789765.1 Dendropsophus ebraccatus
ATACATCCCTCCTCTGCAGGTAGTCCCTATACTGTATACACCCCCCTCTGCAGGTAGTGCCCATACTGTATACATCCCCCCTCTGCAGGTAGTGCCCATACTGTATACATCCCCCCACTGCAGGTAGTGCCCATACTGTATACACCCCCCTCTGCAGGTAGTGCCCATACTGTATACATCCCTCCTCTGCAGGTAGTCCCTATACTGTATACACCCCCCTCTGCAGGTAGTGCCCATACTGTATACCCCTCTTCCCCCTGTAGTTGTTCCTCCATACTATGTACCCCCCCCCCCTCTGCAGGTAGTGCCCATACTGTATACATCCCCCCACTGCAGGTAGTGCCCATACTGTATACATCCCCTCACTGCAGGTAGTGCCCATACTGTATACATCCCCCCACTGCAGGTAGTGCCCATACTGTATACCCCTCTTCCCCCTGTAGTTGTTCCTCCATACTATGTACCCCCCCCCCCCCCTCTGCAGGTAGTGCCCATACTGTATACATCCCCCCACTGCAGGTAGTGCCCATACTGTATACATCCCCTCACTGCAGGTAGTGCCCATACTGTATACACCCCCCCTCTGCAGTAAGCCCCCCATACTGTATACATTCCCCTTCCATACTGTATACATTCCCCCCCCCCTATACTGTATACCTCCCTCTCCCTCTGCAGTAAGTCCTCCCATACTGTATACCTCCCTACCTTTCTGTAGTTGGTTCCCCATACTGTATACAATCCGCCACTGCAGGTAGTCCCCATACTGTATACCTCCTCCCCCCTCTGTAGTTGGCCTACCTACCCTCTGTCCTCCTATATTCAGTGTCCCCTACTGTGCATCTTCTAACCCCTTCTCCCTCACCTGCAGCTTGTGTTGGGCAGGTGGAGGCGGAGCACCCAGTGTCAGTGATCTGGTCAGCTGACTTTAACCAGGGCTTATTTTTGGAGTACGGCTTAAGGCTGGGTTCACACTACGTATATTTCAGTCAGTATTGTGGTCCTCATATTGCAACCAAAACCAGAAGTGGATTAAAAACACAGAAAGGCTCTGTTCACACAATGGTGAAATTGAGTGGATGGCCGCCATATACCAGTAAATAACGGCCATTATTTCAATATAACAGCCGTTGTTTTAAAATACCAGCAAATATTTGCCATTAAATGGCGGCCATCCACTCAATTTCAACATTGTGTGAACAGATCCTTTCTGTGTATTCAGTCCACTTCTGGTTTTGGTTGCAATATGAGGACCACAATACTGACTGAAATATACGTAGTGTGAACCCAGCCTAAAGTTGTATTCCGCTCAAACATAACTTTTGATATGTTGCTGCTCATGGTGGGACTAACAATTCCTTCCAGGCAGTTTTTTGTGATTTCACCAGAAAGTAGCAGCTCAGAACTGAGGGAAGGAGACTGAATAGATAATAACAAGTATGGAAGGAATTGTTAGTCTCACCATGGGCAGCAACATATCAAAAGTTATGTTTGATTGGAATACCCCTTAAAATTTCAAGCCTACTCCAAATTGCCTGCAAAATGTTTTCTCATTTTGGGATGACATGTTGTCGGCTTCAGAACCAATTACCAGTTTTCCATAAAATTTTGGTCTCAAGATGCAATAGTTTCCACACATAGGTGTTAGAGTCTTTTAACCTGCTGATAGTTCCCCTTTAAGGCTGGGTTCACACTACGTATATTTCAGTCAGTATTGTGGTCCTCATATTGCAACCAAAACCAGGAGTGGATTAAAAACATAGAAAGGATCTGTTCACACAATGTTGAAATTGAGTGGATGGCCGCCATATAATGGCAAATATTTGCTGGTATTTTAAAACAACGGCTGTTATATTGAAATAATGGCCGTTATTTACTGTTATATGGCGGCCATCCACTCAATTTCAACATTGTGTGAACAGATCCCTTCTGTGTTTTTAATCCACTCCTGGTTTTGGTTGCAATATGAGGACCACAATACTGACTGAAATATACGTAGAGTTCACATTTGCATTAGAGGCTCTATTACACATTCTGTCAACAATGTTTCCTGCTCTAATTCATGCAGTACTATTATCTCTGTCAGCAGATGATGGATCTAACACTCCGTAGTAATATCAGTTCTACATAAAAGCCGTGACATAGATGTACGGAGAGCCTTAGGTGCCACCCACAGCGACTCTCATGCAAACGTTCACATTCTGCACTGTGGATCCGGAAAATGCAAGCAAATAGAATTTCTCTAAACTCCATTAACTTGCTCAGAGTACTACAATGTATGCAGAAATGAAATCCGTTACTTATCCCATAGATTTACCCATTTTTTTCTACAAGACTGTATATCCCTCTATCCCTCTCTCATTGTATACCAGGCAGATCGCTCAGTCAGTCCTAGGAATCTGGTCGCCCGTCTTTCCTAGAAATCAATATAAATAGAAAGCAAGTGAATTGTTTACAGAGTGATATATATATATATATATATATATATATATATATTATATTTATAATATTAGATTTAATATATATATATATATATATATATATATATATATATATATATATATATTATAATATAACAATAATACATTATATAGATATATATATATATATATATATATATATATATATATATATAAAAATAATTATGTTTATTTTATATATCCTGGCATAACAAATCCCACACATCTGGTTTTCAGAGCTGCATAATCCAAACCCCACTGATTTGTGTTATGTAACCACAAACATACATATATTCCATATGAGTGAAGTACAATGCAGTTTATGGACCTAGAGGTTTACACTATCAAGTGTTACATTAGTCCAAGTGGAAGACCACCATTGTGTATTTTACAAACCTCTGATTATCTGGTTATGTTACACAATTTACATAGCAGAATAGGTTTATTTATAATCTGTATGTGTGTGTGTGTATATATATATATATATATATATATATATATATATAATGCACGTATTCTAACTCATTGGATAATGCAACTATTTAATCCAGCTTTGTGGGTGGCCGACATAATAAGCTGATAAAAACTGTAAATATAGAAATTCGTAACCTTTATTGACTTGCAGTAAGTCTATTAAAGGGGTACTCAAATTAACTGGTTTCTGAAGGTTATATAGATTTGTAATTTACTCCTATTTACAAATCTCGAGTCTTCCAGCTGCTGTATGTCCTGCAGGAAGTGGTGTTTTGTTTCCAGTCTGATACAGTGCTCTCTGCTGCCACCTCTGCCTGTAAGAGGAACCGTCCAGAGCAGCAAATCCCCAAAGAAAACCTCTACTGGCTCAGGCTAGAGAGAATACACCAATTCCTGCAGGACATACAGCAGCTCATAAGTACTGGAAGACTCAAGATTTTTAAATAGAAGTAAATTACAAATCGATATAACGTTCAGAAAGTTGAATTGAAAGAAAAAGATTTTCGCTGGAGTACCCCTTTATCCCCTATCTTGTGGATAGGATATAACAATGATTGGTGTCCCTCTGGCCTTGTACCCACACAGGCTTTCAAAATAAAAAGTTTTGTGTCGCTTAGATGCCTGCAGTCCTGGTAAGGAGAGTGTCAGTCATAGTAATGTTAGTAGGTTGCCACCAACTAAGCTCTTGATATATCATACAAAGGCCTTCAATACGCCACACATAACTTGTTATGTAACAGTCATGTACCTGACATACAACATGTGTATGATAGGTGTTTTATTATATTTCATAGTATTGTGTTTTGTTTTTTTAGGTTGAAATTCATCTTCGGGCCCACAGCCCTCTACGCTTTGGATTTAGTGGATCAGCGTTCTGTTACATATGTCACCAGTCCCAGTGGACGGAGCACTTTCCAGGTAATATTTATTATCTTCCTATAGAGATGCTTGTGAAGTGGTAGTTAGATGGCTGTGGGTCTCAGTCCTAAGATCTAATGGGATCACTAGTAAAAGTGGGTAAACAGCGCAGTAGCGCGCCCCATTCCTTGGCCGGCTTCAAGATCTGATCTTACAATGGGAAATGAGCCTGTGTGGTGCACCGGGGTTGTTCCAGAGTGTTCCCCTCTTTAAAGTGGTGTATTCTTTCCCAGTCTGACACAGTGCTCTCTGCTGCCACCTCTGTCCATGTCAGGAACTGTCCAGAGCAGGCGAGGTTTTCTATGGGGATTTGCTACTGCTCTGGACAGTTCCTGACATGGACAGAGGTGGCAGCAGAGAGCACTGTGTCAGGCTGAAAAGAATACACCACTTCCTGCAGGCAGGACATAATGTACAGTACATACAGTAAAGTAAGTACTGGAAGACGAGATTTTTAAATTAAGTACATTACAAATCTATATAACTTTCTGAAACCAGCTGATCTGTAAGAAATATATTTTCGCTGGAGTTCCCCTTTAAACAGACATTCATATTAGGAAACGGATTACAGCCGTGTACAGCATCAGTCCCCTCATGTCTGTATGGTATGATGCTGGTGACATACACACGTTTTAGCTGAAGTGTCCATTCCCTGCACCAGGCAGACTGCTGTACATAGTAACATTCATGTCTTTTATTTCCATCTTTCCATATTCACCTCTACATTAGCATTATCTAACTGCAGAACATCTGCTCTATGTATAACACATGGCATTTAATATGTAGGAACGTTGTATTTCATCATAAGGTTTTCCGCCCTCCCTCTTTGGAGCCGCTTGGGATACAGACATGACGGACACACGTTCGTAAATCCATGAGCAAAATTAGAATAATCTAATTTTTTTTAGTTCTGTGCGGACAAGTGCGGCACGCCTAAGGGTCCTCTTCAGGTGGTTGAGTCCGGGGTAGTCACACATAATGAGTGTATTAGCATTCATAGACATTTCATAGTATATGTCCTCAAGAAACCTTCTGCTATAGATTTCCATGGAAAGTCCCCAGGTTTTCTATAGGATTATCATACATGTATAGCAACCCTGCTGCTAGCACAGAATGTGGAAACCCAGTTTACAGGGCCCCAGAATTATATCTCAGTATATACTGCACAATGCTTATATAGTGCACAATGCTTATGGAGTTTATTTTGGTCTCTATTGTCATTCCGCTGCCAGTATGTAACCCGGACCCTTTAACCCCCCCCCCCGCCCACAGTATACATTACCTGCTTGGCACCACAGCTGCATGTGAGGCTCCCGGCTCCCACCGGTCCCGCTCAGCCAATTAGTGCGCCACAGTCACTGATTGGCTGAGCGGGACAGACCGGAGCCGGGAGCCTCACATGCAGCTACGACACCGAGCAGGTAATGTATGTTGCGGGGGTTAAAGGGGCCGGGTTACATACTGGCAGCGGAATGAAAATTCGGGCTGCGGGTCTGTAACCCGATTGAATTTAACACTACCAGGATTTGCAGCAGATTTCGCATGTGTACATATCCGGTCCGGTACGTGTGAAGCGACCCTTAAATTGTAGATGTGGATTTCATGCTGTGGATAGTGGTGCAGACTATGGCTATGTTCACACATGGTCAAAATAACAAACGTTTTTAATGGGCGACCGTCATTTAACTACAAATAACAGCCGTTACTTTATAACAACGGACATTATTATCCGATAAACGTCCGTTTTTATAAAATAATAAATAAAAGCAAACTTCATTTTGACTGTGTGAACATAGTTTATGCTGGTTTTAGGCTATGTTCACACACAGTTTTTTTCTTTTTGTAATTAGTCATTTTTAGGCCAAATAATGGCCATACTTATGTACTATAATATCAACAAGATTTGCATAGATCAATAGTACAAGCAAATATAAGAAGCCTTTTATATATCTTATCAGACAAAAATGCTTCCTTCTTCTGTTATCAATTATATGGATTCCCAAAACCTTCTCCTGTGTATGTGTGCAGTTTTTTTTTGTTTGTTTGTTTTTCTTGATACAAAGGAATCTCTTGGTGGCCTAGAAGTCTTCTGGCATTGCTAGTTTCTCATTCATCCTGAGAGGAAGAAAAGCTCATGTGAGCCCACTCAGTCACTAAGAAGTCCTGAAAAGGTTCATGTGACCTTGTGTGCATGTGACAAGATGGACTCCTCCATCCCATTCCCTTTGAGTGCATGTAGTGGGTGACAGTGTACTCAGTGACATGCATTTAGCAGTGCATCCTATAGATACTGTAAAATGAAAACCAAAGCCATGTATTTATAGCTACATTATTATAGTGCTTGAAAAAGCCCTATATTCTTCTTCTTCTTCCTTATTTTTTCTTCTTTCTTTCTTTCTTTCTTTCTTTCTTTCTTTCTTTCTTTCTTTCTTTCTTTCTTTCTTTCTTTCTTTCTTTCTTTCTTTCTTTCTTTCTTTCTTTCTTTCTTTCTTTCTTTCTTTCTTTCTTTCTTTCTTTCTTTCTTTCTTTCTTTCTTTCTTTCTTTCTTTCTTTCTTTCTTTCTTTCTTTCTTTCTTTCTTTCTTTCTTTCTTTCCTCCTCCCGCTCTTTAAGGGATCCAAGTCGCTCTTTAAGGGACCCAAGTCGCTCTTTAAGGGACCCAAGTCGCTCTTAACACCTTAGGGACCAAGCCTATTTGGGCCTTAACCCCTTCAAGACCAAGCCTATTTGCACCTAAAAGACCAGGCTCATTTTTCAAAATTTGACCTGTCTCACTTTATGCGCTTATAGCTTAGTGATGCTTTAATGTATGCTAGCGATTCTGAGATAGTTTTTTTCGTCACATATCTCACTTTGTGTTAGTGGCAAAATTTGGTCACTATCTTGTGTGTTTTTTGTTAAAAACATAAAAATATCATGAAAAATTTGCACTTTACAAACCTTGAAATTCTCTGCTTGTAAAAAAAGAAAGTCGTATTACATAAATTAGTTACTAGGTCACATTACCAATATGTCCTCTTTATTCTGGCTTCTTTTCGTACACATATTTTACTTTTCTTGGGTGTTACGGGGCTTAGAAATGTATCAGCAAATTATTACGTTTTCATGAAATTTCCAAAACTGTTTTTTTTTTTTAGGGACCAGTTCTTTTTTTAAGATGATTTAGGAGGCTTGTATACTGGAAACCCCCATAAGTGACCCCATTTTAGAAAGTAGACACGTTAAAGAATGAATCTAGGGGTATAATGAGCGTTTTAACCCTACAGGGGCTGGAGGAAAGTATTCACAATTAGGCTGGAAAAAAATGGAAAATAGAAACTTTCAAATAATATGTTCGTTCAGATTAAAGTATCTCATTTTCACAAGTAACAGGAGAGAAAAAGCACCCCAAAATTTGTAACGCGGGTTCTCCTAAGTACAATGGTACCCCATATGTGGGCGTAAACTACTGTATGGGCACACAGTGGCACCAGGTGCGTTTGCAGAGCCCCTGTAGTGCCAGCGAAGTGAACCCCCCCCCCCCAAACGTCACCCCATTTTGGAAAGTACACCCCTCAAAGAATACTTCTTGGGGTGCAGTGAGCATTTTGACCCCACAGGTATTAGAGGAAAGTATTCAAAATTAGACAGTAAAAATGAAAAACTAGAATTTTTCCAATAATGTGTTTGTTTAGTTTGAAATTTCTCAATATTACAAGGAACAGGAGAGAAAAGGCACCCCAAAATCTGTAACCCAGGTTCTCCTGAGTACAATGGTACCCCATATGTGGGCATAAACCAAAACTGCAGCTAGTATCGGTTATTAGAATAGCGTAGTTGCTAAAAAAATTTTTTTTTAATGAGATTACAGGTAATCTGGGGTGGTGATAGGCAACCTGGGAGTGTTTACTTGCTATCTGGGGTGGTGACGGGCAATCTGGGGTGGTGACGAGCAATCTGGGGTGGCACAGGCAGTCTGTGGCAATCTGGGGGTGTTTATGGGCAATCTGGGGGTGTTTACTGGCTATCTGGGGTGGTTACTGGCTATCTGGGGTGGTTACTGGCTATCTAGGGGTGTTTACTGGCTATCTGGGGGTGTTTACTGGCTGTCTGGGGTAGTAAGGGACAATCTGGGGGTGTTTACTGGCTATCTGGGGTGGTGACGGGCAATCTGGGGGGTGGGTCACAGGCAAACTGGGGTGGTGATGGGCAATGTGGAGGTGGTTACGGGCAATCTGGGGTGGTTACGGGCAACCTGGGGCAATGTGTAGTGGTTATGGGGAGCCTGTGGCAATCTGGGGTGGTTACGGGTAATCTGAGCAGTTACAGGTAAACTGGAGTGGTCATGAATAATCTGGGGTGGTTACAGGTAATGCGTGGTGGTTACAGGTAATGCGGGGTGGTTACAGGTAATGCGGGGTGGTTACAGGTAATGCGGGGTGGTTACAGGTAATCCGGGGTGGTTACAGGTAATGCGGGGTGGTTACAGGTAATCCGGGGTGGTTACAGGTAATGCGGGGTGGTTACAGGTAATGCGGGGTGGTTACAAGTAATCCGGGGTGGTTACAGGTAATGCGGGGTGGTTACAGGTAATCCGGGGCACTTGACTTTTTATCCCGTCACCAATGATTTATGGTGACGGGATAAAAATTGCCGGCAGCATTTGGAACAAGTGATCAGTGTCATATAGTATATACCGCTGATCACTTGTACCAGGACCACATCGGCTAGTCCCCGATCATTGCCCCATGCTCTCCGCCACCTCTGGTGGTGGAGAGAATGAGAGATTGATCTTTTTTTAAGGCTACAAACACACTTGCTGTATCCACAGCAAGTTTCTAGCTACGTATTCGCAGCAAGACTCGCTGCGGATCCCGGCCCTGTGTATTCAATGGCAGACAAATTTGCGGCAGGGATGTACATCCCTTCTGCGAGTTTGTCTGCTGCCCGCCCCGTTAACCCCCCGGCCACCAGAGACTATACGTCACCTGATCCCGGCTTCCTCCGGCTTGCTTCGGGGCTCCTGACGTCTTCACGGCCTGCTCAGCCAATCAGTGCGCTGTGGCAGGGCTGCGGACAAACTCGCTGCAAATACGGCAAGTGTGTTCGTACCCTAAGGAATTAAAGAAGCAGCAGCCACTGTCATGTATACTCACCGAAGATGATCGATGTCCAGCGGCATAGCTCCGTTCCCGTCCCGCGGTGCCGTTCAAATCTGGCGTGCGCTCACTTCTGCCGGCGCTGTGACGCCTCTTCTCTCCCTTGTAATTTGAACGCCAGAAGTCACGCGCTTCCATAGAGAATGCATGGAAGCGTGTGACTTCCGGCCTATAATGACAGCTCAGAGTAGAGGACTCACAGCGTGCTGGCAGAAGTGAGCGCACGCTGGATTTGAACGGCACCGCGGGACTGGAACGGAGCTACGCCGCTGGACATCGATCATCTTCTGTGAGCATACATGCCAGCGGCTACCGGGGGGGGGGGGGGCAAAAATTTTTGGGTGAACTGCCCCAACTTCTCAGCGACCTCCAATAGCTGAGAGGAGGGGGCTGTGGTGGGCCTTACTGCGCTGCTGCACTATTCTGCGCCATCGCCATAAAGAGCTGATGGCAGCAGAATAGAGCCCATCAGTGACCGCCGTAAAAATCTGTATCGGCGGTCACAAATAGCATACATCATGTATTCTCTGGGTCACTACGGTTACGGCAATACCAATTTTCTGTAGTTTTTTTTTTAACTATTACCACTTTGGCGCAATAGAAACTATCTTCTTAGCAAAAGCCCACAAAAACTGTCGCCATATTGCAAGATCCATAGCGTTCTTATCTTTTGCGCGACAGAGCTGGTTTTGGGCTTTTTTTTGCGGGAAGATCTGTAGTTTCTATTGATACCAAGTTTTATGTGTATATGACTTTTTGATCTCTTTTATGACGTATTTTCTAAAGTGGATTCATAAAATACAGCTATTCTGGTACTGTTTTTTTATTTATTTTTTTACAGCATGTGTCGTGCAGCATAATTATTGATATAGTTTTATAGATTGGGTCGTTACGGACGTAGCGATACCAAATATCTATAGGATTTGTGTTTTTGATCAGTTTTATGTAACGTTTTATAGTGTATGGGGAATGTAATGCATTTTTATTATGGGGGGGGGAGCTGGTGGGGGATTGTGATTGGTGCACTTTTTTTTTTACTTTTACACTAGTGTAAATTACTATACACTAGTGTAACACTTTGATCACTTATACAATACACTGCACTGCTTCTGCAGTACAGTGTATTGTATCATGTGACCATCCTGCTGACAGGCAATAGCCACAGCCACCCCTGTCAGCAGGATGGCATATCCATGGTAAGCCCGGGGGCCTTCATTAGGCCCCCAGAGTTACCATGGAGACATCGGGGGACTGGACGGCACCGCGGGACATCGCGGTTACATGAGTATGACCCCGGCGCCCACCGGGACCCACCGAAACCCGTTAGATGCAGTTGTCATGCTTTGACAGCGGCATTTAACGGGTTAAACTGCCCGGAACGGAGAATCTTCCACTCCGGGCAGTTTCAGGGGGGAGTCAGCTGTCACACTGACCGCTGATCCCCCGATCTGCTGCCGCCACCGGGCAGTAGTTTATTCCGATGCGTCCGCCGTTAAAAGGCGTAAGCATCGGAATAAAGCCTATTAGTGGCTGCCATTAAAATACGTGCGCCGGTCGCTTAGGGGTTAAAGGGAGCCAAGTCACTCTTAAAGGGGCCTAAGTCACTCTTTAAGGGACAGGACCCATGTCGCTCTCAAAGGGACAGGACCCAAGTCGCTTTTAAAGGCACCCATGTTGCTCTTAAAGGGACCCAAGTCACTCTTAAAGGGACCCAAGTCGCTCCTAAAAGTACCCATGTCGCTCTTAAAGGGATCCATTTAGCTCTTAAAGGGACAGGACCCATATCGCTCTTAAAGGGACCCAAGTCACTCTTAAAGCGACCCATGTCGCTTTTAAAGAGACGGGACCCAAGTCGCTCTTAAAGGGACCCAGGTCGCTCTTAAAGGGATCGGACCCATTTTGCTCTTAAAGGGACGGGTCCCATGTCGCTCTTAAAGGGACGGTTCCCAGGGTTAAAGTTTTTCTTAACCCTTTGAGGACCAGGCCCAAAATGACCCAGTGGACCACGCAAATTTTGATCTTAGTGTTTTCGTTTTTCCCTCCTCCCCTTCTAAGAGCTCTAGCACTCTCAGTTTTCTATCTACAGGCCATGTAAGGGCTTGTTTTTTACAGGAATAGTTGTACTTTGTAATGGCGTCATTCTTTTTACCATAACATGTATGATGGAACCCCAAATATATTATTTATGAAGCTATAAATAGGTGAAATCGTAAAAAAGAATGCAATATGGTAACGTTTGGGGGGTTCCTGTGTCTACGTAATGCACTATATGGTAACAGTGACATGATACTATTATTCTATAGGTCAGTCCGAGCACAACCATATGCAGGTTACACAGATTCTGTAATGTTATATATGTATTTTTTTATGAAATCCTTTTTTTTGGGGGTGTCATTTTTTCCGCCATGATCTCTAGTTTTTATTAATACCATATTTGTGAAGATCGGACGTTTTGATCACTTTTTATTGATTTTTTTTAATATATAATGTAACAAAATTGGTAATCTGCGCACTTTTTTCCCTCTTATCGTGTACGCCGTTCACCGATCACAAAGACGCTTGTTATATTTTAATAGATCGGACAATTACGCATGCTACGGTATATTATATGTTTATCTATTTATTTATTTTTATGTGTTTTATTTATATAATGGGAAAGGGGGGTGATTTCAACTTTTATTGGGGGAGGGGTTTTAGGGTAGTGTAATAGTGTTTTGAATTTTTTTTTTTTTACACATTTGAAGTCCCTTTCGGGGACTTTTACATTCACTAGTTGGATTTCTACACTGACCATTGCTATGCCATAGGCATAGCATTGATCAGTGTTCCCGGCGATCTGCTCATTGAGCCTGCCTGTGCAGGCTTAGTGCAGCAGATCGCCGATCAGACCGCACGGAGGCAGGTGAGAGACCTCCGGCAGTCCGTTTTACCAATCGGGACCCCCTCAGTCACACTGCGGGGGTCCCGATCGGTAAGTGACAGGTGACTCCCCCTGTCACTTACACTTAAAAGCCCCTAGCAACCAATCAGATTCCACCTTTCATTTTCCAAAGAGTCTGTGAGGTATGAAAGATGGAATCTGATTGGTTGCTAGAGGCAACTGAGCCAGTTTCACCATGTTTGATAAATCTCCCCTATGTATTTCCCTGGAAATGCAAATCTAGTTTGCTGTTATTAAGCCTTCTGTTATTTGGTGATAACACGTGTCGCCATATATTAAGCCTGATAAGTAGGCAATTGATAGAGAAGTCAGATCTCCGTCCATCTGAAATCGGAACCCTAAGGCCTTATGCTCACGTTCAGTGGTTATTTTTCTGGCCTGTATATTCTTTCCGCTGTCAACATTCGCAATACGCCAAAAAATACAGATTATGCATCTGTAGTGCATAAACATGTAACCAATTTGACTATTGCAGATCCAGATTTTTGCCGATGATACAGATGCCAAAAGGTTGCAATCCGTAAAGAATAGCGGAACCTCCTGATGGTGTGAAGAGCCCAATCGAATTCGATGGGTAATTACTAGAGATGAGCGAACCGGGTTCGGGTTCAAGTCCATCCGAACCCAAACGATTGGCATTTGATTAGCGGGGGCTGCTGAACTTGGATAAAGCTCTAAGGTTGTCTGAGAAACATGGATACAGCCAATGACTATATCCATGTTTTCCACATAGCCTTAGGGCTTTATCCAACTTCAGCAGCCACCGCTAATCAAATGCCGAAAGTTCGGGTTTGGATGGACTCGGGCATGCTCGAGGTTCGCTCATCTCTAGTAATTACTTAAAGGGAATCTGTCAGCTCCCAGGCCCTTCCTGAGGTGCTGACAGTGTGCTGTAGCTGGCAATCCCCTAGTGAGCATGGTGACTTTTGGTAATTTGTCCGTGAAGTGGATTATGCACAATCTCACCTCTCCTACTGTAATGAAGAGTAAAGGAGGAGTTGTGACTCAGTGTTTGTGCCGCACTCTGGAACACCTCACCCCTCCCTCCTCTTCATGAATAATCGATGCTGCCCGGCCTCCTGCTCGCTCCGCTGTCAGCCAGTGTTTCTGATTGCAAATCAGTCCTCTGTAGGCAGGTTATGTCTGAAAGAAACAATCAAATATAGTTGCATCTCTGAACCCAAATGTGTTAAAGCTGTGGTCTAGGGGTAACTCACCTGTCTAGAAACCACCAGCAGGTCTTTCTTTGATTCAATCCCCCCGATGGAAATAAAATATAGGTTTTTATTGCAGACACAATTACAGAACGTATGAATAAGGCATAAATTCTGTGTTTCATGACCTTTTGAGCGCAATCTCTTTTATCCTCCCCACATTACTCACTGTATGGAATATACTAGCTGAACGTATGAAAAAGTTGAGATATTTGAAGATTATTCTTTTAGCGAATATGCCACCTCTATGACTCCATGTTCTTTACTCGGAGAACAGTTTTACCCAAAATAAATAGAATCTCTTATTCGTATGTCTTTTGCCAAGTTGGCAAAAAAAAAAGGCCACCCCAATTTTTCCAGTGCTTTTCTAGTGATCTTTTTTCTTTTAGCTGAGGCTACTGAGTAATGTGAGTAATGTGTGTTCTGTAGCCAAAAAGATTCCGACAGTGTTACTCACTACTCGGCAGCAGCTAACATAGAGCCAAGAGAAAAAGTCCCTCAGTTCTCCTGTGTTTCGTTTGGGAGACATTGGGGGAGATTTATCAAACATGGTGTAAAGTGAAACTGGCTCAGTTGCCCCTAGCAACCAATCAGATTCCACCTTTCATTCCTCGCAAACTCTTTGGAACATGAAAGGTGGAATCTGATTGGTTGCTAGGGGCAACTGAGCCAATTCTACTTTACACCAGTTTGATAAATTTCTCCTATTGTCTAAATGGGGCAAATCCAAGACCAAAATCATTGCTAACTCTAAAGCATTGATAGTGAAAATCTGCATCCAGAGAGATGCAGGGGTAGAGGTGCTTGTACACCCTCAGTAACTATCGTCCGTATGATTGTTGTCAGTTATGTTTCATGTCGTCCCCTTGCACATGTAGTTATCGACACTGACCTCTCTCAGAGATCGGTCCGGGGTTCCAATTAAACAATGTAAATAGTTATAGGCCATGTTCACACTCACACAACATATGTTTTACATAAATCACAGCCGTTCCTGCAATTTGCAACAACGGCCATGATTTATGCAAAACATAGGTTGCATTAGAATGAATGGAATGCCGGCCAGAACGTATACACATAGGATACGCTCCGGCCGGGATGCCATCCGGCCACAGGAAAAACGGACATGTCAGTTTTCTGCGGCTGCTATTCATTGAATAGCGGCCGCACAGACATGTCAGTTCACTTCGGCCGCACGCTCCATTGTATGCAGCTGTGAATTGGGATGCGGATGCACCTGCATCCCAATTCATCAAAAATGAAGATCATCCGGCCTTCTCTGACACCGGCCATTCTGTGACCCAGCCAGGTCACAGAACGGCCAGTGTCTTATGCCTTGTGAACATGGCCATAGGCTGTATCCATGTTTCCCTGGCAGCCCTAGGGCGGCATGCAACTTCTCCAGGCACCTGAAGTCAGATGCCAATTGTTCTGGTTCAGAGAACATTGCCAAACCCGAAAGTTTACTCAGCACTACTAGTGTGCCAATGTCCAGTATTCCTGTCAGAGACATAGGGGCATCTGCTGCTTTACACCTGACATACCTGCAACCACCATTAGTAAAGAACACTGGAAGGAGTAGTCCTTTTCCTGCACCTTTTTTACGGTGCTGCTATATAAAGATCTGGAACGCTACACACATCGCTGGCACCTCCGGCACTGCTAGTAACAGAGCTGGATCCGATCCCCACAGGAATTTTAAGATGTGGACTCGTAATGATTTGGTACCACATCATTTACTGGAAATCTGTGACTAACTACAATGTTGTTCTCCAAATTTCCAGTATTACATGTAACAATCACACATTCAAAATCACTAAAAAGGTAAAAACTATTGATTGTAAGAATGCAGAAGTGACCAGTTCCTGTTGCTCTGGTATCATAATACAACGATTCTTCAGCGTTGCTCATGGCGTACAGAAAGCGGTTACCCGCTTTAATATTATCCTGACCGAAATGAGGACCAGAAGTTGACTAAGGGTAGCTACACACACACCGTATCGCAGCAGATTTGATCTAAATAACTGAACACAGCATCAAATCTGCTGTGGATCCTGTACGTGTGAATGCACCCTTAAATACTATGTGTGAAGCCAAGCTAAGGGCTCATGCACAGGCCTAAATGTTGACAACTACTCCCTACTTGTACACCGAGCTTGAATTAGGCACTGCCCCCATTCACTTCACTGGATTCAGTAAGAGGGGCACGAGGAGGCCATACCTACCCCCACCTTGTCCCACACCCCCTTTGCCCCAGCCACTCATCAGGCGAGTGGGGGTTACAGCTGGCATACACATCGGAGAAAGTAAGAACCTGCGCCTTCTCTGCAGCATATTCCAGGGATGCAAACGTCATCAGAAGCGTAAGGGAGGCCTTGAAAACATTTATATGTGCTGTAACTGTATGGTATTGTATGGAGCATAATATGAATTTATGCTATAAAAGAACATGGTCTACATTATCTTCTGCAGCGAGATGGAGATCAAGGCGAGCGCTCCCTGCCCAATGGGGGTTAAACAGCCAGACTCTGACCAATCAGAACAAAACAAGTCTCAAAACACAGGACTAGCTTGATATCCCCCAGGTTAGGAACTAGCAAAGGACAATCAAACCATTTGACCTGTCTGTATGAGATGTCAAACCTTTTTAGGCTGTGTTCACACTTAGTAAGACAGCAGCCGTTCTGTGACACGGCCTATCACCGAACGTCCGCTGTCAGTGAAGTTCACGCCGGCCAGAACAGCTGTATGATCTTCACTTTTTTTATTTGGAATGCGGGCACATTTGGGTGTGCACGCATTCCAAATCGCCATAGCAGACAATGTAAATTGAGGCCTGAACCGCACTTTACATTGTCTGCTCTGTCAGTTTTCTATTCGGCCGCATGGATTTCCGGCCAGAGTGTATACAGAGTGTATACACTCTGGCCGGGATTCCCTAGGACGTAATGTTATTTAAATTTTTTAATAAACAGCAGCCATTATGTATTGAAAATTTACCTTCCAGTTTGTAATAAAATCATTACCGAATCATCAAAAAATAGACTTAGATTTAGAATCCATCTTTAGTTCATGTATGTTCTGCCAGATTTTAGTCATGTACCTAAATTAAAATAGAGGAGGCTGCAACCCTATTCACCCCAGCAAAAATTACTAAAGTCTGATGGGAAGCTTGATGCAGATTTAAAGGAGTAGTTTACAAAAAAAACTTCTTTAAAATCAACTGGTGTAAGAGATTTGTAATTTACATCTGTTAAAAAATCGTGTCTTCCAGTACTTATCAGCTGCTGTATATCCTGCAGGAAGTGTTGTATTTAGTGATGAGCGAGTACTAAAATGCTCGGATGCTCGTTACTCGAGACTAATATCTCCCGATACTCAAGTGCTCTTTTCGAGTAACGAACCCCATTGAAGTCAATGGGAAACTCGAGCATTTTTGCAGGGGACCCAAGTTCGGTAGAGGGAAGGTCGTGTAAAAACCTGTCAACCTCAGAAAATGATGGAAACACAACGGAAATGGACAGGAAACAGCAGGGGCAGCATGTATGGATGCCTCTGAGGCTGCCTAATCGCACCATTATGCCTAATTCTGGGCAATAGCCTGGTTAAAACAGAGGTAGGCATATGAACCACGCAAAAACTGAGCCTGACAAAGCATGGCAGTGAG
This sequence comes from Dendropsophus ebraccatus, assembly GCF_027789765.1. Classification (NCBI taxonomy): domain Eukaryota; kingdom Metazoa; phylum Chordata; class Amphibia; order Anura; family Hylidae; genus Dendropsophus; species Dendropsophus ebraccatus. The sequence goes on from NC_091464.1 coordinate 81,661,754, forward strand.
AACACAGGGAACCATTAAAACAGAGGTAGCATATGATGAACCATCCAAAAACTCAGCCTGACACAGCATGGCAATGAGAACAGAGGGAAACCATTAAAACAGAGGTAGCATATGATGAACCACCCAAAAACTTTGCCTGACACAGCATGGCGGTGAGTACACAGAGAACCATTAAAAACAGAGGTAGCATATGAACCACCCCAAAATTTAGCCTGACACAGTATGGGGTGACCAAGGTAGAAGCGGTAGCCAGTGAGCCTCCCAAAAATTAGGCCAGACACAGCATGGCAGTGAGCACACAGAGAACCATTAAAAGTGAGTGAGGAAGCAAGTGAGCCTCCCAAAAAATTGGAGTGAGACCAGGGGCTGGGATTTATAGTGGACACAAACCTAAGTGCTGACAGCTAACTGGGTAGGCCAGCTGTCAGTCACCATCAAGGTTACACCTGATGCCGATTGACCGGGGGTGGTGAGGCCCTGGCCGTGGCTACACAAAAAAAAAAAGATAACACAGCTGGCTGGTTGCCGGGGACGCGATCAGCGGGCCACCCGGCAACCAGTCCCGCTCCTCCGCAAACGTAGTGACGTCAGAGCATGGCAGTCAGGACACAGAGAACCATTAAAAGTGAGTGAGGTAGCAAGTGAGCCTCTCAAAAATTAGGCCAGACACAGCATGGCAGAAAAAGACTTGGCTGTTGGCTGAGAATTGAAGGAGAGGAGATACCAAGAATCTTCATGTTGAGCTGCTTTCCCCGAGTGGACAGTTAAATTCAGGTGAAATCCAGGCTTTTTTCATTTTTATAAACGTCAGCCTGTCAGCGCTGTCAGTTTACAGGCGGGTACGCTTATCAGTGATGATGGCACCAGCTGCACTGAAGACCCGCTCTGACAACACGCTAGGCAGGCCAGCACCTCCAAGGCGTAAAGCGCCAGTTCGGGCCACGTATCCAGTTTTGCAACCCAGTAGTTGTAGGTAGCAGAGTGATCGTGAGGGACGGTGGTATGGTCAGCAAGGTACTTACTCACCATCTTTCTGAAGGCCTCCCCCCTACTCTGTCTAGACTGGGGACAGTTGACATAGTCTTGCTGTGGTGCCATGAAACAGTCAAAGGCCTTGAAAAGTGTTACCCTGCCCCTTGACAAGCTGCCTGCTCCACCCCTGGTGTCAAATGGGAAGTACATTTTCAGCTTCTGCACCAGGTCTTGTTGGTATTGATTCACTCTCATACTGCGTTCCTCGGCAGGAATGAGAGTGGCAAAGTTCTGTTTGTACCGAGGGTCCAGGAGGGTGAACACCCAGTAATCGGTGTTGTTAAAAAATATTTTAACCTGAGGGTCACGGGAAAGACAGCCTAACATAAAGTCACTCCATTCGTAGGGGTTAGGTGTAGCAGACCTTTTTTACTATTTTTTCTAACATAAAGTCAGCCATGTGCGCCAGGGTCCTTAATAGGCTCTATTTCCTCCTCCTCCTCCTCGTCCTCCACCAATTCCTCCTCTTCAGGCCATACACGCTCAACAACTAAGTATTGAGCATGGGTACCCTCTTCAGTCGCGGCAGCAGTCTGCTCCTTTTCCTCTGCAGGTAGAATGGGAGAATACTAGCAGATCCTCCCCTTATGTACACAGGTGCTTCCTGCTAATTTGGATCACATGGGTCTTACAAAGCACGAGTGCTAGCCACAATGAAAAAAGGGACAGAATACATAATATATGCACAAGCCAAAAAGACAGAGATGGCTGCACATCGCACCCATGGCTGACACGAAAGCTTATTTAGCTACATTTAAAACCAACATCAGAAGTTGGTATATAATTTGGCCAAACCATATTGCCTCATGTACCACGTGCAGGTCTTCTGCCCTAAGGGTAGCAGCATCTGTGGTTGACTTGTGGTGAGCAAGTCAGCCAAATTGCGGTAGGTCTTAAGGAACCGCTGCACCACTAGGTTGAACACGTGGGCCAGGCATAGTACATTTATGTGGCTGCTGAGTTGCAGAGCCACCACCAAGTTCCACCCATTGTCACACACAACCATTCCTGCTCATAACTGTGCTCAGCCAATTGCAGCTGAGCAGCTGATGACACGGCAGAGGGGGGCTGGAAAGAGGGACGGTTGGAGCGGTTCGGCCGGCCTCCCGAAGACGACGTCATTGTCATAAGATGGCGAACGGGAGTTGACACGAATGCGGTAAGTATAATGCACCCACACTTCCGGGTCTAGTGTGAGTGGGGGGAAACACTGTGAAGGGTGCCTTTCACATACATAACACACATTACAAAGTTGTATAACCGCCGCACTACCCCTTTAAAAAACCTCCAGACTTGGGAATATCTAGCCCTGGCCACGGGAGTTTGACTCCTAGGGACAGTTGCTGACCTACTCGCTCTGCCCCTGCTTCTCCCTCTGCCCACCCCTCTTCCTCTTCCAACCGGTCCTGCGGGTGAACTTGCCTCCCCCTCAGAAGCACTGTCTACGCTAGGCTTATCCACCCAGCTCGGGTCAGTCACCTCGTCCTCATCCACCAGCTCCTCACTCTCCTCCTCACTTTGAGTTACATCCATGACAACAACCTCACTGTCTGACAACCGGGTCTCATCCTCATCAAACACCTCTTCCAACCCCGCTTGCAAGTCCCCACTCTCATCACCCACTGACTGCGTGAGCTGCATAGTTTTGGCATAAGGACAAATCGACTGCTATGGTTGCTCTGACTCAGGGAAGGGTCCAGAAAAGAGTTCCTGGGAGCATGGTGGTGGATCTGAATCCCTTCTTTCCCTGGAGGGGCCAGGCTGTGGGGAAGGAGGCTGAGCTGCTGGAGCAAGGGTTCCACTCCCTTGGTTAGCGTGGGCGGACTGCGTGGAAGACTGGGTGGTGGATAAGTTACTGGACACATTATCTGCTATCCACGTGATCACCTGTTCACGCTGCTGTGATTTCAATAGTGGTGTACCCTGAGACCCCCTAAGTTGCGAGAGGAAGCTAGGAAGTGAACATCTGCGGTGTGCCACTGCTCCCTCCTCAACCGGTGCTGCTGTCACCCTGCCCTGAACCACGGCCTCTGCCAACTGCATCGCTTGGAACCCTACGCCCATGCCCTCGTCCTCGCCCCTTACCCCTGGGGTTCACCATTTTATGGACACTGCACAGTATGGAGCTTAGATAGGACTTGAGTAAGAAATACAGAAAATATACTAATGGTTGCCACTAGTTTTTTGGGGGCTGTGGGATACAATCGGTTGGTGGCTGCACCTATACACACTCTGTGACACCCACTTTACACTCTGCAAGCAGTAGTGAACTTAAATATGGCTTGAGTAAGAAAGACAGAAATCTGTAAATATACTAGTGGTCCCAATAGTTTTTGGGGGGCTGTGAGATACAATCTGGTGGTGGCTGCACCTATACACACTCTGTGACAACCCCTTACAATGAGCAGTGAAGTTCTATGCACCACCAGCCCCAAAATCATATAATAGTACTGAGCACTTCTTAGGGGTCTGTATGCAACACCTAATGTGACCTTAGTAATGTCCCCTTTCTGCCAGCAGCCGATCACCACAGTGTGCTGCTGAAATCGTGGTAGCTGCACTGCAAGTCCCAGCCAGCAGTCTGTAGTAATACAATTAAAAAAGATTTGAAGCCCTTACAAGGGCTGTTTGGTTGTTTCGCTAGTATATACCCTGCCTACTGGAATGCTAATTCCCTCCCTAATGCTCTCCCTGACCAGCAGCAACTCTGTCCCTAATCTCTTCCAGCACACATGTGAGCCGAGCCTTGCCGGCCACGCTTTTTATATGGCAGGGTCATCTGATCTGGCCAACCAATCGCTGCTATTGCCATGTATGGGTCCCACGTGATTGCAGGATGTACCAAAGAGTCTCCTCCATGTATATTGGCTGAGAAATAGCGCTCAAACTTACAGGAAACGGATGATGAGATTTTCTCGAGTATCGCGAGATGCTCGTCCGAGTAACGAGTACCATTGATTACCGTAATACTCGATCGAGTACCAAGCTCAGACGAGCATATTCGCTCATCTCTAGTTGTATTCTTTCCAGTCTGACACAGTGCTCTCTGCTGCCACCTCTGTCCATGTCAAGTACTGTCCAGAGCAGCACCAAATCCCCATAGAAAACCTATCCTGCTCTGGACAGTTCCTGACATGGACAGAGGTGGCAGCAGAGAGCACTGTGTCAGACTGTACAGAATACACCACTTACTGCAGGAAATTATAACAGCTGATAAGCACTGGAAGATTTCAGACTTTTTAAGTAGAAGTAAATTACAAATCTCTGGCACTTTCTGGCACCAGTTGAAAGAAAACATTTTTGGTGAACAACCCCTTTAAACAAGGCAGAAGAATGAGATCTCGTAAAAATACAATTTTAGTGTAAAGTGTAAGTTCCTGTAATAGTACCACTTCACTATACAGTGGTGCCTTGGATTACGAGCATAATTCGTTCCAGGACCGTGCAGACAATTGGTTCCACACCCCAAAAATAATGATTTATTATTCTGAATAACATGTGGAACAGATGAAACGAACATTCAGAAACAGCAGAATATGTGACATTATATGTTACTGTACAGTAATGGAGAGAATGGGAAACACAAGGACTGACAGAGACTGCAGGGAGCATGAAGCAATGAGCAGGGCAGATGTGGGCACATACATGCAGAACTCTCTGTCCGGGGAGAGAGGGGTTACAGCTATGGAGAGATTACCTCCACAGTCCTGTCCCCTGATGCAAGTCCCAGCCTGAAGTGGATCTGCTATGATTTGGAAGGTGAGGGAGATTTCCTGAGTCAGAGTACAGGGCTGTAGACCCCGCTATGCAGACCATGCCCCTCCTCCACTCATGCTCCCACCCAGTACAGGGAGCTCTTAAACCAAGTTACTCTTAAGCCAAGGTACCACTAAAAACGAGTGGCCATCATTACTTTAAGAAATGAAGGTCAGTCAGTCCGAAACATTGGGAAAACTTTGAAAGTGTCCCCATGTGCAGTTGCAAAAACCATCAAGCGCTACAAAGAAACTGGCTGACATGAGGACCGCCCCAGGAAAGGAAGACCAAGAGTCACCTCTGCTGTGGAGGAGAAGTTCATCCGAGTCACCAGCCTAAGAAATGGCAGGTTACCAGCAGCTCAGATTAGAGACCAGGTCAATGGCAAACAGAGTTCCAGCAGCAGACTCATCTCTACAACAACTGGTAAGAGGAGACTGTGCAGCAGGCCTTCATGGTAAAATAGCTGCTAGAAAACCACTGCTAAGGACAGACAACAAGCAGAAGAGACTTGTTTGGGCTAAAGAACACAAGGAATGGACATTAGACCAGTGGAAATCTGTGCTTTGGTCTGATAAGCCCAAATTGGAGATCTTTGGTTCCAACCACCGTGTCTTTGTGCGATGCAGAAAATGTGAACGGATGGACTCTACATGCCTGGCTGCCACCGTGAAGCGTGGAGGAGGAGGTGTGATGGTGTGGGGGTGCTTTGCTGGTGACACTGTTGGGGATTTATTCAAAATTTAAGGCATACTGAACCGGCATGGCTACCACAGCATCTTGCAGCGACATGCTACTCCACCCGGTTTGCGTTTAGTTGGACCATCATTTATTTTTCAACAGGGCAATGACCCCAACCACACCTCCAGGCTGTGTAAGGGCTATTTGACCAAGAAGGAGAGTGATGGGGTGCTACAAGATGGTTTGGGGTGAGCTGGACCACAGAGTGAAGGCAAAAGGGCCAACAAATGGTAAGCATCTCTGAGAACGCCTTTAAGGCTGTTGGAAGACCATTTCCGGTGACTACCTCTACAAAAAAATTATATATATATATATATATATATATATATATATATATATATATATATTTATATATTTTTTTATTTTTTTGGTGCATAAAACCTCCCCACATCCTGTAGACACGGTCTCCTATGTATGAGACAGTCACTTTCCATTTGCTTAACCTCTGACAATGACGCGGCAGCACTCGTGTTACATTCAGCAGTATCAATATAAACATATGTTTTCATTCTGCCCATTCAGCTGGCGGGCAACATTTGTGACCTTTCTCATGTACATTTGTACGACTGTGCTGTGTAGGCTTTGTAGTGTGCTGACGGACAGGCGGTAATTGTAGCGCTTCACCATCCAGCTGTTCTCTTCCACATCTTATCATTATACAGCCATGAAGGCAGCTTTGTCTCTGTACAATTAGGTTTTCTAGTTACTATTGCCATCCATCGCATATTCTTGGAGATAAAACAAGAGAATTTTCAGCTACGCAGCTGCATTCTTTTCTCTGTGTGTTCTCTAAATAAAAGACACTTAGCTTAGTATTTTAAGCATCTTAACAATTTCTTGGATGAGTCCCTGAAGAAAGAACTTTGCTTACTATGTAAGCTATACTGTAGTGTATCACTAAATAGGCGTGTATTTTATTTTATTTTTTTAGATCTGGGATATGACCTCTCCCAAGAAGCCGGGATTGGCAGAGCAGGTGGCGTGGATGGAGCCAATGATTCATGTATTTGTTGCCATGCAGGGTCTGGGCATATTTGGGCTGACGCTTAAAGGGGTATTCCACTCAAACATAACTTTTGATATGTTGCTGCCCATGGTGAGACTAACAATTCCTTCCATACTTGTTATTATCTATTCAGACTCCTTCCCCCACTTCTTAGCTGCTGCTTTCTGCTGAAGACACAAAAATCACACATCATAGACTGAAAAGTGGGGACGCTGCAAACCTACATGGAATGATCTGGATGCTGCTTCCCTACTCCTACTTTTTTGGATGCGCAGAACATCCCTAGCACAAACGCCATGGTTTGGTTTACATTCCCAGTCATGTCCTAAGACTACTTATTTAAGTCAGGCACTGACTTCTGAAAGACAGAAGAAAAAGACCGAATTCCTTCAGCTCTCTTAAAATTCATATATTTTATTGTTGCAAATCTTAAAACCAACCGACGCGTTTCGAACCTGCCTGGTTCTTATTCATGGTATCTGGGTCTAGGTAGATAGGGGAAGAACAATCATGTTCATGGCCACCATAGAGTGAACAGACTCTGGGGCACCATATCTGCAGGAGAAGAGTAAGCGTCCCACCGGCGTGGCATGAAAGATGGAACTAGAAAGCTGATTTGCATATCCTTCTTCCCAGTGGAGCAAAAATGGTTTATAAGTCTCCATATGTCTTTATAAACGATAGATTCCTCCAATCCATAACGTGCTGTCAAAGTTTTTTTGGTGCAGATTGTCCACAAAGTACAAGGTGCAGTGACCATATAAACATTTATAAAAAATAAAGCATATATATACAGTGTATATATATATATATATCACTCAACATGTTTCAATGCTGGACTGGACTGACCATCCGGCATTGAAATGCGTTGAGTGATAGTCTGTTTTTGTGGGAATTTTTTGGGCAGTTGGGGGGGCTGCTTTTAATTATTTTCATGTCTATGGTGGGTCTGTATCTTGCTGTTGCGGTGAGCTGTTGCTTTTTTCTGTGTTTTTGTGTGTTTGCAATTTCAGCCATGGCAACGTGCTCCTGCCTAGTGTGAACAGTGTTCTAGGAGAGCTGACCAATTTTTTCCTTTTTTTTTCTGTGTTCCAGTTGGGGGAGTGGCTGCCTCTATTTGGTCGTGCACTCCACCTGTCTCACCCAGGTGGTGCAATTATTTTTGCAGGTATTAGACGGACCTTGCATGCCCAGAGCATAGGCGTATTATACGCCATGGAGAGGCCATAGTGTACATACAGTGTAGGGTCTGCCTCGATATGAGTCCACCTTATCGTGGTGAGGCAGTTTACGCTGTTTGCAAATAGTAACCAAGAGACTCATTGTTTTTGTGGGAATTTTTTGGGCAGTTGGGGGGGCTGCTTTTAATTATTTTCATGTCTATGGTGGGTCTGTATCTTGCTGTTGCGGTGAGCTGTTGCTTTTTTCTGTGTTTTTGTGTGTTTGCAATTTCAGCCATGGCAACGTGCTCCTGCCTAGTGTGAACAGTGTTCTAGGAGAGCTGACCAATTTTTTCCTTTTTTTTTCTGTGTTCCAGTTGGGGGAGTGGCTGCCTCTATTTGGTCGTGCACTCCACCTGTCTCACCCAGGTGGTGCAATTATTTTTGCAGGTATTAGACGGACCTTGCATGCCCAGAGCATAGGCGTATTATACGCCATGGAGAGGCCATAGTGTACATACAGTGTAGGGTCTGCCTCGAGATGAGTCCACCTTATCGTGGTGAGGCAGTTTACGCTGTTTGCAAATAGTAACCAAGAGACTCATTGTTTTTGTGGGAATTTTTTGGGCAGTTGGGGGGGCTGCTTTTAATTATTTTCATGTCTATGGTGGGTCTGTATCTTGCTGTTGCGGTGAGCTGTTGCTTTTTTCTGTGTTTTTGTGTGTTTGCAATTTCAGCCATGGCAACGTGCTCCTGCCTAGTGTGAACAGTGTTCTAGGAGAGCTGACCAATTTTTTCCTTTTTTTTTCTGTGTTCCAGTTGGGGGAGTGGCTGCCTCTATTTGGTCGTGCACTCCACCTGTCTCACCCAGGTGGTGCAATTATTTTTGCAGGTATTAGACGGACCTTGCATGCCCAGAGCATAGGCGTATTATACGCCATGGAGAGGCCATAGTGTACATACAGTGTAGGGTCTGCCTCGATATGAGTCCACCTTATCGTGGTGAGGCAGTTTACGCTGTTTGCAAATAGTAACCAAGAGACTCATTGTTTTTGTGGGAATTTTTTGGGCAGTTGGGGGGGCTGCTTTTAATTATTTTCATGTCTATGGTGGGTCTGTATCTTGCTGTTGCGGTGAGCTGTTGCTTTTTTCTGTGTTTTTGTGTGTTTGCAATTTCAGCCATGGCAACGTGCTCCTGCCTAGTGTGAACAGTGTTCTAGGAGAGCTGACCAATTTTTTCCTTTTTTTTTCTGTGTTCCAGTCTGTTTTTTAGTCTGTGCAGTAGTCTGGTCCTTGCCAACACGAAAACTATCAACTCTCTGTTATTATTCATCTTTTACATCCCTAAAGACCCATAAATAGCTTGTCAATTCCAATGCGTTGTTTCCTCCCCGCAGCATGCTTTTCACAGGCTGTGTGAACTATTTTTATTAACAGCTTCAGTATCCTAAATCCCTTTAAGCACGTGTTGCCCTCCATACTGACCACTTGACCTTCCAGTTGGCCACCCATGTCTCATATAGATTGAGGAGTTATGTATCCCCGGTGGCTGCCTGTTTGATGTGTAACTTTGTCTAACTTACAGGATCTTCTATTAGTAATGTAACATCTGATCTTTTGGTTGGTCTGGCCTGTCCATAAGAGATGTTCTGTCCAAGATACACACATCTGGTACATACAATGTGAAATCTGAAGATTCAGACAATATTATGTTTGGATGACGGTCAGAAGACTCGTTTTTTTTTCAGCGCTCGACATTTTTCTCATGGTCTCTTAACCCAAAATGAAATGCACAGCTCAGCTGCATGTATACGATCCTATATTTTGGGCCTTTTTTTTTTTTTTTTGTATTCTAATAAATTACACAACGTTAAATAAATAAGGCATCTCTTTTATACGCACGTAATTTTAATTACATTTTAATATTAACACCCAAAAACGAAGTCAACCACATTTTGGTGTAGAAAAAAAAGAGGATGCGTTTGGATCCATTTTTTCTATCCTTTTTTTTCTATAATGGAAGTCAATGGAGAAATGGATCAAAGTGGATCCACACAATTGCATCTGTTTTTTCATCCGTTTTTCACTCCATTATATATATATAATTTTTAATTTTTTTTTTTAATTGATGAAAAAAGTGGACCCAGCCTTAGTGAGTTTGCTCCTTTATTGCCCTGGCTTTAGCAAACATTATAAATGGAAAATTAGCAGTCCATGTGGCAAAACAAAACTTTGTAATGGTGCTATTACACAGGCTCACTACAAATTTTAGTAAATGAGTGCCGATCTGCTAGATCGTCGCTCGTTTAATGGACCAATTGGACAGCCCGATTATCGGGCAGTTAGGCCCCTATTACACTGAACTATTATCGTTTATAAATTCACGAAAACGATCGAAATGAGCCATTATCTGTTCATGTAATAACACCCAACAATCAAAAAAGCCGAATTAAAAATTATTCTTTTCTGTCTTTCAACATGTTGAAAAATCATCGTTGGTAGTTCGCTATCAATTGCATATTTGTTCGTGTGATAGGTCGTTCGCCGATAAAACGTGTTGTGTAGGTCGTCCTGAGGAACGATTAGCGACCATAAAACAATGAAGAACAATCGTTCATAACAGTGACTTTAATAACCTCAGAATCGTTCGCTACAAAATCCCTATTTGTCGCTAGTAATTGATCGTTATAGCAAATTTTTGAACGATAATCGCTACGTGTAATACTTGCTGCTCCCGGCCTTCTCTCCTATGCTCTGCAGCTTTCCAGTCCTGGCAGCTGCAGTGTCTGTGCATCCTATCAGCTGAACATTGACTTGGGGATGCCATCTCCAATAAGTGGCACCTCTTTCTTCTGGAGGAGAGCTTTTTTGCATAAAAATGTCACACAAAATAAGGAAACATTTTCTTACAGTATATGTATTTGACCACCCTATATCCATAACAACCCAAGTTTTAATGCCAAAGGAATATTTAATGTATTTTGTTGATCAGCAGAACAATAAATAAATAAAATTCCAATTAGATTTTTTTTTTTCACATTTAATGTCACACCCAACACATCCAGATGACTTGGTACAAGTAAGCGCCAATCTGCTCAGCCAGTCACTGGCCACGGCACTATCCCGGTGATGGGCTGAGCGGCCTGTCACCTCAGACAATGCAGGGAGTGGCGAAGGTAGCAGGACATGAGGGAGCATGTAGAGATGTGTACAGTCTAATATTTTCTTCACAGATTCATCAGCCTTTGGTTGCACATGGCTGATCATTTTCTTTATTACACAGAGTGATGATTAGAGATGAGCGAACCAGCCGAGATTCGGGTTTGTATGAACCTGAACTATCGGCTTCTGATTCCCGCTGTCTGCCTGCTCCGTGGAGAGGGTGGATACAGCCTGAGGACCGCCTAGAAAACTGGGATACGGCCATAGCCATAGGCTGTATCCCAGTTTTCTAGGCGGTCCTCTGGCTGTATCCACCCTCTCCACAGAGCGGGCAGACAGAGGGAATCAGAAGCTGATAGTTCAGGTTCGTCAGGTTCGCTCATCTCTAGTGACGATCTGCTGAATCAGCCTGATTCGCCAGCTTATCACTCTGTGTAATAGGGCCCTAAGGCAAAAAAAAAAAACACTTTAAGAAATAGGTTATACTCACAGAATACAGTGAGTCACAGAAAACTATGAGCAGGTAGAAGCATGTAACCTGCTGATTTATCCCTATAGCACACAGGTTGTTGAGGATGCAGGTAAGTTTTTTCCCTTCATCCTCAGTGCAGTACCCGTGATGCTAGCAGTTTGTTTGCTATGTTAATAAGGCATTTTGGTGCACTGGGGGCAGGACTACCACCACAAGTGCACCGATCTGCCCCAGCTGGCCCGTCCTGCTGATATTTATTAGAAGGGGCAGGCCTGCCAAGGGGGATCGGTGGGGTAGTCCTACCTCCAGTACACCAAAATGCCTCATTAGCATCAGAAACAAACTTCTAATGTTACAAAAACGACATAAAGGATAAAGTTAAGGCTCCATTTACACAGAAAGATTATCTGCCAAAGATTTGAAGCCAAAGCCAGAAACAGACTATAAACAGAGATCAGGTAATAAAGGAAAGCCTGAGATTTTTCCTCTTTTTAAATCTATTCCTGGCTTTGGATTTAAATCTTTGGCAGATAATCTTTCTGTGTAAATGGACCCTTACAAAACCTGCATCCCCAACACCTTGTGAACTATTGGGAGATATCAGCAGGTTAGATTCTTCTAAAGTTTCCCTTTAAAAGATGTTATGAGTAGCATTTATAAGCTGGACTTTATGATCTGAGCACAGACTGCCCATAGTCTATGCTACGTCTCTCCTATATCATCAGGTCCTGTCTTTTGGAGTCACATCCACTGATAATTATGGTGCAAAATTCCCATTATTAGATTCTGCCAACATTTCCATGTCTTGGAGGCACGACATTTGATGTGAACTTTTTTTTTTTTATCTGGAAGTTTTACCACTAGTTTTAGGCTAGGTTCACACTATGTATCTGTGCGGCTGTATTGCGGGCTGTAAATCATCGCCCGGATTTTTCCGGTTCATGCGTACGCTGGAAAGTATACGATATACAGCTGCACAGTGCACACTATGTATGAGCCTACGGCCCGATCGTAAACGGACCCGTAAAAAATGAACAAGACCATTGTTTGCGGCTGGAACTGTGCAAATTCACGGCCGTGGATTGTCAGACGGTCCGTACGGAGTACTTCAAAAATAGCCGTCAATAATGCCGAATGCCGATGCCTCTAATAGTTAATATATTAAATTAATAAAACACATTTTCTTTGTAATAAAGTCCCTTTCGTTGTTCAATAATTTAATTCTAACGAATCCATCATTGTGCAATTAAATATACTGTTAAAATAAATATACAGTGGTGCCTTGGATTACGAGCATAATCTGTTATGGGGCCGTGCTTGTAATCCAAATGCCCTCTTAAACCAAAGCAAATTTTCCCATATGAAATTACTGATATGCAGACAATTGGTTTCACACCCCAAAAATAATGATTTTATATCCTAAATAACATGTAGAACAGATGAAACAAACAATGAGAAACAGCTGAATATGTGATATGTTACTGTACAGTATGGAAATCAGCATGTGGAGTATAATGTATAGTAAGTGCATAATAATGAATAAACAGCAGCAGTGTGTAGATACAGGATGGAGCCGCAGATCCCCATAATGCAGTAGGGTAGTACAACAGGCTAGAAGAGAGAAACAGGACTGCTTTCAGAGGTCTGCGTGGTCACATGATCACAATAGGGAAGAGGTGTGTTCAGCATGGACCAATCAGGACTCACAGAAACTGCAGAGAGAGAGAGGTTACAGCTATGGAGAGATTACCTCCACAGTCCTGTCCCCTGATGCAAGCCCCAGCCTGAAGTAAATCTGCTATGATTTGGAAGGTGAGGGAGACTTCCTGGGTCAGAGTACAGGGCTGTAGACACCGCCATGCAGACCATGCCCCTCCCCAACTCGCCGTCCCACCCAGTACAGGGAGCTCTTAAACCAAAACAATGCTCTTAAACCAAGTCAAAATTTTCCCTGCTTTCCCAGATGCATCCAGAGGTGTTTGCATCACTTTCTAAAGATTTTATTTGTTATTTTTAGTTGAACCAGATTTCCAAGTAAATGACCGTATGTTTTCAGCCGCATGTCTATTTTTTCCCACGGCCGTAGTTTCAGCCGCACATAAAAAATACAGCCGCACAGATACATAGTGTGAACATAGCCTTACACATTATTGGTGCTTTAAATAAGCATGTTTCATTTGCCCCGTGGTGGCGCTGTAAGGAAGTTCACTACCAGGCTTCCCCATAGACGGCAGCTGATCACTGAAGGTCTCGGGAGAGGGGCACCTTGTAATCGGCTTTTTCTTATGGCATCATTCTGACTAGTATGTGTGTTATTTCAGTAGTCGGGGATTTCCCTCATCATATTGTTTAAGACTTAGTATTACAAGTCAAATTCTTTTTATAACAACTAGACACATATTATTACACAGTATATGGATGCTATCAGACTGGACGGGTTTTCTGAGGTTACACTAGGGCGGGTAAATGTAGGAGGTCCCATTAATCTTTGTGAATGTTAATGCACCATCGGTAACGTCTTGCCTTGTGTCCCATTGGGTAACGTCTTGCCTCGTGTCCCATTGGGTAACATCTTGCCTCGTGTCCCATCAGGTAACGTCTTGCCTCGTGTCCCATCGGGTAACGTCTTGCCTCGCGCCCTATCCTTGTTCTGTAATCTTAGACGTGATCTCTCTCTCAGTGTCACTGTACGTTCATCCATTCATGTTTCCTTTCATGTGTCATGTGGTCGTAAATTGCTTTATGCAGCATGTAAGGAAGTTATTCTTTGGATAGAGATTACTCGCTGACTGAGGTCTATGAACTGTGAGTCGCGGCTTGTGGACTTTTTGCCCTTAGTAGAACATTATGTAACCTGCTTCCCATACTTGGCGCGGTAAGATTAGAGGATTAGAATGGATATGTTAGGCATGTTGCCGTTTTTTTTGTAAGTAGTAAAACATAACAAAAAATTGTATTGCTGTAATTGTACTGACCCGCAGAAAAAAGGCACAGTGTTAGGGGCCCTAATACATGGAGCGATAATCAGTCGAATTAGCTCAATTATTGCTCTGTGTAATAGAGATAACGATCATTGGCTGATCGTTTCTTTAGACCCAGACCTAAAATCATTAGACGCCGACATGCATTGTTACATGTAACAGCGACGCACGGCTGACGGTTACCCAAGCAGTTAATACTTCACCTGTCCACATTCCCGGTCTTCTCCTGCGCTCTGTATGTGTCCCGGCATCGCACGCTGCAGCTTCAGAGTGGCATCTGAACTGACAGATCACTTAGCCAATCAATGATGTCGGTGCAGCCCTTGCTGTATGATTATTGGGCCATGTAATAGGCTCAGTAAAGAAGCTCAGATCTAGCAGATAACACTGCCCGCTGCTGGTTAAAGCTCCCAATGCAGTGAAATCCTAGATGCATTGCTCCCTGGAAAACATAAATATGCAAAAAAAGAGCCGTGGAGGCTCATTTAAGAGTCTCAAAACACAGGACTAGCCAGATATCCCTCCGGGAAGGACCCATGCATCTGGGATTTCACTGTATTGAGCACTTTCACTAGCAGCCGGCAGTGTTGTCGTTTGGCTGGTCTCCCTGAGATCAGTGATCTGTTTCTCTTATGGCTCTACTAGGCATTGCTCCCACCTAGCCAGAATCCTGCTCCACACTGATGAGGGGCAACACCCTGAAACAGCTGTCTGTGGATGGATACCTGGCCTTGGTTTTTCCCTTGTCATTACATTGACTTATAGGGCCACTTAGTATGGTGGTTTTGGTGGTTTCCCTACAGGAGCCGCCCCTTGGCTGGGCCCTTCCCAGAGGGATACCTGGCTAGTCCTGTGTTTCGAGACTCTTAAATAATCACTGGCCAAGTCACTGTCCCGGTGATTGGCTGAGCAGCTGTCACTTGGCTGGGATCAATTTTTGATTAATCAATGGCTGTTAATTCTAAGTGCCAAACAACAGACGTTGTCCGAATTCTGTGTGAACTTGGCCTAAAAGTTAAAACTTTCAGCCACTTAGCAGAGCCCTTAGTTTAAAGCGCTTGCAATGACCCTCTTAGCCAATGGACACATTAATGGCAGTGTTATTCAACCCATAGATCTCCAGCCATTCCAAAACTACAACTCCCACCAGGTCCAAAAGCTGGAGAGCCACAAGGTAGGGGCCACTGCTTTATGGCATTGGTTCACTGATATCTAATCTTAGTTTCTGCAGTAGTAGCATGAGTTATTGATGGATTATAGGATACCTTTAGGATACGCCTGGAAATGTAATAGCCAATTGTATCAATATCCATTGTTATATCGGTTGTAAAGTCCACCTAGCAGGAGAAGGAAATTCGGTACATATTGTATGGCCAGTGCAGGTGCTTCCTGCTGTTGGTTCGTGTAGTCCCATGGCACTTACTGAGAATAGACCAGTCCCTTCCTTTTCACAGAGCTTTCTTCTTTATTGGGTGTGGGGTGTCATATAATGTTCCTATGGATTTGTCCTTTGTTACTCATGGTACATGCTGAAAAGTTTCTTTTTTATTGTTGTTTTACCTGTTTCCTGGTTCTCAGCCGCTTACTACTAAGTCAGTATTGTACTGTATAGCGCTGTCTCAGCTTTCATGTATGTATTTTGCCTAACACCTGCTAATTTAACTATAGTGCTTGGATATAGCTTGGGACTCACAATGTCCAGTCTGCCAACAGCAGCTGATAAGTACAGGAAGACCTGAGATTTTTTAAAGATTTTTTTTTTTGTAAGCTACCCCTTTAAATCTCTTTGAAGTAAAGCAAATACAACCAAGACAGACATAGTCACCAAATAGCTGCAAAAAGTCTTCAGATCAGTCCACGGAAAACCCATTCCACATTATACACGAGGCGTTGCCAGTATGCATACGGGACTCCAGCACATTGTGGACAGCTATTTCTATATGGGCCCTATTAAATATATAAGGACCAGGGGCGTAACTACCACTATAGCAGCCATAGCGGCTGCTATGGGGCCCGCCGCATCAGGGGGCCCCATGGCCTGCTCCTGCAATACACTGGGCCCCCTGAGCCGTCATCATTTGCAGCACCGGGTGGCCCTGCTGGTCTCCTGGGTTTTGCAAATGTCCCTTTAACTGCAAGCACTGCTGCCCAGAGCTAGCAGTTATGTAGTTATGACTTCACTTGACCGTTTAGTGGTCAGTCGGGGGGGGGGGGGGGCTCAATCAAAAGTTTGCTATGGGGCCCAGCCATTTCTAGTTACGCCCCTGATAAGGACCCTATTACATGGAGCAATAATCGGCCCTATCTGGACGATTTTCGCTTCGTGTAATAGAGACAACGATCAGCCGATCATCGGCTGATCGTTGATCTTAAAATTGTTTGGCCCGGACCACACATTGCTGCGTGTAATAGGGATACGCAGCCGGCGGCTGACAATTTGCAAACAGTATACATTACCCATCCATGCTCCAGGGCTCCTCTTGTGGTCCGCTTCTTCCCGGGTCCCGTGCACTTCAGCTTCACAGCGGCCTGTCTGAGCTGACAGGCTGCTCAGCGATTGTCCCGGCCAATGATTGGGCCACTCTGAAGCTGCAGCGCACGGAACCAGGAAAGAAGCAGAGTGCAGGAAGAGCCCTGGACCGTGAATGGGTAATGTATACTGTTTAAGCAAAGGCTGCAAGGACATGGGTAATGATGTCCACGCAGCCCTTGTTAAACGATTATCGGGCCGTGTAATGGGCCCAGTAAATGAGCGATGATCTAGCAGATCGGCATTCATTTACAGTTATGATCGGGGCTCCCATCGGCCCATGTAATAGGACCCTAAGGCTGTGTTCCTACACATTTGTCAGTCCAATCATTTTGTCTGAAAAACAATGTTCACACATCGTAAAATAAAGGTACAATACGACTGTAATTTTGAGATCAAAATACCGCCTTAGGCTAAGTTCACACAACATATGTTTTCTATTAATCACGGCCATTTTTGCTAATTGCAACAACGGCCGTGATTAATAGAAAAGATTTGTTGTACTGCAGTCAAAGGTAACCCCGGACGGAGTGTATAAACATAGAATACACTTCGGTTGGGATCCCTAGCGGCCACACAAAAAACTGACATGTCAACTTTGTTCGGCCACTCTTCATTTAATAGCATCCGCACAGAACTGACAGTTTACACAATGGAAAGTGCGGCTCCGGCCGCATGCTCCATTGTGTAGGATGTTGAATTGCGTTGCGGGTGCACGCAGATGCGCCCGCATCCCAATTTAACATAAATGACGTTCATCCGGCCGGTACTGCAGTACTGGCTAGGATGAACTTAACTGACGTAGGCTGTTCTGTGACTTGGCCAGGTCACAGAACGACCGGTGTCTTACAACTTGTGAACCCAGCCTTATCGTAAAAAAAATAATGTCCAAAGTCAATTGGAAATCGAACGGCAGTTTACACACCTGTAATTGATTACGGGTGACCAAATAATGAACACGCAAATTTTTTTTTATTTTTTTTTAACAATATTTTATTAAGTAGGCGAAAGCAAGAAAACATTTCAAAAGTTGCATGTGAAAATAATTAGGATTACAGACATTGCTCACAATAGTAGAACCTTAGTGATATTGTCTAAATACAATAAAATAATATCATGCCTACAATTTCTTACAGTATATCAGCAACAATGAAAATTGCAGAAAAGATGTAAAATATCTCCAGATAGTAGATGATGTTTCAGGTTTATAATAAATATGGGAGTGAACCATAATAGTAAATCATTGTTGCCATAAATTTAGTAGGAAAACAGTATATCATTCTGAAGTAAAACAGAATAAGAACATCAAACATAAACTATTAACTGCAGCCAGAAACAAGATTATTGCAAGAGCCAATCCCCCCCCCCCCCCCCCCCCACTAATGTATTCTAAGGATGCCCAGTGTTCCTTGAATATCTTCTTTATTATACCACTCAGAACCACGGAATTGCATCATAACATTTTTTCTCTCAGTTGGAGATAATTCACGTTCAATGAATCTGCGCCAAGTGGAGAAAAAACTAAATGTGGAGCAGTTACCAGTTGTGTGTTGGGTATCCAACCTCTCTACAAAAAGAAAATCCCTGAGCTGGTTGGATATTTCCGATACAGAGGGGATAGAGTCTTCAAGCCAATGTCGTAGTAGGCATTTCTTGAATGCTAATATAGATAGATGCATACCACGGTGTGAAGTATTTCCTGAAGAGACACTGGGTAGTGAAGTTGGTAAATAATCAAAAAAGGCAGCACATCAAATCAGGAGTGAGATGGAAATTCCAAATCTGATTTATGAATTTTACACATTCTAACCAACCTCTCTGGACTTTCGGACAAGACCACATACAATGAAGCAGATCAGCACGAGCTAGATCACATTTAGGGCAGTTTCTCAAATAAAGTACAGGTGCTCCAGTAAAAGCAAAATTAAAGGCATAAATTGCCCTATGGATGAATTTAAAATGCAGTTCCCTCCACAATTGCGTATACATTTTAAACCCATCAGTATTTTAGAACTTATGTCCCCATCACAAAGTAATTCTTCCCATTTAGAAAATACAGTAGCTTCACATCCCGCTAAGAAAGTATTTTTAATAGATAGATAAAGCAGTGAGAGACTAGTTTTTTCAGTAGGATTACCTACAAGTAAATCAAAAATACCTTTTTTTTCTACTGCCGCAAAGTCCTTTACAAGTTTCCTACAATAAGATGTTAGTTGAGTGTAGTGATGATAGTATCCGGGGTCTAAGGGTGGTATTACACGGGCCGAGCAGGGCCCGATAATACCTGTAAATGAGCAGCTATCTGCTAGATCGTTGCTCGTTTACTGGGCCTATTACACGGCCCGATAATCGTTTGACAAGAGCTTCAAGGACATCGTTACCGATGTCCTTGCAGCCCTTGCTAAACTGGCATACATTACCCATCCACGTTCCAGGGCTGCTCCTGCCGTCCGCTTCTCCTGGGGTCCCGTGCACACTCTAGCTTCACAGCGGCCTGTCAGCTGGTAGGCCGCTCAGCCCGTCACAGGCTGGGACCGCTGCGGCCTGTGATTGGCTGAGCGGCCTATCAGCTGACAGGCCTCTGTAAAGCTAGAGCGCGCGCGGGACCCCGGGAGAAGCGGACGGCAGGAGCAGCCCTGGAACGTGGATGGGTAATGTATATCGTTAGTCGCCGGCCACGCACCGCTATTACACGCAGCAGTGCGCGGTCGGCGCCCGACGAAAATAGGGTCTAACCTATATCAACGATCAGCCGATGATCGTTGTCATCGGCTGATCGTTGCATTTATTACACGGAGCGATAATCGGCCAATTCGGCCGATTATCGTTCCGTGTAATAGTACCCTAAGTCATGTTTCTGTCGTATAATGTCCCATGGTTGCAACATACCTTCTTCACAATCTAGTAAGTCGCCTAAAATCGTTGGTCCATTTGCAGGCCAGTCACTAAGTAGTGAATGAGATTGAGATAAAGCAGATGGTATTATATTTAGTATGGGCAGGTACTTGGAAAGACAGAAAGGCAGGGAGTAGATCTTATGAATCGCTTTCCAAGCCGCTATCGTATCAGTGAGCAATAGGCTTCCTTTAACAGAGGCAGGAAGATCTTCAACTTTAGCATGTAGCAATACCGTTAATGACCAAAGGGCTGATAATTCACATTCTAAATTATAGTTGGAAAATAAATTTGTTGACCAAATCCAATCTTTTATATGACGGAAGAGAGATGCTGGGTTATAAATTCTGATTAATGGTAATTGTAAACCACCATTAAGTTTAGAGAGACATAGCATATTATTTACCACCTGCTTTTGTGAAAATTCCGTCCATATTTTGGTATTATTTTACTATGCGTAAAGCTAGCCTAAATGTTATTTTCACTTATTGTAATAAGTGACAACAAAATTTTGTATTCTTTCCCCAAACTTTTGCTGTCGGAGAAGATTTGGGACACCCCCTTTACATGAAGGAGTCGGCTGACCCAGGCGAAATCATCAAGTTTGGTTGACTTTCCTCCGAGTAACATAATGTAATAACATAATATACAATGTACTAAAATACAATACAGCTGTATAGAAGACAACAGTCTTGACTACACAACCGGACAGCAAACACTAGGAATGCAGTTTAGGATAGAAGCCAAGGCTTGTACAATTCTGAAGACTCAAGGGGTGAACTGTCCTCCTTTGTATGTGGTCTCACAGTGGCTAAGCATGGGGTGACGGAGATTAACGGCTCTGTTTGTTTTGTTTTTTTGAGAAAACTGTGTATCTCAAAGAGAGGAAATCTATCACGAGAGAGCCCCCGTGCTTGAAATCTCATGGCATATAACCAGCCCATCTGCTGACCCCATGTCCTCCTTCTTCTGCAAGTCTAAACACAAATCAATGGTTTCCCTTCATCCATAAGCGCTTTGTGGAAGTAAGCGCTCCATGAATCAGCTGGATCTTCCTGTGCTCTGCCGAACCTTTAGGAGGGACAAATATGTGATGTGAAGCAAAGAACAAGGCTGTATGTTAGCACGAGTGGTCATGCTATAGAGCAGAACCTTCATGGACTGGGACCTTTCCACTGGTCATGTCCATGCCAAAATAGCTAAAGAATATCCTAAACACAATAGACCAGTAAAATAAGCACAAAGTTGCATGTTATTCATGAATCTGCTCGGAGATCCACAGAAGCTTTCTACTACCTGATGGCCACAATTGTGTAGCAGAAGTCTCACGTCAATGATAATAGGATCCACTTTGTCCCATTATGATGTGGACTTTTTCGGACCTTAACGTGTCGCTTTCATCGTAGAAAACTTTTGACTAGGGACAAAAAAGCCAGCACCCCACTAACGCTTGTTCACACTATGAAGTTTACACACCGCAGTGCCTAACAAATAGACAAAAAATAGAAAATTGCTGCAGCAAACTGCAAGTGTCAGGACTCATCATTCATACCCCCAGTGTACACAATAAAAACCTGTTCTAAAATTTGTGGTCATTTGATCAAATAGAAAGTACCACCACCACATCTGACCCCCAGAGGGATGGACCTTATACTTAGCTAACTGCCTCTCTAGGACCTCATGTTTTATTTAAAAAAAAAAAAAAACTAAAATTTTACAAGTTTTTATCGTCTGCTTTTTTTCTCACATGTGGGGGATGTGGCCACCTCCTTTTAGCCATATGCGTTACCCAGCTCCTGTGAGTGTTGTACAGTTGATCCTATATGCCCAGTTTTGTAGATTTATAGTCCGAGAGTATAGGGTCCAACTCTCTGGGGTTCACCTTAACGTGGTGAGTTGGTACATTCTATTTATTTAAATGGTTTGCTTAGAACCTCTTTTTTTTTTTAATGAAAAAAAAAATAATAATAAAATTTTCTAACAGGTTTTTAACATGTGTACACCGGGGGGAGTGAATACAGTGAGTCCTGACACTTGCAGTTTGCTGCAGCAATTCTCTATTTATTTCATAGAGATGTCAAAAGTTTTGATTGGTCCGGGTCTGAGTATTCACACCCATTCCGATTGTCGGAACAAGCTGGGAGAAAACCATGCTGCAGCACATCCACTCTCCGCTCTGTCATCTTAATCAGTCTGGCTCTATAGACTTACATTATGAGCCCCACTCGTCACATGACACAGAGCCAGGAGAGGACCATGCTTAGCGCGGTCTTCTTCCAGCTTGTTCTCATGATCGGTACGGGGTTGAACATTCAGAACAATCAAAACTTTTGACATGTCTCTATGAATAATTCACTTTCCATGGTTAATAATGTAATATTTTGTGGTGAAGTCTTGAGGACGTGACAGGAAGCAATCGTAGACTTTTCCCATCTCCTACATCCTGTGACCGGAATTTTACCATGTAGCAGAAGGTTAGTGCCCGCGGGGTTTGTTTTTGACTACATTGCTGGAATCTGTGTTTGTACCACCAGAGAGCACCATTAAAGTACTTTATTAAGTGGGACCTATAACGGCTTAGCATGGTGGATCCATTTGACGTATGCAAGCGATGGGGTTAAGCTATACCAGGAAACAGAGCTTTAGGGGCCACTGGTCTTTACCAGAGTCTGCTGTAGATACAACTTGCCTGTGTAGGTGAGGCGTAGTACAGAAACATGAGGCAGGTGGACAGTCAGGGACAGGCAGACAGGTTAAGACGAAGTCAAGAAACGGAAACAGGGGAACTTGTGCACTGTATTGGAATTACCAAGCTAACGAATGCTTTCTCAATAGACAGAGAGCACTAAATATCCGGCAAGGCTTCCAGGAAGAGGCTGGAATTCATTAGGGAGATGGTAGGCATTGTCTAATAATTAGTCTAATGTCTCTTTATATCTCCCTGATCTGGTGCATGCACCCAGGCAAGCAGGAGGCATGAGCGGGGACACTGGGGGCTGGGACCACAAGGGATCATGTGCCCCAACTCCAGCGATGCGGTGCTAGCCAGAGGAGTGCCGGGGAGATGACTGTGTCCGCGAAGGAAATGCGTGTCGCAGCTGTAGCCGAGTCCCACTGAGCATGGTATAGTCTTATAGGACTTGTTGTTCTACATGGACAGGGAACTTTTTGCAACTTTTTATATTATGGGAACTTTTATAATACATTGTAATAGCCATGTATAATTGTATACACTACATATTGTTCAACATATCAAGGTGTAGTAAAAACTTAATTTATACAGTGATTAAAAGGGTTGTCCCCAACTGAATAGAGTAACAGCACACATGCTTGGCCACGACTCTATGGACTTCCAATTACAGTTAGGTACATCATATGACTGTGTTAGGAAATCCCATAGGCATTGAGTAGATCAGTGGCTGAGCATGCTGCCATTTATTTAAGGGACAATGGCCCTTCATCCTCATGACAGGTGGTGATCTGGTGTTTGATCACTCAGTGACATGCACCACGTGATCCATGGCATATTCTTTACCAGGAAACGGGATCCTGTGAGTGGTACAAATGAGGCAGGGCTTTTTTTTTACGTCTTGGTCATCTTTACCGAATCAATCTGAATGACTATGTTTATGATTGCATCTAACATACTCTAGATTGACTATGTTTGTACTTAATGTTCTCGCTACTCTCTGACCCAATACGTGCTATCAAGCTACTTTCTGGCATATTTACTGATCTTCCGATGAATACGGGGGGAAACGCGTACTGATTGGCCATCACTGTTTTTTTTTTTTATTGTTTGGGGCCCCGTATTACACAGGACAGTTATTGTGCAAATTATTGTTATATCGTTTGAATTAAAAAGATAATGGTTTTGTTTTAATGCAGGTAACGATCAAACGACCAACGAGAAATCGTTCATAGTTAATTTCCTGTTGACACCAAGATCATTGCTATTCGTTCACTAATCGTTCGCTGTAATTCCACATCGTTTCTTTATTTTCTGGGATCAGATGGAGCAAACAATCTTAGTAATGATCATAACTAACGATTATCGTTCTGTATAATATGGTGAATGATTTCAGGTTAACGATAAACAATCTTGTTTGTGATTGGTAATCGTTAAAAAACGATTTGTTTAATAGGACCCTTAGCGATTGAGCTACGTTGGTTGTTCTCTTTTGGGTCAACATTTTCTCCTTGAATATTGACTGCACCGACATACTGCTGTGGTGCAAGTCATGAAGTGATCCCACACCTTGCGTAAATTTTTGCCATTTTCTAGACCTATTTTTTAATACATATTTAATAAAATATTTAATTTTACATGCCACAGCAATATGATTGTTCTCAAACATGAAATACCATGATTATTTGTTTGGGGGGAAAAAGAAAAAAGAGTGGCATCAGAAAAGGTGAACTGAGATCTGGGAAATTTTAATGCCTTGTAGTTAATTTCCCTACCGGAAAACATTGTCCCCCCGCACCGATTGCAAAAGAAGCCATTTCTCTGTGACAGAGCCATGATCTCTCTGTTAGTAGAACTTTGGATGAATAATTGACTTCTATATAAGAGAACCTGTAATTCAAATAACAACAGACGATGTCTACGGCGACCTTGTGTTCTCCAGATAAAATACCGTGCCGCCGTTACATAATGGAGCGTCATCCGGCAGACAAAGGCGGTATCCATTATCTAAGAAGTCCGCAGAGCCGGCGGTAGAGATCCCTTTGTGTATAATATTCTATAAACAAAAGTTGCATACATTTATAAGCCCGTAAAATGCAGCCGGGAAAACTGCCTATAACCAGTCAAACATTCTCATCTGCTTACTGTTTGCACAAGACATAAAGGACGGGATCGCTTTATTATATACAGCCAGATAAATCGGTAATCTCTGAGACAGATCAGCTTGTGTAAACCGAGCCCGGGCCTTGTTTTCATCAAACTGACTGCATCCTTACTGAGGGAACTCCGTTACCTGTACCAGCCGAACGGTGTTCCTCTACTGGGTTTAACAATCATATTCATCATTTACTATAGATAGATAGATAATATATATATATAATTCATTATACTGTATATTGGCAGCAAAAATATCACCCCAAGGAGGCAAGTTCTGCCTAGTATATGCCTACTGAACTGGGGTGAAATCATGTCAAAACTCAGGTTTTCCTTCCCTGGAGGGATATCTGTCAGTTTGCGTGTTTTGAGCCTCGTAACTGAGGCTCTACGGACATTGTTGTTGCATATTCAAACTTTTTTTTTTAAACTCAGTTTATTAAAAGAATTCACTATGATCACATGTATATGTTACAAAAACAATAAATGGAATGATACAAAAGCTGTGCATTATCATATTATGCGAATCATCAGGAGAACTTTACGGTCCAACATGGACCTACATCCAGTCACAAAAAACATATAAAAATCCTTTAAGTCCTCACTTCGTGATCCAAGGTCACAGTAAGTGGAGAATTACTCCACAACCCCCAAACCTTTTCAAATTTCTTAGGACACTTTCTGTGAGTGAACACCACTCTCTCATACTCCACCACCCTATTCACTAATGATATCCATGCCCTAAGCCTAGGAGGTCGTTTATCTATCCACTTTAGAGCTATACTCTTACGGGCCATGAAAAGGGATTCTCGTACACAAATACGAATGTGATGAGGCCAGGTCTCCTCGTCCAAAAGCCCAAGGAGACAGATTGCAGGATCCAACGGGACGGGCACCTGAACCACTTCCGAAAGCAGCTCCACCACCCCCCTCCAGAAATCGTGCAGACGGGGACAAGCCCAAACCATGTGCCAGAAATCTGCAGGTAGGTGAGAACATTTAGGGCAGGAAGGTTCAGGTATTCTACCCATTCTACATAGTCTGACCGGTGTGAGATAGCATTGATGTATGAAGTAGAGTTGTGTCATTTTATTGTTCACTGCAGGGGAAACATGCAAGTGAGATTCTAGTAATTCCTCACAATCCTCCTCAGTGAGGGAGGGGATATATGTTTTCCAAAGCTCCACAGAGGGGAGAGGGTGGCTATGGGCTTTTGAGCGGATAAGATGGTCATATAGCGAGAAGACCAGGCCTCCTGGGCCCTGAGATCTTATAATGCCAATGAGTGGATAGGATGATATGCAAGCTCTAGGTGGGATAAACTGGGCATTCAGTGCATGTCTAAGTTGTAGAAAGCGGTAAAGTTGAGAGTGTGGAATGTCATACTTGTCACGCAGATGGTCGAAGGAGACCATTACATCATCTACAAAAACATCCGGTAAGGTATTAACTCCTAGCCTCGACCAAAACTGACAATCAGGCAAGTCATATAAATGTGTATATAATGGGTTTTGCCAGAGTCTGGACTCGGACGGAATGTCCACATAGTTAAGGGTCGTCCTAGCAAGGGACCAGACCTTACGACCTGTTTTGTGTGCGGGAAGATAATGTGCTCTTGGAAGGACGTCAGCCGTGAGGAGTGACCATAGTGAGGGGAGTGGGTAAGAATCGAGGAGCATCACTTCGGGGGAGGTAGGGGGATCCACCAGGGTCCATTGTGTGAGATACTTTAGCTGGCCTGCAAGGTGATACAATGAAATATCTGGCAAGGCCATACCAGCTAAGTCCTTTGGTCTTTGAAGCTTGGCCAACTGGAGTTTTGAGCAAGAGGAACCCCAAATAAAGGAAATTATTGCAGAATTGAGAGACTTAAAGAAAAGTTGGGGTAAAGGAACAAATACATGCTGTAGAACGTAAATTAATCCGTCCTGCAACGGAGAGAGGCAGCGAGCCCCAGGTCCGGAATTTATCTCTGAAATGGGTCAAAAGTGGATCCACATTCAGGGTTATAGTTTCTAAGGTCGTTTTACAGACGTGTATGCCCAAGTATTTAAATGTGCGCACCACCTTCAGACCAGCCACTGTTGATCCCGTCAGATCCGCCCTATCAGGACTAAAATACATGATTGCGAATTTGGACCAATTAATGGTCAGACCGGAGTAGCGACTGTAGTCATTTATAATAGACATTGCTCTCGGTAAAGATCTGTCCGGATCCGATAATGTCAGCAAGAGATCGTCAGCATAGAGGCTGACTCGCTCCTCACCCAGGGAGTGTGGGACACCAGAGAGATCACCATCTCTGCGGAGCAGGGCAGCCAGGGGTTCTATAGTAAGTATAAATAGTAGGGGAGACAGGGGACACCCCTGTCTCGTCCCTCGCCCCAGCCAAAAGGACGGGGAAAGCAAGCCATTTAGTGCAATGGATGCCTTAGGATGGTGGTATATTATGGAGATCCGGGAAATAAAGCTGGTACCAAATCGGAACCGCCGTAGCACCTCTAATAAGAATGGCCACTCGACCAAATCAAAGGCCTTGGCCACGTCCAGCGAGGCCAAGGCCCAATCCCGCCCAAGGGAGCACCCAAGTTGTGCAATTATCTGTGCCCGACGCAAATTATCAGATGTGCTTCTTCCCGGCACAAAACCTGATTGGTCGCTGTGGATGAGGTGTGGGACAATTTTGTTAAGGCGAAGCGCCAGCACTTTAGTGAGCAACTTGTAGTCGGAGTTCACCAACGAAATCGGGCAATATGAGCCGCAATCAAGTGGATCTTTGTCCGGCTTCAAGATGAGCACTATATTGGCATCATAACAAGAATCTGGGAGCTTGCCCTGCTCCAGTGATACTTCTAGGACTTTCAGGAAGGTGGGCAGAAGGTGGTCAGCATATTGGGCATACACTTCTACGGGGATTGCATCCGGACCTGAGGCCTTACCCCTCGCCGTCGCCTCCTGGACTCCTCTGTGAGTTCAGGCAGTGGAATACTAGCAAGGAATTGGACATATCCTCTGCAGGGGGGACAAGATGAGAAGTATAAAGATCAGAGTAAAAGGAAACAAATCTTTGCAGTATTTCAGTGCTGGAGGACAAAACCTCACCCTGGGGAGACCTAATTTTAAGTACAGTTGGAGAGGCATTATTACTATGGATCAGTTGGGCAAGAAGGCTACTCGGCTGGTTACCCAACTCAAAGTATTTTTGGGAAAGAAAGAACATTCTTAGTATAAAAGAATAGTCCTATCATGAAGGTGTGACATATAAGCACGGCCTGCTTGCAACCACTTGAGTCTGTTATTATCTGTGGGTTGGGCCACAAACCTCTCTTCTCTGCGTTTGCAGAGTGAGGCCAGGTCATCCTCCTGTCTGGCTAAGGGTGGTATTACACGGCCGAGCAGGGCCCGATAATACCTGTAAACGAGCAGCGATCTGCTAGATCGTTGCTCGTTTACTGGACCTATTACACGGCCCGATAATCGTTTAACAAGAGCTGCAAGGACATCGTTACCGATGTCCTTGCAGCCCTTGCTAAACTGGCATACATTACCCATCCACGTTCCAGGGCTGCTCCTGCGTCAGCTTCTCCCGGGGGTCCCGCGCGCTCTCTAGCGTCACAGCAGCCTGTCAGCTGGTAGGCCGCTCAGCCAATCACAGGCCGGGACCGCCGCGGCCTGTGATTGGCTGAGCGGCCTATCAGCTGACAGGCCTCTGTGACGCTAGAGCGCGCGCGGGACGCAGGGAGAAGCGGACGGCAGGAGCAGCCCTGGAACGTGGATGGGTAATGTATATCGTTAGTCGCAGGCCACGCACCGCTATTACACGCAGCGGTGCGCGGTCGGCGCCCGACGAAAATAGGTTCTAACCTATATCAACGATCAGCCGATGATCGTTGTCATCGGCTGATCGTTGCATTTATTACACGGAGCGATAATCGGCCGAATCGGGCCAATTCGTCCGATTATCGTTCCGTGTAATACCACCCTAACTCTTGCTTGATGTATGAGATGGAAGATTGCAGGCATCCCCGAAGGTATGCCTTCAGAGAATCCCAATAAGCTGAGTGATTGTCATCAAGCCTGTTATCAGCCAAGAACATCTGTAGCTGATCAGGTATTCTATCATTGTCCTGCATGAGAGACAGCCAGAAAGGATGTATTTTACGCGGACCCCGGTTCGCTAGGCGTGGCAAGATGTTAAAATCCGCTAGCAGTGGCGAGTGATCAGAGATGCCTCTCGGTAAGTGGGAGACTGATACAAGGACAGAGTTGGAAGCCGAGTTTCCAAACATATAATCTATTCTCGACAAGGAATTCCTTCCTGGTGTGACAGGTAAATTCAGCTACATGGGGATGTCTATTCCGCCATAGATCTATCCAGCCAAGCTCCTCAGTGAACTGTTGGAATGGGGAAGGTGGGGGAAAGGATGGGGGGGGAAGGGGAGGGGGGTAAAACTTGTCACGGCTGACGTCCCATAGCATATTAAAGTCCCCCATGCACAGAAGCATAGATTGAGGATATAGTGCAGCAAATTGGGCGGCATCGTGCAGAAGTTGCATGTTAGCAGGGGGGAGTAGGTATAGTGCAATTATCACCACTGGCTGTGTCTCCAACCAGCCCTGAACAAACAGGGCCCTGCCCTCAGGATCTTTAACCAGCCTACCCGGTTCCCATCTAACAGATTTATGGATCAGCAGAGAGACACCTCTAGAGTAAGAGGTATGTGTAGAATGAGCTGTCCACTGATTGGCATAGAAAGGTATGCGTATGAGCAACGAAAAGCACCCAAGAAATTTAAGAAACTCTGGGGAAAATGGTTGGCTATCCCTGAACTAGTGTCTCCAGGTTCTCGCACATAGGTTGGGATGTGGGATGTACGGGTAGGAGGGAAGATCTATCTTATCATTGCCTGTATCTTGTCCCCGATGGTTGGCGGGAGGTGTGCAGGGCTTGGCTTAACCAGGCTCCTTATTTGTGCTTTGCATTTAATGGTTTTCTGAGTACATATTTTATTTTCGGAAACATTCATGCGGTGGAATGATGTCAAGATTTGTGGACTGCAGAATTCTACATATGTTCATGAGGACTCTGGAACTGACAGGACTGGGGAGTGGGGGGAGGGTTAGGGAGGGTAGGGGTCGGAGGGTATGCCCTCTGGGGAGTTTTTGTTTGTTAATATAAAAATGCATATCTTTTAATAAAAATAATTTGGATTAAAAAAAAAAAAAAAAGAATGAGCTGTCCACTGGATCCACGGCTTAGAGAGACAGCCAGTAGTAAAGGGGGTCAGGTGAGTCTCTTGAAGACATATGACTTGGGGGTTGTGGTTACGTATATAGGCAAAAGTGAGGGATCATTTACGAGGGGAACCTAGTCCCCGTACATTAAGTGAAAAGACACGAAAAGACATACACACTAGAAATTAGACTGGATAACAGAACAAACTAACAATCAAACTGACTACAAGTGCAAAACAAGTGCACGTGGCACAGGGATTTACGGGGGAGTCTGTGATAGAGGTGGGGATCACAGACTGAAACAAAGATGATCCAAGGGCCATCGGCACCTCCGCTTCCCACTGTATACAGTCTAAGAACAATATCTATTATAACGGTTGTAAATGAGATACCCAACCGGTACTATACATACAATCAAGTATCACTCGGTTGGCACATCGGAAATAACAAACACACGCATCCGTCCGTGCGGAAAGAAGCATAGCCATTCAAACAGGAATATGCAGTAACACATAGGCATAGTAACCGGAGCGAATCACCCCTCTCCCCTCGGGGGGAAAATCTGGTAGCAGGGCATAGTCATTGTGATGTTAGCGCCTCTGTTGAAGTGGTCTGTCACGGAACTGCAACCAGTCCTCCGCCTCCATCGTGTATTGAAGAAGTATGTTCTTTCCTCGTAAACGACCCTGAGCCTTGCCGGATAAGCCATGGAGTAGGGCAGGTTCAAGTCACGCAACTTAGTCTTCACAGATGAAAATGAAGCTCTGGTCTTCTGAAGTGAGGCCGTGAAATCTGGAAACAGTAACACCACCGAGTTTTGGTATTCTATCTTGCCACGTAGGCGTGCAGCAAAATGGCGTCTCGGTCACGGCTGCTCAGAAGACGCGCCAAGAATGGGCGAGGTGGGGCCCCAGGGGCTGGGGGCTTAGCTGGAACACGGTGGGCACGTTCTATAGCGTATGCAGGCGATAGATTAGCGGTAGGCAGGTGCTCCCTTAGCCAATGTTCCATAAAGGTGCATGGGTTGTTGCCCTCCACTCTTTCAGGCAGCCTCAATATGCGCAAGTTGTTGCGGCGCAGTCTATTCTCTAGGTCATCTGCTCGTTGGGCCCACCCAGAGGCTGCCTTCTCCAGCTCAGTGAGTTTAGCAGGTATAGGTGCAGCGTCATCTTCTAACTGGGAAATGCGTACCTCAGTGTCTTTGACTCTGTCACGCAGCGTGTGGAGATCTTGCCGGAGTAGGCCCACATCAATCTTCACCTCCTCGATTTTACCGGTGAGTGAGGTGGTTGCAGTCTGTATGGCCTCTAGTAGCTGGGCAGAGACCTGAGCAAGTGTTGGCTCGGTGTCCTCTCGGCCTTAGGCCTGCAGGAGCTCGTCGTCTCTGGAGTCTCGTGGCGGCTCGGCGCCATGTAGGCCGGCCTGACGACTGAACTCCTTCAGCGTAGACTGGCGGGATCGGGTCATACTTGCGGTCCGATGTGCAGCTGGAGTACCGGGAGTGGTACAGCAGGTGAGAGGATAAGATTATTCATTATTTCGGCAGGATGGAGGTGGATAGCGGAGGTCTGAGACGGAGCTCAGCTCAGATGCGTACGCTCATGCCGGAAGTCGGCCACGCCCCTCTGCATATTCAAACTTTACAGGGGGCAATGTATCAGTGGAGACTCTTGAGTGACTACTCCATTGGATTTCTTTCCGCTGATCTCCCAGAGCTCAGCAATTGCTGTGTTTCTTTGGGCTACTTTTCATTGCCCCCGTTAGCCAGAAGCCTAGTCCACTCTGACGAGGGACAAAACCCCCAAAACAGCTGTCTGTGAATGGATGCCTTCTTTTGGGTAAACCCTTGTCATGTCGCTAAACTTGCAACTTAGTTAGACTTTGACGCAAAAGGGGCCTCCCTAGTATTTCCCTGTTTGTGTCCCAGTACTGGCAACCGAGTAGGACTAAAGGGGCTACGTATCAGGATGGTTGGTAATGTCCCCACTGGGAGGCACCTGTTGACAACAGGTTTTCCTTCCCTAGAGGGATATCTGGCTGTTCCTCTGTTTTGAGACTCGATATTCTAATATTATTGGGGGCACTGTATCAATAGAGACTCTTGAGTGAGCACTTCATTGGATTTTTTTTGCTGATCTCCTTGAGCTCAGTGATTTGTTTTGTTTTGCAAAACTCATGTCAGCTGATCTTATTGACAAGTCGGCATCACATAACAAGTTAGCACAAATCGTAATGTGAATGTGGTGACTCTAATTCCCCAGCCTGGGACGGTTACAGCAGTATAGTTTTATTATATTTGCACATTTCATGGGAAAAAATAAATAAATTAAAAAAATATATAAAACTTTTAATTCTTCAGACACTGGCGGCTTGTTCTTGCACTTCTTCCTGTAAAGGGAATGTTATTCCTTAATTGAACCATTTTGGGGCACAAGTAAAATATTAACATTTATTGTTTGCTTGTAAAAGAAAGCATTTTTTATGTCCTTCATCATACAGTGAAATAAAGTTTTTATTTAAAGGACAAGTCCCGCAAAATGCAGAAAAGCGAAGAAGGCGCAGGGGGAGTGCGGGGAAATAATAAACAAAATAACTTTAAGTTTATATTGGTGCCCGATAGGCACCAATATAAAGAGATTTGTTAGCTCAGTAAACCCCTTTAATTTTTTTTTAAACACTTGTATTTTTTGTTGTAATCCTTCAGTACGCTCAGTGTACCCGAGCAAATATTGTCTGTCAGTTTGCACATTGCCATTGCAGACCTGGAGGCATTTGTTAGGTTCTCGGCTGCCTTTGCAACCCATCAGCGCCCTGAGATTTTGTCACAGTGTGCCAGCGTACACCTCCCCCTGTTTCATCACCATTTTGTGCCATAAATTCTATTAACTGCAACATCTGGCAGGTTAACAAAGTAGCATTATGTCGCTGCTGGGTCTTCTTAGTTGTTGCTGCTTTACGGTAAAGCAGTGATCGCAGAGCTCTGCAGTGTCTTTTGTAATAAATATCAATTATTTAAGTTGATTAAACTATAGAATTTATTTGATGTTTGATCCAAAGAGTTAATGGTAAATAGCAGAAATAAGCCTCCGATTGTTTTGTTGCATTCTTGCTGTAGGAATTTTATTCCCACTCTGCCTGGCAGAACTCTTCTAGTTTACAGACATGCGGTGGTCTGTGTGCATGCACACCATGTTTGAGATCTACCCACACATATCTCAACATGTCTGAGGATGGTGGTTGCTAAAACCTCAATCAGATGTTTCTTGAAGTAGTTGAAGACGGATTTTGAGATACCTTTTTTGATCATTGTCTTATTGTTCTATCCAACCAGTTTTCATCTGTAGGAGATCAGTATTTGAAATTCTATACAACTTTTAAAATAATAAAAGTCCATAGACCTTACAGTCTTAGGGCCCTATTACACTGGATGATTATTGTGCGAAAAATCGTTCTATTGTTTGAATTTAAACGATAATCCCTCTGTGTAATTGAAGGCAACGATCGAAAAATCGTTTGTGTGTCGATTGTTGATTTAGATCTGACCCTAAAATAATTTTTTATTGTTCGCTGTAATTCCACATTGGTTCACTCAAGTTCCGCATTTGTTCACTAATCGTTCAGTGTAATTGCACATTGTTCATTGTTTTGCTGGGATCAGATGGAGCAAACGATCATAGTAACGACCATCATTCTGTGTAATATGGTGAACAAATTCAGATTACCGATAACCAATCTTGTTATCGTTTTTCGTTGAATTCGTCAAGCTATAGCTGTAGTGTTTATTGAACACAATGGCAGTAGGTTTCCAAATTCATTGATTTCTGTTGATTTCAATAGAACAGGGATGGGGAACTTTCGGCCCTCCAGCCGTTGCAAAGCTACAATTCCCATCATGCCTAGAAAGCCAAAGCTCTTCAGGCATGATGGGAATTGTAGTTTTGCAATAGCTGGAGGGCCAAAGGTCCCTCATCCCTGAAACAACGGCCATTGTGCACACAGTGCATTAACTGTTTACTATGGCCGGACAAAACAATGATCATGTCTATTTTCCACGGCTGCAGTTAACAAACAACTGCTGTCGAAAATAGACTGTTCACACACTGTATGGCCTTCCTGCCGGCCGTAGTGTGAATGAAAGTCAATGGTTAATTGATTTTCATTCACACCCATACGGCCAGCAGATTCTACAGGTGGAAAATAATGTTCCTACAGCCAATAATGCAATATCTGCTGGAGGAAGTGTACCTGTCGTTTATAAAGCAGTAGATGTGATCTAAAGCAAGTTTGAAATTTACATTCATTATTTATTTATTTATTTATTCTTTTTATAGTTATCATGGAGAACACGGCACTTCCTGTTTTCTGATTCTTTTTTTTTTCTCAAAAAACAGGAAATAGTCAGAAAACAGTCCTGTGTATCTCAGGTCATCTGAGCGCTCACAGAGAGAAGACAGTCATGTGATTGATGGACACATTGAGCCGTGACTCTCTGTACTGGCCGGAATTCCTGAGTTTAGGGTATGTTCGCACTTTCCGGATCCGCAGCAGATTTCATTTAAATAACTTAACACAGCATCAAATCTGCACCATCAAATCTGCTGCGGATCCTGTAGGTGTGAACGCACCCTTAGGCTGGGTTCACACTACGTATATTTCAATCAGTATTGTGGCCCTCATATTGCAACCAAAACCAGGAGTGAATTGAAAACACAGAAAGGATCTATTCACACAATGTTGAAATTGAGTGGATGGCCGCCATATAACAGTAAATAACGGCCATTATTTCAATATAACAGCCGTTGTTTTAAAATAACAGCAAATATTTGCCATTATATGGCGGCCATCCACTCAATTTCAACATTGTGTGATCAGAGCCTTTCTGTGTTTTTAATCCACTACTGGTTTTGGTTGCAATATGAGGACCACAATACTGACTGAAATATATGTAGTGTGAACCCAGCCTTAGTCTGTTTTTTTTTAAACAGCACAAGTCAGAAAATCTCCCTTCAGGAGACTGGACCTGGATACAGTAAGTATAGCCGTTATATAGCAGCCTTCAGGAGACTGGACCTGGATTTCTTGTAAGTATAGCTGTTATATAGCGGCCTTCAGGGGACTGGACCTGGATTTCTGGTAAGTATAGCTGTTATATAGCAGCCTTCAGGAGACTGGGCCTGGATACAGTAAGTATAGCTGTTATATAGCAGCCTTCAGGAGACAGGACCTGGATACAGTAAGTATAGCTGTTATATAGCTGCCTTCAGGAGACTGGACCTGGATACAGTAAGTATAGCTGTTATATAGCTGCCTTCAGGAGACTGGACCTGGATACAGTAAGTATAGCTGTTATATAGCAGCCTTCAGGAGACTGGACCTGGATTTCAGGTAAGTATAGCTGTTATATAGCAGCCTTCAGGAGACTGGGCCTGGATACAGTAAGTATAACTGTTATGTAGCTGCCTTCAGGAGACTGGACCTGGATACACTAAGTATAGCTGTTATATAGCAGCCTACAGGAGACTGTACCTGGATTTCTGTTCAGCTATGTTTTACAGCATGATAACAACAAAAAGATAATCAATGTATATGGCAAACTTGCCATATATCACAAAAAGGAGACTTCATATTACTATTTATTAAGAAAAATACAAATGTTATTGGTCTTAGAAGTTGAGGAAGGAATAAAACATAAGAAAAAAATGATAATTCGGAGCTGTCGGAAAGAAGTTAAAGCGACTCTGTACCCACAATCTGCCCCCCGCCCAACCCACTTGTACCTTCGGATAGCTGCTTTTAATCCAAGATCTGTCCTGGGGTCCGTTCGGCAGGTGATGCAGTTATTGTCATAAAAACAACTTTTAAACTGGCAGCCCTGTGCCCAACGGCCAGGGCTTAGTTTGTGTATGCATTAGGCTAGCGGGGAGGAGGGATGGAAAGGGTGTGCCAGCCTAATGCACACACAATTTAAGCCACGGCCATTGGGCACGGGGCTGCCAGTTTAAGAGTTGTTTTTTATGACAATAACTTCATCACCTGTCGAACGGACCCCAGGACAGATCTTGGATTAAAAGCAGCTATACGAAGGTACAAGTGGTTTGGGGAGGGCAGATTGTGGGTACAGAGTCACTTTAATGGAACAGCAGACATGAAGGTTTCAAGCTGTCACAGTTTTGCTTGCAGTTTGGTCAGTCTATGAGGAGCACTTTCGAGCTGCTTAACACAATACAGCATCCTCTATAGACTGTCTTATGGACTGTTCATAAAGACGCTTCGGATAACAACCGTCATTACTGTCAAAGCAATTCCTCAGGTGGCCGCAAGGCTCTTCTCTATAGTGTTACTCTATTAGGTCACCAGAAGCACACAGGCATCATTGAGGCCCTAAAATACATTGTTATGGGAATCAGGCTGGACCACATTATAGAGATTATCAGAGCATTACTCATTATATATTAAGACTGATCGATGCTGAATAGAAGGCAATGTATCTTCTGTAAGATTCATAGAAAAAAGATTTCCAAATGAGTTCACGAAAGTCTTTCAATAATCTGATTTGGGAAGAACTGGAATGACAGAAAGATATATTGAAAGTCCATCCGTGACATTGGAAACTAAATGAAATTCTGTTCAAAAGACCAGAAGAAAAAATATTTTGCCATTTATTATCAATAATAGTTCCCAAATTGAATTCCCAATGTTTCCTTGAAAGTCTTAGCACAAGTGAAGGTAGGCAGAGTTGTTTGGCCTTTAACATTGTAAGTTCTTTTATTGTTAATTTATAGGCACAACAGAGAATATTACATAGCCATGTAGCTGTTTTTTTTATAGGGAATCTGTCACTAGGTATATAGTGCCTTAAATGAGGACAGCATGAACTAGTGACATAAATGCTGAAAAGAACAGTGTATTACTTCCATCATTCTGTTCAGCTGTTCTCCTAATATGCAGGAGAATAGGATTCTTGCCACACCCCTCCCCCCACCCTCCAGCTGCTGATTGACAAGTGACTGCCTATACACAGCATGGATGGACAACTGGCAATGAGCAGGCAAAACAAAAGCTGTATGGTTGCAAGTATGTATAAAACAATAAAGAAGCAATACTTCTTCACACTATCTAGTGTCCTCCTACAGGTCAAACAGAGCCTAATAGTCACTTTTCCTAACTATTTTTTATTATTACCTGGTTGGTGCTGGCAGGTAGATCCTGGAGGTGCAGTTCGTTTTTTTTTTGTTTGTTTGTTTTTTTAAATTACCACCTGATTCTTCTATCTGCACCTGTTTCTTCATAAGCAAATCGGGCTGCTCTATGCACCACTGGCCCCCAGTACACCGATATCCCCTCCCCTTGGTGACATGCCCCCTTCAGAATCAAGTCTGGCTGCTTCACCCAGGGAAGGGGATATCACTGAACCAGGGGCACTGGGCCCACCTCCATAGAGCTGCCTATTTGCATTTCAGAAACTGGCGCATATGGCAGGTAACTGGCAGTAATTGAAAAATGCACCGCGCCAATGGTATCTCTATGCCAGCAACAACCAGGTCATGTTAGAAAACATTTTTATATCAGAGGGGTACATTCGCTTTAAAAGAGAAGTCCGTCCAAACCCATTTTTTTTTTATCAAGTGCGGAGAATATAAAAAATAACATGCTTTTACTTTCCCCGCTCCAGCACTGGTGGCCACATACCGCCGCACTGGTCCCTGGTCTGAGCGGGGACCCGGCTTATGATGTGTGAGGCCACTCAGCCAGTCAGTGGCTTTAGTAGAATCCCGCCTCGGCTGCTGACAGGCTGAGTAGACCTCACGATCTGGGTCCACGCTCAGACCAGGAAGCAGCCAGGAACTAGAGCGGCAGTATGCGGCCACCAGTGCTGGAGCGGGCGAGGTGAGAGTATGTTATTTCTTTATGCTAATAAAATATAACAGCATTATTGGAATATTGGAATGATGTTTGTTACATAAAATTTTAGCAATTTTGCAAAACACTTAAAATAACACATAAAAAATTTTCAATTATTGTATGTATTGTATTTATTGTTTCATTGTTTTTGAGAGGAGCCAATAGTTTATGATGTGACTGTATTTGTTGATGCCTTTTTTGTCGTGCAAGACATGTTTTCTATGAAGCAGATAACTTGGAATTAGTAACCTAATTTAGACACAAGAAATACTCTATTGTTTGCCTTCTAAAAATAACACAAAGCATTTTATTTGTCTGTGGCATTTGGCGCTGACATGGCTGAGCGTGTGGCCCTCACAAGTCCAGGCTGACAGTACGCCCCTGAATCCCATCATACTAATGCCACCGTCTGTTTCAGCTGACATGTTTGGTCGGCTAATGTAAACTCTGGCTCTGCCTGTGTACTAAGCAAAGCCGTAAATTTCACTGCATAAATAGAAGTGACGGCGGGAGCGTTCTGCAGCCGGGCCTGTCCTCAGAACTGCTGCTAATTCTGGCACATACTGCTATATGTTATAGTACTGTCGTGCTCTGTGTTATGTGAAGATAGAAAAAAAATCATTACCTCTAATCCGACCAGACCAGACGGGGTAGAATAATGAATGAGTAATATACTGTATATTCCTTCGTTCTTTGAACAGAACTGCTTATAATTGTTCGTAGGCTTCTGCTTACTGTACCTCAACCACAAATTCACATTTTAAAGGGGAACTATCGGTAATTTAGAGGAATCCTCAGCACCATTCCCATGCTGTTAGTTGAGCCCGGTAAGCTGTTAGGGGGCATGGCTATCACCCTTCTGAGTAACGATCCGGCCATTGATAATCATTAGAGGGGGCCAGCCGACCGGGAGCGGGGAGGCAGCAGGCCCCCTCCATTGGGCTGGTTGGCGGACGGTTACCGCCTGCTGGTTGGCGGACAGCTTACCGGGCACAACTAACAGCACTGAGGATGAAGGTAAGAGACATACCTTCATCCTCAGCACCCTGTGCCCTCAAGGGAGCTGTCATCAGGCTAGATTCATCTAACCTGCTCATAGTTCCCCTTTAAAGGGATACTGACAGCATCAATATGCATATATAACTGTTGCCTGTTTC
Source organism: Dendropsophus ebraccatus (assembly GCF_027789765.1). Classification (NCBI taxonomy): domain Eukaryota; kingdom Metazoa; phylum Chordata; class Amphibia; order Anura; family Hylidae; genus Dendropsophus; species Dendropsophus ebraccatus. Next base: position 81,700,626 of record NC_091464.1, read on the forward strand.
TAGTTACCTATTTGATGTCTGTTTGCAAAAAAAACAATCTTTATTTTGCTGCAGCAGTGTCACCGAGGCCAATCCCACACCCGCCCCAATCTTGGACTACGGCTTCAAGAATGATTGACAGCTGGCTTGTCTTGGAAACCCCTAGCAGCAGAAGATGAGCCAGTTGTCAATAACTCCCAGTTGAGGCAAGGACCATGACGAAGGTAGATTTAGGCCCTATTCACATGTTCAGTAAAGTTGTCCGTAATTGCGGATCCGTAATCACGGTTCAACTTAGAACACATTGATTTCTATTGGGCTATTCACACAATTGGTGTTAATTTTTGTAATCTGTAATACATTCCGGGGAGAAAAAAAAGGACATAGTCCTAGTGCGGATTGTGATTGCGGTACAGATTACCAATACAAGTCTATGGGATCTGTATTTTATATGGATGTCACATCCATGACGTCCGTAAAAAACACGGATAGAATCTGTGCACACTAGTACTGTTCACATTTTAGGGATACGGAAAGAGAATTGGATGCAAATACGGATAATTTTCTACAGATCATGGAGTAAAAAATAGCGGGAGGTTTTGCGGCCCAGAAAAATTGCTGAACATGTGAATAAGGCATTTTTGATCATTCCGTAAAATTGTCAAGTTTTAACCTATGGTTCAGCAAGTTATAGGCTGTGCAGTGTGTATGCATGTATGGCCAGCTGTAGGCTGTGTGTATGAATGTATGGCCCAGCTCAACCAGCATGTCATTTGTGCAGTAGTTGTCTTGCCAATGTGGGTTACTTTTCCTGGCATTGAAGATAATAGAGTGTCAGTGTGCTGGACTCCATCATCTTTGTACTGACGTAACAAGTTCATGAATGATGCCAAGTGTTTATAGTAACTAATAGAAGTGAAGTGTCCTCTGCTCTCTTACTGGGTCAATATTTTACTTTGTGCTGTTTAGATTGGGCTACATGAGAGGGATGGCAGTAAAATCCCAGCTCTCTAACAGATGAACAATATACCGTGCACGCTCCAGGGAGAAACAAAAGCGGACACATTTCCTTAAAGGGAATGTGCCACCTAAATTTTCTTTTACTGATTAGAATCAGATATAAAAAGAAAACATTGTTCTTTTATTCTAATCTGTTTCTATTTTCTGACACTAATTTTTTTATTTCCCTTTTTGTACATTGTTATGGGGGCGGCTATATCCCCTGGGCTGTTCTTAACATTTAGTGACATACTTTACAGTAACACTCATGGACATAGATGACAATAGACAGACTCTGTCCCCTTGAGATGAGTGTGAAACATTACTGAGCGCGCTCTGTGACCTGTAAAGAGGTCATCCCACAGGGAGCTGCTATTGTCTCCTCTATCTACTGGTGTCACATGATGCTGCAATGTTGTATAGATCACTTTACTGCAGCCTTCTCTTATCACCACAGACACAACAGGAAGTCTCAGCTTAGTTTTAGCCCCAGTGGTGAGAATGAAAACTGCAAGATATCAGGATTATTTTATAATATAGATAGAAAATTTTGAAAAAAAAAAGTCACCAAAAACTCTTAAAAATTATGTTTAACATAATTTAAACAATAAATCATTTTCTGATGACACATTCCCTTTAATGTGAAGGATGGTTATTGTTATTAATCACAGGTCATGGAAAAGTATCATCAAGTTTACTTACTTCTACTCCCTATGAGTTTACTCGCCCTCCAGATAGTATGCATGACCAAGCCTCGTTCTCTCTTGGGGATGGGAGATCTCTTTTTCAATTTAAAGTTTTTTATTGTTTTGTATATATATCAAGTGATACAATTATGACATAAGGCAAGCAGATAAAGGTTTAGGCCAACATAGTAACCAAGTAAACAGAATAACATAGCATTAATGTAATTAAACGTAATTCCCCTTAAGAAAAAAAGGGGTAGGAGGTGGGTGGGGTGGGATAATAGGGAGGGCTGGGGAGGGAAAGGGAGGTGTGCGGGGGGGGGCCTGATCAGTGTCACCGGCTATGAGTTTACAAGTGTAAGTGAGGTGCCTGCAGAATGGGGTATATCTAAGTCGGAAGAGGAAGGGCTTGCAGGGGGGGTAGGTGTTAGGAGGTTCACCGACGTGGCATACTGGGAATCCAGCCAGGGCTTCCATGTTTTTATATAGTTTTCATGTGTTCTGTTGGCCCAACTGGCTAGTTCTTCGAAGCGGCAAATCTGATTTAACTTAATCAGCCATTCCGCCTGGGTAGGAGGGTCTGTTTGCTTCCATTTCAGTGGGATTAGGGATTTCGCTGCTGCTAGCATGTGAGTAGTGAGTGACTTTTTTGTTGGGACAAACCCTTGGGATGGGAGACCTAGAGCGATGACCGTCATAGGTAATTTGACTGGTCGTCTAGTGACTTTGCTGGATATTTCCTCTACCTTGTTCCAGAAGGGGGTGATTTTAGGGCAGGTTCTCCAAATATGTGTAAGGGAGCCTTTGTGACTCAGGCATCTCCAACATTGGTCTGTGGGGGATAATTTGTAAGCGAAAAGCCATTCTGGTGTTTCATACCATCTGGAGAGGAGTTTGTAATGATTTTCCTGAAGTAGGATGCAGCGAGAGAAACCATGCGAGTTGGACAGAATTGTGAGGAGGTCTTCATCAGATATAGTGATGTTCAGCTCCTTTTCCCAGGAGAGTATGTAACCATGTTTTGATGTGCGTAATAAAGCTGTAATCAGGTGGTATAAGACAGAGACAGAACGAGTTTTCTTAGAGGGGTTAAGAAATAATTTTTCAAAGGTTGTCAATTCCCTAAATAGGTCAACAGTTTGCGAGAGTTTTGTTAAGCATTTAGTGGCGTGGGCGTGGTGTAAGAAGGTAGGGGCTGCGTGGTGTAAAGTGTCAGCAATTGTTTCTTTAAACAATGAGGGGTTGTCCCCCATAAATGTTTGGAGGGGGATGTTTCCTAGTGAGAGCCACATATGTTTGTATGTGGGCGTCACTTCGTTGACTATGCAAGGTATTAAAGTTGCTGGAGTTATTGGTGATGGGGAGGGGGCTAGGGTATTTCCCAAGCTTTTCCAAATCTGTAGAGAACCTTTCAGTGTAGGGGGGGGATTGGGGTTTTTCAGGAGTGTTACTGTTAGGAACCAGATATCATGGGGTTGTAGTTGGGAGGGTGTAGTGGATGGGTGTGATGGGTGTTGTTCAGTAGCTAAATCCAGCCAGCAGTTCAATTGTATGGCTTTGTAGTAGGTACATATGTCGGGTAGTCCTATACCGTCTTTGTTCTTGTGTTGTATTAGTAAGTTATAAGATGTGCGTGGTCGCTTACCCTTCCATAGGTATCTAGTAAAGATGCTTCGTATATTTTGGAAGAATGTTGGCGGGAGAGCAATTGGGACCATTTGTAATATATAGAGAATTTTGGGTAAAATGTACGTTTTGAGAAGGTTCTTCCGACCTAACCAAGATATTATAGGTAAGTCTTTTAATAATTTGGTGATTTCCGCTATCAGCGGTATGTAGTTCAGATGGTACAGGTCATTTAAGTTACCAGTGAGCTTTACGCCTAGATATTTGATAGTTCAGACTTTGCAGTGTTTATTTTGAAGTTGGTGATTTTATTGAATTCTCCTAAGATTCGCTCAATATGAGGGATGGAAGTGAGTGGGTCAGATATTAGGAATAATAGATAGTCGGCAAAGGCCAGTGTTTTCAGGTGTGCTCCTCCCAGTTCAATTCCTTTGATTTCTATTGTTTGCCGAATTTTTTGGATGAGTGGTTCTACTGCTAAAATGAAGAGAGTGGGTGATAAGGGGCATCCCTGTCTGGTACCGTTTAGGATCTTAATGGGGGGGATAAGGTATCATTGATTTTTAGTCTAGCATGTGGTTGGTCGTATAAAGAAAAGATTGCTGTTATGAGAGCGGGAGGTAGGCCGAATTTTCCTAGAGTAGCTTTCATATAGGACCAGTCTACTCTGTCGAATGCCTTCTCGGCATCAATGCCGAGAAGGACACTCGACTCGTTGCGGGTTTTGGTTTCGTGTATGGCCCTGAACAGTTTAGCTGTATTGTTCCTCCCTTCTCTACCATGTACAAAGCCTGCTTGGGAGTCACCTACTAGTTTAGGTATCAGTGTTTTGAGGCGGAGAGAAATAGTTTTGGCCCATATCTTCAAGTCTAAATTTAGCAAAGAAATGGGCCTATAGCTGCCGCAATGAAGAGGATCTTTGCCTTCCTTCCATATTATTGCTACGTGTGCTTCTTGCGATTGCCTCGGCCAGCGGGCTCCCTGTAGCAGTGCATTACAAGTAGAAGTAAGGTGGGGGAGTAGTTGAGGAAGGAATTTTTTGAAGTAAAGAAGTGGAAGGCCATCGGGGCCTGGGCTCTTACCTGGGGGAAAGCTTTTTATGACCTTGCTTATTTCTTGTGGGGTAATGGGTGTTAGGAGCGCGTCTCTGTCAGAGGGAGATAGAGTCGGTAGGGATAAATCTCTGAGAAATTCTGAGGTTAACGTATCCCTGACACTCTGGGGTGGGAGGTTTTCGGATGATTGAAGGTTATAAAGTTGGGAGTAGAAGTGCTGGAATGCTTTAGCTATAAGAGGTGTAGTAGTGTGTGTGACTCCGTCATGTCCTTTAATTGCATGAATTTGGGTCTTTTCCCTTGCTTTCTTTATTAAAGAGGACATCAATCTCCCACCTTTGTTCCCATGGGCGTATAGTACCTGTTTGAAATGCAGAAAGGACTTGGCCGAGCGGGCATATAGGATATCTTTTAGTTTTTCCCTAAGGAGTTTTAATTCGGGTAGAGCTGTTTGCAGTTTCGAGAATTTATGGATCTTTTTTACTGCCGCTATTTTTGCTAAGAGGGAGTCAATTTCTTTTTGTTTACTTTTCTTGATTTTGGAACCTATGGCAATGAGTAGGCCTCTGATGTAGGCTTTATGGGATTCCCAGATTATGGGTGAGGCTATATATCAGGAGTTGTATTAGTGGCGAAGAATTCATCTAGTTGTTTCGTTATTGTGTCACATGTAGTAGGGGAGCTTAATAGTGATTCATTTAGTTTCCATCTCCATTCTTTTGCCGGGATATATGTAAAGTTTAAAAGTGCAGAGGTAGGGGCATGGTCGGATATAGTAATTTGGCCAATCTCTGCATTTGAGAGGGTAGGGAGAAGTGAGTTATGGATGAATATGTAATCGAGTCTATGGTGCTATTTATGTGGGACTGAATAGAATGTGTAGTCACGGTACGTCACATGTCTCGTTCGCCAGGTGTCCAAGAGGGCTAGGTCATGCAATTTAGAGTTCAACCTGCTGAGCGATTTTGTGGGGATAGTGGAGAGTCCTGTGGATGAGTCTAAAAGTGGATTGAGCGTAGTGTTTAAATCCCCGCCTAATATGATAGGGCCCACAGCGAATAGTTGTAATTCGTCTAGGGCTTTCAGTATCCAGGGGGTTTGGCCAGTATTTGGAGCGTAGAGATTCGCTAGTGTGTAGGGTTTGGAGGCTATAGAGACTCTTAAAAAGAGCATTCTGCCTTCTGTCTCTTCATGTTGCTGTAAGATCTGTATAGGTAGGGAGGAATGTATGGCGATAGAGACGCCTTTGGAAGCCGAGGTTGGATGGCAAGCATGTCTCCAGTGGGAGAAATATTTAGTCGGAAATTTGGGTATTTTCCCTGCTTTTAGATGGGTTTCTTGTAAGAAGGCTATGGCCGTCTTACTTTTTTTAGGAGAGAAATTATATGATGTCTTTTATTAGGGCTGTTGAGCCCTTTGACATTGAGAGATGTTATGGTAAAGTCTGTCATTACCGAGACACTAATCAGGTGTGTAGGAAGTGGGGGGGGGGAGAGAACCGGAGGGGGGAAGGGGGGGTTAGTTTAGCGAGGGGGGGGGAGGGGATGGTAGAGAGAAAAGGGAGGGAGAGAGGGGAAAGAGGTGAGGGAGATCTGGAGAAAGGGAGGAGAGAGGGGAGAAAGATGAGAGCGAGAGGCAAGCAAATTAAGTATACGATTATAAGGTTCGCTGAGGTTTGGTGTGCCCGGCAAGGGCCTGGACTGTCTCAGGCCACGAGGCGAGGCTGAGCGGGGGGGGGGGGAGGTATAGAGTGGTGTTAAACTTTGAGCACTGACCATCTAGATACACAGGTAACTGCCCACTTGTGTTTAAGGGCAGCCAAGTAGAGGGGGAGGAGGAAGGAGGGGGGGGAAGTGAAAGGACAATTTAGGGACCGGTTAAATAAATAATTTGTGAAAACTGACTTAAGGAGAGTGAGGTTGTTGGAGCGGGTATGGGGGGGGGGAGGGGAGGGGGAGGGGAAGGGGGGGGATTGTCTTGTTAATGCATATCACCGATAGATTATTATTAAGTTCTTACTTTCAATTGTAAGAGGGTGCGATCCTGGTCAACCGGAACTGGCCAGTATAGAGTGTAAAATCTGAAGGCGAAAAGCTCCTAATTCTAGTAGTGTGGTATGCTTTAGCAGGGCCGGTCCGGGGAAGCAGGAGGGCATCTCTTCCATACCTGGGTAATACAATTAGGGAGAATAGGAAAACAATAATCAGAGTAATGTATCAGTATAAAATCAGTATGAGAGGAGTAACTTTACGTCTATCAGTCCTCTGACTAAAAAAGGGATTGAGTTCATCTAAAGAAGTATTCACAGTAACTGGGGGGGGGGGGGGAGGGGGGGAGGAGAGGGTAGGGGGAGAAAAAAAAATGTGTTAGGGGATATCATCTAGTGTGTGATAACTCTAGGTTCAAATTATACATCTATTTCACATATACATTACAAGGTGAGATCCCGGCCCACCGGATCAGCGGTGTATATGAGTATATCAGTGAGGGTCTGGAACGAACAGCTTCCTCAGATTGTTTAGGGAGTGCTTCTGTGTGTGCCGATCCGGGGAGTCAGGAAAGCGCCTCTGCAGGACCTAGAGAGATAAACAGTGAATTGAGAAAGTATTTAACAGCTTAATGCATAGATAAAAGACTGAACCAAGAATATAAGGTATTCTACTGATGACCTCCTGTGTGGAGTGAATACCAAAGACTATAGCAAGCAAGCGACCATTTGGGTCATTCAGACCGCTAGGTTGGGGTTGAGGGGGAGGGGAGGAGGGAGGGGGGGGGTAGAATTGTAGCAGAGAGCCGGTAATCAGCAGTGTCTCTGTCTTTGTAGCTCTGTAGGTTTCTTCAAAGCTGTAACCCAGGAGATTCGATGGATGGATCTTTACGTGGAAGAAGTGTCTTTGCGTGAGGTCTGGGTTGCTTTGGGGATGTCACCGTATGCCATGGGGTGAAGACCGGTAGTGTCGGTAGAGGCATCTGCGGTTGGAATGGTAGCCAGGAGGGGATTTCTATCAGGTGTAGTTCCAAGAGATCCCAGGCCTTCTCTAGATCTTTTGGCGTGTGGATCACGATTCTTCGGCCGTTTCTTATGATCGCTAGACCAAACGGATAGAGCCATGCATATTGGAGATTGTTGGCTCTGAGCAAGTCCAATAGGGGTTTCATAGTGCGTCGTTTTGCCAGCGTAGATGGGGCAATGTCTTGGTATAGAACAATGTCTGTTCCTTCATATTGAAAGGAGCCATAATCTCTTGCCGCACTAAGTATGGCAGCTGTGTCTTGGAATGATAGTAGCCCACAGATCACGTCCCTTGGAGGGTCAGAGTCTTTGGGCTTGGGACGGACAGCACGATGAATGCGCTCTATTATTATGGCGTCTGCTTTCTCAGAGCCTAGTAAAGCGGCAAATATTTCTTTAGCTATTTTGGGCAAGGCCTCAGTAGCCCAGGTCTCGGGCAAGCCCTTAAATCTCACATTTTTCCTTCGGCTATGATTTTCCTGATCTTCTATCAGGGTCACTCATGGCTCTGTTCAGCTGCTCTGTGTGAAGATCAGAGCGGTCAGACAGGGCAGCGGCGTGTGTGGCAATGTCTGTGACTGACGCCTCGAGCGTCTCAACCCTGTTCCCAACAGCTTGTACCTCAGACTTGATTTCAGCCAGCTCCGTCAGGACGGGTTTGAATGCTTGTCTCAGACTCTTCTTCATAAATGATTTCAGGAAAGAGGTAGTGAGTTGTTCGCCTTGTTCACTGTCAGCTACGCTCTCTCTCTCTCTGAGTCTTCTCCTGTTTCCTGCTGCGCAGTGATGTCGGGCGCCATTTTGGGAGCCTTAATCGGTGTTCTGAGGCGTCCTTTGCTCAGGAATCTGGAGAGATCTCCTTGCGATTTCCCGGATTTGGGGGTCCCAGAAGGGTCTCTGAGTAATCCCCTACTTGCCTTGCCCAAAGCCATGTAAAAAAAGAACTGTTGAGAGCAGTAGTTCTGTGTTTGGCGCCGGAGCTCAGCTCACATGCGTCTTCTCTCACTTGCGGTCAGGCTCCGCCCCCGGGATGGGAGATCTCTTATTGAGAAGGGTTAGAAGATGAAAGTGAATAATGACAGGTGCACTGTGGGTTACCATGAATGGATGGGAGCAATAACCCTGTGATGGTCCTGTGGGGGGGACACAGATCATTTCTTCCATCAACAATATCTGTGACAAATAGCCATGTTGGAAAGGACTGATTTTACTATGATGATCTATGGACTTTGCAGCCTCCAAAAGCAACAATGTACTGGGGGATGATATAAACCAGGTTTATTATAAAATGATGTTTATTCATATAAAAAAAATCATAAAGTATGTTTCTGTTGTCAGACTAGCCACCGAATCACAACCAAAAGACTGTGCAGTGTTGACTGGGACAGAATCAGCAGAGTCATTTTACTATCATTAAAGAAGTCTGGGTATTTTTTCCATTAGGAATTGGGGGAATTTGATAACAAGTATGAACGTACCTTTCTCCGTGTCCACAGTAAGTGGGGGACCGGCCTCAGGACCCCCGCTGGAAGGCATTTTCCCCCACATTCACAGTAATGTGCCACTCCCCTATAGCGTGCCCCTGTAGCCACGCCCCCACATAGTATAGCCCCCCTGTGTAGCCCCAGTTTAGTATAGCCCCAACTTGGTATAACCCCCATTTATTAGCCCCCCCTTTGTAGCCCCCACATAATATAGCCCCCCTTTTATCCCCCACATAGTATAGCCCCCCTGTTTATCCTCCACATAGTGTAGCCCCCCTTTTTATCCCACACATATTATAGCCCCCCCCCCTTTTTATCCCCCACATAGTATAGCCCCCCTTTGTTGCCACCCCTCTTCCCCTTATGTGGAGCCCCAACATTGTATATGCTCCCCTCTTCTTTGGTGTAGTACTTTCTATGTGTAAAATAAGAAACCCTCAGAAGGATACTCACCTTGCTCCCCAGTAGTCTCCTCCTGAAGCTGCTGTTTGCAAGTACAGATGTCTGGTGCAGGCTTCCTGTTCCAGCCCCGCGGCGCCTGCACCCTTTTCTCCTTCTCAGCTCTGGACATGACATCACAAGCAGGGGGCCAAGCAGGAGAGGAGTACGGGCGCCGCGGGGCTGGAACAGGAAGCCTGCACCAGACGTCTGTGCATTGCCTCCGCGGCCCTTCAGTGTTTCCGAGGTGGCCAGTAGGTGTCACTTTGAGCGGTCATTAGGAGCGTTCACAGTGAAAGGCCTTCAGTCAGCCCCCGGCAGCTGCAGCTGCTGGTGCGAATGCTGAGGCTGCAGACCGGGCAGGCGGGGGTGTTGGGGAGACAGCGGGACACACGGGGGGCAGCGGGATGTCACCCCAAAACCGGGACTGTCCCGCTGGATCCGGAACGGTTGGGAGGTATGTCTACATTATCCTGAACATTATGCTGCCTCCACTTTCCTGCCTTCCTCCTTGGTGCTGTCTCTCATCTTGGTTAGTGATGTCCATGTACCTGGCATTCCAAACAGTGTAGAAGAAAATGTCATTCATTAGACCAGGCACCTCCTTTCATTAGTATTAGCGGTGTACACGGATCAGCATGAACGCTCTGACCAGTATGCAGCCATGCAGCTGATACACAGCATATGGTAATGCACTGTATGTTTGTAATTTGACTTTTATAAAAAAAAAATCTCAAGTCTTTCAGTACTTATCAGCTGCTGTATGTCCTGCAGGAAGTGGTGTATTCTTTCCAAAGCAGGAGAGGTTTTCTCTGGGGGTTTTCTACTGCTCTGGACAGTAGCTACTTATAAAACGACACATTCTCTTTTGTTGCACATTTAATTATATGACACTTATATGGTACCAGCTTCAACTACAGTAAAGTGAAAGAGTAATCCTTATTTGTTATACACTACAGCAATTTATGGAGATATTTATGACAATGTTCTCTAGTTTACGGCTTGTCTTCCCTTCTAGACTCCAGTTATATAAGACTACGGCATGATCAATGGCAAGCAATGCCCAAGAGCAGCTGGGTCCTGTTCCCTTCAGTCAGTGTGTTTATCCGCCTAGGTCTGCGGTGATCTCAGAGGATGGGAGCTGGCCTGAGTCCTGAAGTCTCTCTCCTTACACTACTACTAGCAGGCAGCCCCATAGATTGTTCCTTATAGATTGTGTGTTATAGGGACTACCCCGGATTACTCCTGTTGTCACGCCATCCTTCATACATAATCTTGGGCTTTAGAACATATCGAACTTGCTAAGAAATCCAGGCGAGCGTAAACCTTTGTGATTTTAGTTAAAGGAGAAGTCCGGTGAAAATTTTTATTAAAGTATTGTATTGCCCCCCCAAAAGTTATACAAATCCCCAATATACAAATCCCCAATATACACTTATTACAGGGAAAGGTTATAAAGTGCTTTTTTCCCTGCACTTACTACTGCATCAAGGCTTCACTTCCTGGATAACATGGTGATGCCACTTCCTGGATAACATGGTGATGTCACTTCCTGGATAACATGGTGATGTCACTTCCTGGATAACATGGTGATGTCACTTCCTGAATAACATGGTGATGTCACTTCCTGGATAACATGGTGATGTCACTTCCTGAATAACATGGTGATGTCACTTCCTGGATAACATGGGGATGTCACTTGTTTTACCAGGAAGTGACATCGCCATATTATCCAGGAAGTGACATCACCATGTTATCCAGGCAGTTGACAAAGGCATACGCGTTCTGCTGTTCACATTGCAATGGTTATGGAACCGAATAAAAGTATATGATGATGCAAATGGTGAGTGCCGGGATTTCTATATAATACATTGTATCTGGGACTGTGCTCCTTTCCTCGTGCACCACCAGCTTACACGGAATGTCATCACCATGGAGTGTGCACCACCAGCTGACACAGAGTGTTATCACCATGGAGTGTGCACCACCAGCTGACACAGAGTGACATCACCATGTTATCCAGGAAGTGACATCACCATGTTATCCAGGAAGTGACATCACCATGTTATCCAGGAAGTGACACCACCATGTTATCCAGGAAGTGACACCACCATGTTATCCAGGAAGTGACACCACCATGTTATCCAGGAAGTGAAGCCTTGATGCAGTAGTAAGTGCAGGGAAATAAAGCACTTTATGTGCATTTCCCGTAATAAGTGTATATTGGGGATTTGTATAACTTTTGGGGGGCAATACAATACTTTAATAAAAATTTACGCCGGACTTCTCCTTAAAAGCAAATGTAGCACTAGGTACATTGCTTTGTGTTTTTTACATGAAAAAAACAACGCTGGCATGGGGATGCTGGTGCCACGGTCCTTTTTTTCCCCCCACCACCCGATTCCCGTGTGCAGCGCTGGTCTATTCATGAGCAACGGCATGAAGCACTGGGGGCAAGACCGATGTGAGGATCTGCCCTCTGTTCTGTGGCACGGCTCCATTAGAACCAATAGAGCCGCGTCACAGAGAGGAAAGGGTTCTGTACCACTGGGGTCGGTGGGCCTGCCCCCAGTGCTTCATGTCCGGCCGCTGCTCGGGAACAGACCAGTGCCAGGCGTTGCTTCAAGAAAAGAACCACGGCATCGGCATCCCCATGACGGTTCCGGTCTGTAAAAAACACAAACCGATGTACCTAGTGGTACATTCGCTTTAAAGGTAAAAACGGACACTACTGTGACTGTTCTTTGTAACTTTGTCTTTGTGGGACTCAAATGCACAGACTATAACAGGGAGACTTAGGCCCTCAAAAATCTTACTTCCCCAATACACAGATTTCCACGGTTCTCCTTGTTTTCCCACCTCATATCATGACTTCTTCATTGCCTTTACTTGGTCTTTAGCTATGTCTCCGTCCAGCATAGGGAGTAGCCTGAGTGGGCTGTGAGTAGTCATATCGCATAGTCATAACGCATCTGAGTGTTGTAGATATCCACTAGGTAAGGATTTGAAGATTCACCAAAGAACAAAAAAACTATTAAGTAAATTAATTTCAAATTAACTAGTGTCAGAAAAATATAAAGATTTCTAAGTTACTAAGTTCTATTTAAAATTATAAAGTCAGTACTTTCAGTACTTATCAGCTGCTTTATGTCCTGCAGGAAGTAGTGTATTCTGTACAATCTGACAGTGCTCTCTGCTTCCACCTCTGTCCATGTTAGGAACTGTCCAGAGCAGGAGAGGGTTTCTATAGGGATTTGCTACTGCTCTGGACAGTTCCTGACATGGACAGAGGTGGCAGCAGAGAGCACTGTGTCAGACTGGAAAGAATTCACCACTTTTTTCAGGACATACAGCAGCTGATAAGTACTGGAAGAGTTAAGATTTTTCAATAGGAGTAAATTATAAAGCTATATAACTTTCTGAGACCAATTGATTTAACCCCTTCAAAGAGATACTTTGGTCATGGAACTAAGAAGGCATAGGTGTTGTAACGTTCACTAAAAAACAATTTGTGCAAAGTCACCAAGAGAGATGCAGGAGTGGCAACTCACCTAAATTTTCTTAAAATCAGGATTTATACAGAAGCATATCTATAGCATAAAACATGTACAACACGGACAGAGTGGACAGACTCCAGTGGAACCATGTGGTTACAGCCAATTCATGCCAGGCTACTGTGCTTTATCAGACCTGATGAAGCGCCCTCTACTGGGGTGAAACAGCTGTAACCGCATGGTTTCATTGGCGTCTGTCCAAACTGTCCGTGTTGTAAATGTTTTATGCTATGGAAGATATGCTTCTGAATGAATCGTGATTTTTAGAAAATTTTGGTGATTCTTCATTTTACTATATTTCCTTCAGACTATAAGCATTTGCCCTTTTGAATGGGCATTCGTATTAGCCGTGTTAGCCGCACAGGATGGTCCCGATGAAATGTTTGTCTCTCGGCAGGATGATTCCGGTTCTTCTTGACTTTGTACAAAAACAGATTTAGGATGATGGGTTCTCCAGTAGTTCCCACAAACCGGGCAGCTGCTGCCGTGTGTATGTGGTCGTGCGGACCAATCCAATTTGCTTGTAAACATTTTTCAGCCATAGTCATATACAGACGGAGACTTGACTTCCTGCCAAGGGTCAGAATTAGAACTTGGCAGCTGTAAACAGTCAGACATTTTCCTGACAGGTCTCTTGGGGTTGGTAAATGGGAAAGAAGAGTTTCTCTATGTGACACGAGCAGCAGCCAAACTTACCGTTAATGGACTTTAGAGTTAGGGATACATCACCGAAAAAGCAATGAACACCGTACACGAGCAGGCTGTACATTTAAAGGAAAATCACATTAACCCCTTTCTGACTCATGAATATTAATGAAAAAAAAACAAATAGGGTACATGGAACCCTGTTCACAGAAAGTCCAGTGTCAGTGAAGATCATCCCGGCCGGTAATGCAGTAACGGCAGACGGCAGGATGATCTTCATTTCTATTGAATTAGAACTCAGGCGCATCCATGTGCACTACTATCCCATTTCACCAATAAACACAGCCGAAGCTGCACTCTCCATTGTGTGACCTGTCAGGGTTGTGTGGCCGCTATTCACTGACATGTCAGTTTTTGCTGTGGCCGCTAGAGATCTTGGCCAGAGTGTATACTATTTGTATACGCTTCGGCCGAAATCCTATTGACTGCAGTACAACGTAAGTTCTATATTAATCACTGCCGTTGTTCAACAACGGCCGTTATTAATATAAAACTTACATTGTGTGAACATGGCCTTATTGAGTAAGACACTGGAGTGGTCGAGAGAATGAGAAGAGCTAATCGGCTGCTGTGAATAACCGGCCCTCTATTATTATACACTCTTGATTTGGAAAATGAACCCTATTACTATGTGCCCCCTCCCCCTATTTGTTAAGTTGGCACTGCAATTTCAACAAACTTTAGAAGCGAATGTAAGAAGAATTATATTATATCTTATTGGAGAAAAATGCCTCTTTCTCCACTCAGCATGTACAGTAGACTGGGGGGATGGGGGGATCTGTATGTCCTGTGTTCAACATTCAGATAAAATGGATGTTTATCTACATTAATATAAAAACAAATTGTTTTAGGGTTTACCATTACCTCTATCTCAGGTTATCTTGGATACAACTCTGATAATTTGAGAAACCCAAAACGTGTCATTTCATGTGCATATACATGAGGCTGAGCAGTGGATGTACTGATTTTTCCCATCCTACATGCTGTTTGCTATGCGTTCTTATCTGAAGAGTCCAGTGGCTTTAAAGGGGAACTCTCAGCAGGCTAGATGAATCTAACCTGCTGACAGCCCCCTATTGTGCACGGGACACAGAGGAGGATAGTTTGTCTCTTAGCTTCTGCCTCGCCGCAATTCTGGTGCAGTTACTCATTTGCTCCAAGGTCCGTTAGAGCGTGAGAGTGTTAGGAGCGCTGGGGCACCGTAAGGAGCACTGCTGCGCCCTCATACCACTGATCTGCCCACAGCCAGCCCTTCCCTTTCTAATGGTAAACAATGGAGTGGGGCAGTGCTCCTAAGGGGTGCCCAAGGGCACTGTTTAGACGAGCTATGAATAGAAAGCCTGCCTCGGGGTGTTCCTAATGATGAGAAGGTTGGGGAGGAAGGAAGAAAGGAGAGGCGTCTCAGACCTGCGGCACAGACACTGTAGGACACGCCAGTATGACCCAATGCTGCAAGTTTAAAAAGTAAATTTTTTGCTCTAACCTAGGCATCGGGCACATTTTCAAAGATACAACAGATGTGATTTTACTCTCATCAAACGGATGGTACTAGCTGTTTGGCGGGGTGGGTTGGTGGATAGAGTCGCTTTAAGTCTAGCTAATAAGGGTAGTACTTGGAAGTCTTGCCCTTCCAAATGTTGGGCATTTCTAACCATGTGATATGTTGCGTCGTCTTTCTGGAAGATCCCATCGATTCAAGGGAGTACGATCAGCATGGACGGGTGTACATCATCGGCGAGGATTGATTCATACCCAAATCGGTTGCGAGTGTCTCCCACATGGATAAGTGGCTCAGAGATTACCATGAAAACATTTCTAAGACCATATCGCTGCCAGTATCGATAAAACCGTGAAAATGTCAGCCCTTTCCAGTCAGGCATTAGCAGAGGTGCAGTGACAATCTATCTTCTCTGGAGCCCCTGATGCAGTAGGGTTCCCTAAGGTTTCTTTTAGACACACGCTTGGTAGCTCCCTGGGTTATTTTGGCGGTGAGCTGCTCCTCTGTAACTTTTCGATTCCATCCTCACACATTTTCATAGCTGACCTTCACCTCTCATATCAATGGCACGTGCATTTTCAGAAATACCGCCACCCTTCGCCCAAAAACCAATAATCTTACTTTTTTACAACTCTGATAAATTCCCTCTTGCCAGTGACAGCAACGAGGTATACGTGTGCACCAGGGCTGTGGAGTCGGAGTCGTGGAGTCGGAGCTAGTTTTGGCTGGAGTCTGAGTCGGAGCTAGCTTTGGCTGGAGTCGGAGTTGGAGTCGGAAAAAAAATTTACCGACTCCGACTCCAGCTTTAAAAAAAATCTTTAAAAAGATTAAAATTCATATCAAAATTATCTTTAATAATATGAATTTTACAAGTTTTGCTCATGAATATATATTATGAGCAACATTCTAATAGGACACTGGCCCTATTACATAAGGGGGGTCAGGGGAATATATCAGTAATAGGACACTGGCTCTATTACATAAGGGTGGTCGGGGGAATATATCAGTAATAGGACACTGGCCCTATTACATAAGGGTGGTCATGGAAAAGTTGTCGGTCACTATTTGGCAATTTGTTTCTGAGCTGGAAGAGTCCATTGTGTGGGGGGGAGATCTGTGCTGTTCTCTTGACTGTATATGAGCAGCAGTGTAATATGAAGATATCCTGTGTAATATAGAGGAGGAGGAGAAGACTTAAGTAGTGTAGCAGTAACCTCTGTCCTCAGTGTGGTGTTTTCTCTCTGGGAGAAGATTGTGTGTTTTTCTTCAGCGTTCTATGGCTGCAGCTCTGTGTGTGTGTGTGTGTGTGTGTGTGTGTATGTGTGTGTGTGCGTGCGTGCTATGGCTGCAGTAGGCCGTGTGTGTGCTATGACTGCAGCAGGCTGTGTGTGTGTGTATGTGTGCTATGGCTGCAGCAGGCTGTGTATGTGTGTGTGTGTGTGCGCTATGGCTGCAGCAGACTATGTGTATGTGTGGTATAGCTGCAGCAAGCTGAGTGTGTGTGTGTGGTGTGAGCTATGGCTGCAGCAGGCTGTGTGGGCGTGTGTGTATGCTATGGCTACAGCAGGCTGTGTGTGTGTGTGTGTGTTCTATATCACTGTGTGACCTCTATATCACTATGTGTGACCTTTCTCAATATCACTATGTGTGACCTTTCTCTATATCACTATGTGTGACCCCTCTCAATATCACTATGTGTGACCCCTCTCTATATCACTATGTGTGACCCCTCTCAATATCACTATGTGTGACCCCTCTCTATATCACTATGTGTGACCCCTCTCTATATCACTGTGTGTGACCCCCTCTATATCACTGTGTGTGACCCCCTCTATATCACTATGGCTGACCTCTATATTACAGGTATCTGGCATTGTTAGTAGTGTTTCTGTGTGTATGGTGAATATTTAGTTAGAAACATAGAAAATTTTCAGCCGGAAAAGACCACCTGCTCCATCTAATCTAGTTGTGAGTTGTTCAGGACATGGAGGCTGGAGACTGGCTGCATCCACTGCACACACAGGAGAAGCTGCTTTATACACAGTATTCCTTTATTCACTCAGAAGTCGCCCCATGATCATGTAGGACATTAGGGAGAAGCTGCTGAGCCAGTGTGATAAATAACTCCCCTGGTATATGACTGGCGGCCATTTTTGAAGGAGCAGGAGCAGGAGTCGGTCCTGATAATATTCAGGAGTCGGAGTCTGAGTCGAAGCTGCGGCTTACCGACTCCACAGCCCTGGTGTCCCACAGCCTGCCACACGCCCTGCAAACCCTATTGTAGACCTATTTTTTCTATACCTATGTGCTTTATTAAGTACTAGTGATAAGAGCTAATGCACTGTTTTATTATACCTTTTACTTAGGTTACGGGAAGTTCAGGCAAAGTGTACACCTGTTACAAGGCCTGTCACTACTGCTCCTGTCCTGCCTTCTCTTTCTCTGTGCTCAGAAGAAATGACAGCCTGATGGTAAGTATCTGCATTGTTGCTATAGGGCAGGGATGGGGATCCTTCAGCTCCCCAGCCATTGCAAAACTACAATTCCGTCAGGCCTGGACAGCAAAGGAAAAGGGGAATTGTAGTTTTGCAACAGCTGGAGGGCCAAAGGGTCCCCATCCCTGCTATAGGATATTGAAATCTATGATATATAGTATATTTTGTAAAAAAAAAAAAAAAAAAAGTTCAAATTACTATGCTAACCAGTTTACTTTTACTTTGCCCCTTTCCTCCACTACATCTCCCAGTGTTTGTTGCTTACACCATGTACCTAATGGCCCAGGTATACTAATGTGTCTCTGCCAGAATTTGGGCTAAACAAGTGGCACGCTGGATTTTTCTCCACATTTATTATGCGTTTTAGACAATTTTCCCCCACTTTCAGATGCTTTTCCACCTGGTATGAAAAAAAAGTGGGGTTTATGCAAAAATAGGGCATGGTCTATTTTGCACCAAAAAATTGCACCTGAATCTGGCTGAAAATTCTGGTGAACTTGAAGCCAAGTAATAGATGGTATAAACTTTGCATCAAAAAAACTAGACAGTTTTTAAAAGGAATCTGTCACTAGGTTTATACTGCCTTAAATGAGGACAGCATAAACTAGTGACAGAATTGCTGAGCAGATCTCTGTATTACAGATCTTCGGTGAACTACATCATTCTGTTCAGCCGTTCTCCTAATATGCAGGAAAATAGGATTCTTGCCACACCCCTGCCCCCGCCCCCCCCCCCCCCTAGCTGCTGATTGACAGGTGACTGCCTATACACAGTATGGATAGATAACTGGCAATCAGCAGGTGGTGGGTGGAGTTTTCTGCTTCTCATGAATATCCAGGACTGCTGGGCTCATGCACATAATGGAGAGGACTACTTATTGTCCATGTTATTCAGGAGGAGATCTCTGGGTCAGCTGCACAGAACAATGTAAGTGATACATCATTCTGTCCAGCTTCTCTGTCACTAGTTTATGCTACCCTGAGATAGGACGCCATAAACCTACTGACAGAGTCTCTTAAGTGCAACAGATTGATCAAACAGCCTGATAATCTAATGCTGGGTTTACACGGAGCGATAATTCGCCCGATCGTACGATTAACGATTTCAAAGTAACGATTTTTCTTTTATAACAATCAGCGTTTGGATGGAACGATATATCGTACAGAAAATTCGTTTTCCGATCATTTTGCGATCGCTTAAGCCTGTCTCGCACATAGGAAAAATCAGTGAACGACTGTTTACACGGAACGATCGGCGAATTTTTGGCGAACGACGATTTAAGAACCTGTTGAAAGATCAAAATGAACGATTTACCGATCGTTCGCCGCGTTTACACGTACGATTATCGTTCGAATTCGATCGTTATCGTGCAAATTCGCACGATAATCGCTCCGTGTAAACCCAGCATAAGTATGTAGTTAGATTGGGCCAATGTCTATACAATGTCAGTGTCACAAGACCAACCAATATTACCAAAACCCTGACCGTGTGGGGGGTGATCTGGATGATGTGCTGAGCTGTTTTTAGCATTCAGTGACATTTTGCACTTTTTTTCCTTGTTACGTTGCCCCAAGCATTATTACGCCATGGTCTTTGTGCTATAATTGTCCATTATGCTTTGCCTGGTCGTTGTCATCAGGATAATGAAATCATTTCTGTCCCCGTGATGGAGCAAATATGTCACGCTTCAGGGCCTGATCAATACAGAGTTAGTCAGATATACGATCCCAGCATCATAGTCGCCTTACTTGTTTTGTTGTCTTAATTTATTGGTATCACTTAGACATTAAGAAAAGTGCAAGGAAAAGAGGGAAAAAAATGTCCGGGATCATTAAGGCCATTTGGCTGCCCTCTCTGATAGTCGTCGCCATGGTGACCGGGTGAATAACTGCGACAATCATGTCACGTTAAAACACGTCGTTGGTCTTGATATAACATCCAAGAGGCAATATGTCATCTGTCTGGAGCCTGAGAGCGAGCGGCACATCTATTTGCACGCTTTCCTATCAGCCGTATACTCTATATGTTACATGGTGGATGCTTGTTTGTGTTGTAATATGAGCATGTTTACATATGATCTGTATACAGCTCTCCAAATAGCAAAGATGTATGAGACAGAAAAACTCATAAAAACTCGCTGTATAAGTATCTTTCTAGTAAAATAGTGTTTATTTAGATCACAAGACACAGCATGCTATAAGATGCACTGATCATTTACAAAAAAGTCATAAGAATATTTTAACAAGTTAAAGGGAATCTGTCACTAGGTTTATGGTGCCTTAAATAAGGGCAGCATAAAATAGTGACAGAAATGCAAAATGCTGAGTAGATCGGGGTATTACTTACATCATTCTGTTCAGCCGTTCTCCTAATATGCAGGAGAATAGGATTCTTACCACACCCCTTCCCCCGCCCTCCAGCTGCTGATTGACAGGTGACTGCCTATACACAGCATGGATAGATAACTGCCAAACAGCAGCTGGTGGGCGGAGTTTTCTGCTTCTCATGAATATCCAGGACTACTGAGCTCATGCACAAAATGGAGAGGACTACTTATTGTCCATGTTATTCAGCAGGAGATCTCAGCAGCACAGAACAATGTAAGTGATACATCATTCTGTTCAGCTACTCTGTCACTAGTTTATGCTACCCTGAGATAGGTTCATGTCTCCATTTTGGTATCCGTTTAATGTATCCGTTCTATGGGGAGAGGGGGGGGATGGTAAAAACAGATGCTGTTGTATGTCATATGTTTTGATTTGTTTATTTACTTACATTATTTAAAAAAAAAAAACGGATAAAAAGAGATCCTTTTTTTTTTTTTTTTTTTTACATTTTCCAAAACGGATACAGTGAGATGGATTGCAAAATCGTGATGTGAACCTAGCCTTAGATAGGACAGTATAAACCTGCTGACAGTCTCTTTAACCCCTTAACAACAAGGGGCGTACCGGGCTATGGAGCGGGCTTACGAGCTTAACTTGCCCCATAGGGGGTGAGGACCGGCTGCTATCTGCAGCAAGGCCCACACCCTCAATCGTGGGCTGCCGCGATCGCACGGCTGCCCGCCATTAACCCCTTGAATGGCGCAACGTTTAAGTGTAAGTTACCGGAGCATCTCCAGTCACTTACCGATCGGGACCCCCGCAGCTTTTCTGCAGGAGTCCCGATTGCATGGCCTGACTTCCTCCATGCAGTCAGGTCTTCAATCTTCTGATAGAGCCTGCTACAGGCAAGCTCTATCAGAAGATCACAGATAACACCGTTATCTATGGCATAGCAGTGATCAGTGTATGTAATCCAAAGTATGTATGTAAAAGTCCCCTAAAGGGACTATAACAGTGTTAAAAAAAAAAATTACCCCCCTTCCCATTTTATACAAAAAACACATAAAAATAATAAAGCTAATTAACATATACCGTAGCGTGCGTAATCGTCCGTTCTATTAAAATAAAACAATATTGTTCCCGCACGGTGAACGGCATGAACAAAAAGCGGTACTGCAGTTACTACTAAAAATCTGCTACTAAAAACTAGAGATCATGGCGCAAAAAAAATATTATTGCCCCCTCCCCCCCCGGTAGCCACTGGCACGCATACTTACCACAGCTGATCGGTGTCCCGTAGTGCGGCTTCGTTCCAGTCCCGCGGCGCCGTTCACATCCGGCGCGCACTCACATCCGCCTCTGCTGTGACTCCTCTTCTCTGTCCTGTCATTATACAGCGTATCTCACATGCTTCCATGCACTCTCTATGGAAGCGAGTGATTTCCAGCGTTCAATTACAAGACAGAGAAGAGGAGTCATTGCAGAACCGAAAGTGAGTGAGCGCTGGATTTGAACGGCACCGCGGGCCCGGACCGAAGCCGCGCTGCGGGACACTGATCAGCCGTGTATACGTGCCAGAGGCAATAATATTTTTTGTGGACTGCTTCTTTAAAGGGCTAGTGCGCCAGTAAGCAATTATTCACTAAATAACACACATTACAAAGTTATACAACTTTGTAATGTATGTTATGTTAGTGAATGCCCCCCTTCCCCATGTCCCCCCCCACCCCGGAAGTGTAGTGCTCTATACTCACCTGATCCGTGTCAACCCCTGTCCGCCATTATGTGACATTATGTGCCGCATCATTAGCTGCTCAGCCGCGATTGGCTGAGCACAGTTATGCTCAGCCAATCGCGGCTGAGCAGCTGATGACGCAGAAGAGGGCGGTCGGCACGAGGGACGCTCGGAGCGGTTCGGCCGGCTGCCCGAAGATGAGATCGTCACATAATGGCGGACGGGGGTTGACACGGATCAGGTGAGTATAGAGTACTACACTTCCGGGTCTAGCGTGGGAGGGGGGAAACACGGGGAAGGGGGCCATTCACTAACATAGCATACATTACAAAGTTTTATAACTTTGTAATGTGTGTTATTTAGTGAATAATTGTTTAGCGCCGCACTACCCCTTTAAGGCCATTTCATGCTCCGTCCTTAAGGAGTTAAGGAAGTGCTTACACATTTTTTTGCCTATATAATGTACACTCACCATAACTATTCTTACAGTGTCATCTGCTTCATCCCTCCTCTGCTCCATCCGTAGCTTTCATTACTGTGGGTCATGTGACCTTTGCCACCATCTTGGTTTTCAGACGGTGTAATAATCCTCATCTCTATCCACCGCACCACAGTGAATGGAGACAAACTGTTCCTGTCCCATTCACTGTGTAATGTGGGCGCCCTGTGGATAACTTGTCAGTCTGTTTTACTTGGAAATCCCCTGTAAGTTTGGACAATCACTAGTAGAACTCCTAAGACATATGGTGCAGAACTTGAACCTCATTTGCCAAGTGGACGCCCAAACACTCAGTGAGTCTAAGTCATCCTGTAACATCTCCTCCATAGACTGTAGTCAGTGGCAGAACTACCGCCGTAGCAACCGTAGCGGCAGGCCCTCTTCTGCCATGAGGCGGAATGAGCCTTCCGCCTCAGGCGGCAGAATTTGCGGTCCGGCAGGGGGCGGCATTATGTCCCCCCTGCTGTCATTTTTGTTAAGTATCACTTAACAAAAATGACAGCGGCCGCTCACCTGTCCCGTCGCCCGCGCTCTCCACATCCTGTCTGGTCCCGCGATGTCACCCTGCAGCTGTCACAGACCTCCAGGCTGTGGTGAGTGCCCGGGGTCGGTGGGGGACGCGCTGGGGTGATCAGGTCGCGCGGGACCGCCCCGCGCGACCCGATCACCCCACTCACTCACCACAGCCTGGAGGTCCGTGACAGCTGCAGGGTGACATCGCGGGACCTGACGGGATGTGGAGACAGCGGAGAGCGCGGGCCGGCTGCGGTGTGGGACAGGTGAGTAGATGGCGGCGGCGGGGGGGGGGGGGGGTCCGGGGGGATGTCGGCTATCACTCGGGGCGGCCGCCTGAGGTTTGCCTCAGGCGGCAGAAACCCTTCAATCGGCCCTGCGTAGCGGTTGCTATGGGGCCCGCCGCATCAAGGGGCCCGGGCCCGGCCAGCAAGTCGTTTGTCTCCTCTCAGAGTGCAGACAGTTTCTCCTCGGTTAGACCACCCGGGGAGAAACTGTCTGCACTCTGCATCTGAACTCCGGATGCATGCCCCCGCCTCCCGCCTCTCACGTTGCTTCCTGCTTCCAGCCACAGCTGAACTGTCTCCTCCCCCACGTAAGTGCACGTACGCAGGTCCTCTCTGCTCTGCCGTACAGTTACGGTGGGGGAGGGGGGCGGAGTCAAAGTCCGAGGGCACAGGCTGTGTAGAGGGAGATAAAGCCTGTGCGCTCCCCCTCCCTTTCTCTCCCTCCCTGTGTGTGTGTGATGTGTCCTGGTTAGTTGTTCAGGACGCTTGTCCTGACACTAGCTAACCAGGGGAGGGGGGAGATAAAGCATGGCTGCTCCCTCAGAGACTCCTCCTCCTGGAGACTGTCAGCTGCCAGCACTGAGAAGCATCCTGTGAGGTTGGATGACCTCTGACCCAGCCCTAGCCCTCTCCCGCCGGGACCTCCCCCAGAGACAGTGACAGCTCCTTCCTCCCCCTCCTGTAAGTATAAGGTGTGTGTGTGCTTACAGAGAAGCAGAAGTGTGGGGTTTTATTTGTACAGTGCTGTGACAAAGGACTACAACGCCCAACGTGGTCTGTCTGCTGTCTGAGCCTCTCCCCTCCACCCAAGGAAACAGACAGACCACACTGGGAATTGTAGTCACACACTGTCTGTAAAGAAAGCAGCCCTGTGACATGCGCAGTAGCAGGCTGTGTGTATATATATATATATATATATATATATATATATATATATATATATATATATATATATATACATACATACATACACAGTATGTGCTGTAACAGGCTGGATATATATATATATGTGTATGTATGTGTGTGTGTGATATATATATATATATATATATATATATATATATATATATATATACATAGTATGGCGGTGTTGTTCAGGTCTGGTGTGGCGATGTTATCCAGTCACTGTATGGCGGTGTTGTTAACGTGTGGTATGTTTGTGTTATACAGTCACAGTATGGTGGTATTGGTCAGGTCTGGTATGCAGATATTTAATGTGCAACCTTGTTTATATTTTAAGCAGGTTAAAACCACATAGAAAAAAAGTCAGACAATGCATGTGCCGAAACCATGCGTCCATTTCCTCCCCAGCAGCGAGGAGGGGGGACCCATTGGAAAGTTTGCTATGGGGCCCAGCCATTTCTAGTTACGCCCCTGACTGTACTGTACTACAAAGCTTGGTGTCATCTGCAAGGAAAGTAACAGTGCTGTCATTCCCATCCTCTAAATTAATAAATAATATTAATAAATTAAATTAATATAATTTAAAGGGGAACTATCAGCAGGTTA
Organism: Dendropsophus ebraccatus; assembly: GCF_027789765.1. Lineage (NCBI taxonomy): Eukaryota > Metazoa > Chordata > Amphibia > Anura > Hylidae > Dendropsophus > Dendropsophus ebraccatus. The sequence continues at coordinate 81,725,028 of NC_091464.1, forward strand.
GACGACCTGCTGATATGTCCCTATTGCACAGGAGACGCAGAGGAGGATGGTATGTCTTTTACCCCCATCTAAATGTTCACACCTGTACCGATGGGGAGAAGGAGCCGGGAGAAGATATGCTGCAGCTCTGTCCAGTCTCCGAGTTTGAAAAAAGAGTTGGGTTCCATAGAGCGCCATTATAAGTCTGACTCTTTTTTCTAATTCAGAGCGGAGGGAGGACACACTGCAGCGTGGTCTTCTCCCGGCTTGTTCTCTCCATCAGTACAGGTATGAGCATTCAGACCCAGACCGATCAAAGTTTTTGACATGTCTCTATGATGTCTCTATGACACGTCCAAAGCTTTTTGTAATGACAGTCACACTTTAAAGGACAACTCCGGCAGGACCTGAAAAAAAAAAACCAGACACACACACACTTAATACTCACCATCCCTCCGGTGACGATCGCCACTTGAATCTCCCGCCGACCGTGACTCTGTTACCTCCAGCCGGTGTCTTTGGAACTCCCAGTGAAGTAAATGGGAGAGAAAAGGCTGCCGATGCGCATGCGTACCGGCAGCCTTTTCCTCTCCCATTCACTTTATCAGAAGACGCAGAGGACGAAGAAGACCAGGCCCGCCCCCCCCTGCAAAATGGAGCCCGGGAGAAGAGGACTGGGTCGACAGTTATTGGGCATGTATACTTTATTTAACTTGGGGGGGGTCAGTGGTCGGAAAGGGGGGGAACGGGGCCAGACAGCTTACTGACACTCATTACAAAGTTATATAACTTTGGAATGTGTGTTACATAAGCTAAAATAGAAAATGTCCGGAGTTGTCCTTCAACCTTTTGCTTTTGCTGTAGCGCCCTTACCTGCACCCATATCAATCCGGCAGCAAAAGGAGACTGACAGGTGTGTCTGAGGTATGCAAAGTATTGGAGTTACAACTGGCTTACCTGGTAATCCCTTGTCATTTATTTCCCAGGGCAGCTGTATTAGTCATCAGGTATTTAGGCCATGTAAGAACGCAGGTGTTCACGCACATTCATTGTCATGGAATTACCATGTAGCCTGAGCACAGTGCTGGGTAGTTTGTCTTCATCATCCTTTCCTCTTTTCTCTCTTCTAGTTTTACATGTTTGCCAGTTTAGAATAATTTCTTTCCCGTACTAGAGTGATGGCATGGCTGGCGCCCCCAGACCTGGCATTGCTGTTGGGTAGCAGATCAGCAAACCGGCTTGGCCAATATACTGTATCTATATTGTAAATGTTTCCCGGAGGTCTTTTAGTGACCTCTTGGTGGACACATGGAAGAACACCATCCAACCCAAGTGGTCACCATAGCCTCCGCAACCAGACAACACTTTAGTTTACAATGTGCCTTCCCTTTGGGAAGTTTGGAAAAGGTTGTTTAGAATGTTATAACACAGGTGAATACCCACCATTGTGCTCATCTTCTCCGTAAGAACAATTTTCGAACGATCTGCAAACAATCAATCTAAACAAGCGATCAATGATTTCTCATTAGTCGTTTAATTGTTGCATGCAATTACACAAAATGATTATTGTTAAATTACGATTTTACGTATGATAATCGTCCCATGTAATAGGGCCCATAAGGATCTTGAAGGAACGATCCTCTTTTATCTCCAAATTTCCTAATAAAGTATATGAAAATGGGTCATCAAATCTGCCCCCCCAACCCCTCACACATGTAAGATACAGGCATCGCTCATTGTCCTCCTGCAATAACAATGCAACATACAGACATTTTCTGGGGCTTAAAGGTTTAAAATGTTAAAAAAAACCACCTTCTTAGGACTTGATTCTTAGTTTCGTAGAGACAGTCACCTTGTTGGTGTGAGCGGCAGTTTTGCGGTATCCTCCGATGATTGATGGTGCTCTGCGGAGCATTACCTAAGAGGCCCATACTAATGAATAGTGATCAGGCAATGCCTCATTGATGCCACTGGTTCCCAGTAAGTTGATAAATACCAGTGCAAACCCCATAATAGTCCCATCTCATATATATACACAGAATTTTAGTTTATGATTTTTTTCCTTATATTGTAAAGCATATTATGCATCATGTTTTATATCCTTCCCTTTTATGAGTAGTTTTCCTAATATTTTGCCTGTTCTCCGGGATCCAGTTGAGCCCTGCTTCACTATTAGGAAATCTCGGAGTGATTATTTTTCCAGTATACGATATGGTATTTGCTTTGTGATTATAGCCTTGTTCTTGTTCTCACTTTCAGTGCAAACATATTCTTGCAGTTTACCTAAGTCAGGCCATCGGGTGCTGCCAAGATCTTTCCGTGTCCGATAAGCAGATGAGTGAAATTCTACAGGCTAGAGAAGACCACCCGAATGCCCCCTGAAGACGTATGATGGGGGGGTGGAGCTACAAGGACTGTTATGTATAAAGTTTAATGTATCTTATTGTAAGGGGTAACAAAAGTTGTTAATTCCTTGAAGTGCACCATAATCAAGTGAGACATGGCAAGGTATTCTCATTTTAGGCTATGTTCACACAATGTACAAACAACGGACGTCGTAGTGAGTGTCAAAGCACTGAAAATTGCATTGATTTCAGTGAACAACGATCGGAAATAGTTGACACTTCACTTATTTCCTCGGCCGTACCAAACAAAGGCGGTTCTTGTCATAAAAAAATATGTTGCGTGAACATAGCCTTATACTAAAACCCTTTTCTTACTTTTCAGTAGAATAGAGTTACAGGGGAACTATCACCAGGTTAGACAAAACTAACCTGCCGATATGTCACTATTGCACAGGAGACGCAGAGGAGGAGGGTATGTCTCTTACTTTCCTCCTTGGCGCCGTTACGGTGCAGTTAGTTGTGTGCTCCACAGTCCGGTGAGAGCGTTAGGAGCACTGAGGCACGCGTTAGGAGCACTGCCCGCCCCCATAGCACCGATCCGTCCCCAGCTGGCCCGCCCCTTTCTAATGATAATGAATGGAGTGGGCCAATTGGAGGCAGATCAGTTCTATGGGGGCGGGCAGTGCTGCTAATGGTCTCACCGGACCGTGGAGATTGGTCTAACCTTCCAATTCCCCTTCAAGATTGTTAGTTTAAGCTAATTCACATGAGTTGGATTTGTACCCACTGTGGGATTTATATACATGAGATAAGGGGTTTTATATGCACATTAAGTAACGTTTAGTCATAAGTAAAACAAGGTTTTGAATCCTCATAATGTGTGAAGCTGGTTTTCTTCTGTCTTCTTACTTATTACAAACTATTGGGGGTAAACCTGCTATGGGGAGTAATGGGAGTATACCTGCTATGGGGAATAATGGGGGTATACCTGCTATGGGGAGTAATGGGAGTATGAACAAAGCGCAATGTCTGGCTTCAGACCACAAATGAGCTCAATCACGAGCAATTAACGTGGATACCGCCAACTCCCACCTCTTTGGCATGTAATAGTTCAATGAATAAGTATCCAACAACACCAACTAAACGTTCTATAGTGAGTGTGCGATTGTAGAGGAAGGTACACTCACATTTTAGTAGTCTTCATCTTTGACTTTATTGATGCAATATTCGGGATTCGGCTGTGTGTAGTCCTCCAGTGCCTCCTACCTCCAGTGCTCTGACTACACACAGCCGAATCCCGAATATTGCATCAATAAAGTCAAAGATGAAGACTACTAAAATGTGAGTGTACCTTCCTCTACAATCGCACACTCACTATAGAACGTTTAGTTGGTGTTGTTGGATACCGAGTAATGGGAGTATACCTGCTATGGGGAGTAATAGGGGTATACCTGCTATGGGGAATAATGGGAGTATACCTGCTATGGGGAGTAATGGTGGTATACCTGCTATGGGGAGTAATGGGAGTATACCTGCTATGGGGAGTAATGGGAGTATACCTGCTATGGGGAGTAATGGGGGTATACCTGCTATGGGGAATAATGGGAGTATACCTGCTATGGGGAGTAATGGGGGTATACCTGCTATGGGGAGTAATGGGAGTATACCTGCTATGGGGAGTAATAGGGTATACCTGCTATGGGGAATAATGGGAGTATACCTGCTATGGGGGGTAATGGGGGTATACCTGCTATGGGAGTAATGGGAGTATACCTGCTATGGGGAGTAATGGGAGTACACCTGCCATGTGGAATAATGGGGGTATACCTGCTATGGGGGTAATGGGGGTATATCTGCTATGGGGGTAATGGGTGTATACCTGCTATGGGGGTAATGGGTGTATACCTGCTATGGGGGTAATGGGTGTATATCTGCTATGGGGGGTAATGGGGGTATACCTGCTATGGGAGTAATGGGGGTATACCTGCTATGGGGGGTAATGGGGGTATACCTGCTATGGGGAATTATGGGGGTATACCTTCAAGGGACAGTAAAAAGCATAAAACTTTTTTAAAACATTCCAGAAAGGATATAACAGAGATAGGAACAGAAATATAGGCACTCAAGAAATTGTCCCTTGCAGGTAAAGATGCTGTACCAGTGGTGAACTGGAAATGTACCAGAATAAGACAAGGGTCTGGTAACAGTGGTCAGGCAGAAATGAGTATGTAATACTGCAGAAGGTACATCGGGAGTGTAGTCAGGTGATTCATAGACTTGGTACTGGTATCAAGCAGAGGTGGGTATGCTAGTATGCATGTGGGTAGGTATGCAGTAAAGTAGGGAACTAGGAACTTATTTTATATCTGGAGGCCAGGGGACCGGGAACAAGAGGAGAGGACAGCGGACCCCAGTGCTGGAGCCGGGGAGGTAGGTGCATGGTGTTATGTTCAGCCACCTCCTCTCTGGCTCTTTAGAAGAAAAAAAAAGGCAGTGAGTGCACAAAGAAAGTCTGATTGTACAACATTAAATATATCCGCAGGACCTGACGACCGTTATATGAAGAGGAAGTTTTCCGTCATTCGATTACTGTTTATTTTCTGTTATACTGAAGCTTAGACGTTCCTGAGAACTGATAACTCAGCGCGGCTCTGATTGTTTATTACAACACATATTGACTCTTCAGAATTGGCAGAAACAGACATAGAACTTTTCTTGGAAGAGATGGCCTACTGAAACTTTTTCCAAAATTCCCAATGAGCTCAGTTTTCTTAAATTTCATCAGAAACAGCAAGATCTTGGCTCCATTTTGTCTGGGATTTTTTTGGTGTCACTGTCAAAGAGAGAGAGACATGGCAAATGTTTCAATCAGTTCGAGTCTGGGAATTCAGACCCTTACCCATTGTGAGAACGAGCCGGAAGAAGGCCACACTCAGCACGGTTCTCTCCCCACTCTGTGTCACATGATGAGTCGGGTTCATAATGGAGGTCAATGAGCCCGACTGCTATCACTGACACAAAGCGGGAAACGGAGCACACAACCCAGTGATTGTTTGTGCGGCCTGGATGGACAATAGATTAATCCTTGTAAAGGCTGTGCAAATGATGCTGCATCAGGTCGTGTAAAAAGACTAAAAGATGAGGGTCCTGAATCGAGGACCCCTCTTTGTTTAAACCTAGAATAATTTAGAAGAGCATTGAAAATGGGCTTCTAAACCAGACACTCACTTTACAGTGCTAAAAATGAAGTAAACAACAATTTTTCTTGCAGATATGCTCCGCTCATAAGGAAATCCCAGTATCACAGTGTGGTGCATAAAAGTACATGGATTGTGTCCATTAGGCGCGGGCTAGATGGTGATGTACTAGATGTACTACCTCCAAAGTTCCTTAACAGCACCGCCCAGTGAAATACACAATGGGGGACATGTATGAAAAGGTGTTAATGCCTTTTTTAGGCGCAGATGGGGCAAATCGGCGGTATTTTGGGGAATATTTTTTTCACATGTGCCCCATCTTCACCAGTGAGGCGGAGAGGGTGCGTTACAGGGGGTGCGGCAGCACGCAGAGGGGGCGTGGCCTCTGCATGCGCCGCATTTATCATTTTTTCCGTGAGAAATGATACTAAAACCTACGCCAACTCTGAGCTGGCGTACGGTTCAACATTTTCGCATGGACTGGCTCCGTGCAGTGCGCCTCTACATAAATACCCTGAGCTCCGGAGCTGCTGCGACATTTGTAAGCCCGGCGTAAAACACGCCGGACTTTATAAATGTCCCCCAATGAGTTTCTGCCATGGTCTGCCGAAGTTACAACTACAGCTTATACATGATGTAGCACTGGGGAGAAGGGAAAGGCAATATTACAGTCTTAGGACTTTGTTACACGGGCCGATAGCCCCAATAAGGTATTGCCGATCTGCTAGATCAGCACTCGCTTACTGAGTCTATAACACAGCTCTATTATCATGCAGCAAGGGCTATATATATATATATATATATATATATATATATATATATATATATATATATATATATACAGTGGTTCCTTGGTTTAAGAGTAACTTAGTTTAAGAGCGTTTTGGTTTAAGAGCTCACAGTTTTTCAAAATTGTAACTTGGTTTAAGAGCATTGCTTTGGTTTAAGAGCTCCCTGTACTGGGGCGGAGGGGAAATGGGGGAGGGGCATGGTCTGCATAGCGGGGTCTACAGCCCTGTACTCTGACCCAGGAAGTCTCCCTCACCTCATGGCACATCCACTTCAGGCTGGGGCTGACATCAGGGGACAGGACTGTGGAGGTAATCTCTTCATAGCTGTAACCCCTCTCTCCCCGGACAGAGAGCGCTGCATGTATGTGCCCACATCTGTCCTGCTCATTCCTTCATGCTCCCTGCTGTCTCTGTCAGTCCTTGTGTTTCCCATCCTCTCCATTCCTGTTATAATGTGCCTCTACTTACACTCGGCTATACACACTGCTGCTATAATGTGCCTGCACTTACACTCGGCTATACACACTGCTGCTATAATGTGCCTGCACTTACACTCAGCCATTCACACTGCTGCTATAATGTGCAGTTCCATCCTGTATCTACAAACTGCTGCTGTGTTATCAGGATTATGCATTATACTCCACATGCCGATTGTTATACTGTACAGTAATTTATATATCACATATTCAACTGTTTCTAAATGTTTGTTTCATTTGTTTTACATGTAATTAAGAATAAAAAAAATCATTATTTTTGGGGTGTGGAACCAATTGTCTGCATTTCAGTGATTTCTTATGGGAAAATTTGCTTTGGTTTAAGAGTGGATTTGGATTACAAGCGCGGTCCCGGAACAAATTATGCTCGTAATCCAAGACATATATATCGTTGAAGTCTGTGCAGCCCTTGCTTTGTTGTAAAATAATAAAGATATACACTACCTGATCACGTTCCCTGGTGTCCTCCCGCCTTGTCTGTGGGATTCCCGGGTCTCAGCAGTGACAGATCTCACTGGCTGCTGTGCTGTCCCCTCACTTCAGAGACAGGACCAGAAGTCAGCTGTAGCTGCGGTGACCGGCCGCGCTATTTATTACATATACCGCTGCTTGGTCGGCGGCCGGTGATTTTTAAGACGCTGATTGCCTCTTTGGCTGATCGTTGTCTTAATTAGGCGGATTGATATGGGCCTGATTCGGGTGATTATCGCTCCGTGTAATAGGGCCCCTACAATTGACAGCTGCATGGGAAAAGGTGGTTTTGGTGACCTAGTAGCACATAGCTGGAGTCACCACCTAGCCCTAACCTGCTGTAGCAGAGAAGGAGCTTAGCAGTAAGGGGGGTCAGCTTTGGACTGTATTAATATTCTAAACATATTCACCAGAAACCGACTGCAGGGACTTGGGGCATAAAGGTAAAGCCTTTTATTGGATGAATAACTTCCATTCTTATGAATAGTGACTCAGCATACACTATAAGGTCCAATACATGGTGTACATGACACTTCCTTGTTTGCGGAAAGATTATTGTCATTACATAACTGAAATAATGTAATATAATATAGTCTAATCACTATGACAGTGCCCCTGAGGCATAAAGCTCCAGATTCGCTGTATTAAAAGGGGGAGGGGGGGGGGCTTCATATCAATTGGTTTCAGAAAGTTATATAGATTTGTAATTTACTTCAAGTCTTCAAGTACTTATCAGCTGCTGTATGTCCGGTCTGACACTGTGCTCTCTGCTGCCACCTCTGTCTATGTGAGGAACTGTCCAGAGCAGGAGCAAATCCCCATAGAAAACCTCTCCTGCTCTGCACAGTTCCTGTCATGGACAGAGGTGGCAGCAGAGAGCACTGTGTCAGACTGGAAAGAATACACCACTTTCTGCAGGACATACAGCAGCTGATGAGTACTGGAAGACTGTAGATTTTTAAATAGAAATAAATTACAAATCTGTATAACTTTCTGAAACCAGTTGGAATTTGAAAAAAAAGAGTACCCCTTTAAGGGTTGTGTGTCAAGCAGCAATTTTATACTGAACATGCATTGAAGAATTTGGATTTTATGCACCATCTCCTTAGTCACCATCGTACATCACACTTGTAATATATTCCACCGTATATTCCTGTAATGAAGTGTTATTTGTCAGTGTGCAAAACAGACATGAATGACTCCCCCGGAGCAATGTGATGGGACTTACATTACACTAGGAGGGGGTATCATCACTCATCACAGAAGGACAGGCCTCTGCAGCGGGTAGATAAAGGAGGCCCAGGGGAACATTGTGTCAGCTGAAATGCTTTGAGCTGTTTAAACATGAACAGTATATTTCTAATATGTTTGCTGCCTCTGAAGTATCAGAATGGCATACGCTTACCTGGGAAGATTCTGGATGGATGTCCTCAAGCTGCACATGGACATTTAATGGTGGATTGGAGTCAAATGATGGGAATCCACCTATTTACACCCCTGTGTGGTCAGGGATGCAGTGGATGCAGTTCTATTGGAATCTCAGAACCAGTAGAGTGTATGCACTCTACTTTTTATTAGCACAGTATCGAGTGCCCCAGTACATACATAGTTATTGTATAACAGTAGTGCCACCCTACAGTGATTACATATTGCCTCAATACTGCTACTGGACAAAACAGAAACATATAAAAAATGATAACACTACATAACATCTTAAAAATACTGCCACACCATAACCACTATCTCTACCACTACAGATCCTATAAAAGAGTGCAGTTACATCCAGTGATTTACAGGGGGCATCTTCTCTGTTCAGGGTCATTCACTTTTTCCTTTTCTCTATCTAGCCCGGGCCATCGTGAAGTCTTTTTCTGGTAATGAATCCTATAGTACACAGGTGTCAAACCCAGGCCCTCCAGCTGTTGCAAAACTACAATTCCCATCAGGCCTGGACAGCCAAAGCTAAAGCTTTGGCTGTCCAGGCCTGATGGGAATTGTAGTTTTGCAACAGCTGGAGGGCCTGAGTTTGACACCTGTCCTCTAGTATATAAGTCCCCTGTGCCCTTATATAGTAGATAGGCTCTTCTTTGCAGCCCCTATATAGTAATGACCCCTTGTGCCACCTCAATATATCCCATATCAATCAATATTAAAAAAAAAAGCTTTAAAAAAACACTGTGACCATTCTATGCAAAACCTTAACTTTATTTTATATGCCTTTTTAGTTGTTGGGTTGTTTTAATTGAAACTATCAGCAGGTTAGAAGCATATAACCTGCTGACATGTTCCTATAGCCCACATGATCCTCGGCACCTTTTTTTGTGACCCTTGTAGTTCTATCCATATGCTAATGAGATGGTTTGGTGCACTGGGGGCAGAACTACCACCCTCAGTGCGCTGCCCCAATATTCAGCAGAAGTGGCCGGCTAGGGCGGATCAGTGCACTGAGAGTGGTAGTCCCACCCCCATGACACCCAACCACCTAATTAGCATATGAATTAAACTGCAAAGGCCACAAAAACTGCACCGAGGAGGAATGCGCTATAGCAGGGATGGGGAGCCTTTGGCCCTACAGCTGTTGCAAAACTACAATTCCCATCATGCCTGGGCAGCTAAAGCTTTTACTGTCCAGGCATGATGGGAATTGTAGTTTTGCAACAGCTGAAGAACCAGTGTTTGACCTGTGCTCTAGTATATAAGTCCCCTGTGCCCCTAGTAGATAGGCTCCTCTTTGGAGCCCCTATATAGTAATAGTATATATAGTATAGTATATATAGTAATAGACCGCCACAGTATAGTATATATAGTATAGTAGCCCCTATATAGTAATAGTATATATAGTATAGTATATATAGTAATAGACCGCCACAGTATAGTATATATAGTATAGTAGCCCCTATATAGTAATAGTATATATAGTAATAGACCGGCACAGTGATGTTTTTTGGTTAGGGACTCATGTGTATCAGAAGACCTGCACGTGGTACATGAGGCAATATGGTTTGGCCAAATTATATACTAAATTCTGATGTTGGTTTTAAATGTAGCTGAATGTAGCTTTTGTGTCAGCCATGGGTGCGATGTGCAGCCAATTTTGTCTTTTTGGCTTGTGCCTATATAGTAATAGGCCCCTGTGTTCCCCCAAATAGTTTTAAAGCCCCTCTTTGGCTGTCCAAGCAAGATGGGAATTGTAGTTTTGCAACATCTGGAGGGCCGAAGGTTTACCACCCCTGCACTTATAAAACCACCAACATGCTCACCTAGCAAACTTGTCAACCTTTAACCCCTTCGCGTCAGTAATATGTATATATATATATACGTTCCTACTGCACATACCCCCTGCAGTAGGAATATATATATACGTCCCCTGTGACCCACGGAACGGCCGGTGTCAGAGAAGATCATCCCGGACAGTAATGCAGTACTGGCCGGATGATCTTCACCTCAGATGAATTGGGATGCGGACGCATCCATGTGCGCTCGCATCCCAATTCGCCGCTGCACTGACAGGTTTTATGAAGCTGTCATTCAGTAAATAGCGGCCGCAGAAAACTGACATGTCAGTTATTTGTGGCGCCACTAGCGATCCCGGCCAGAGTGTATACTATGGGGGACATGTATCATCTGGCGTTCCGGGGGTTTTCGGCGGAAATTGCCAACTTGCGCAATATTTTATTCACAAATGTCTGATTTGTGAATAAAATATTCGCAAATCGGCACTTTCCGCCGGGTACGCCAGGGGGCGGGGAGGGGGTGTGAAGGGGGCGGAACGGAGGGCGCGGACTCAGAGTCCGTGCGATTCACCATCCGTTCCGCAAAAAGATACGCTGAAAACCTACTCCAGTCCTCAGCTGGCTTAGGTTTTCGGCGGTGCGCACCAGAGCGCACAGGATTTATGTAGAGGCAGTCCGCCTCTACATAAATCCCTGTAGCGCCGGAGATGCGGGGACATTTATAAGTCCCCCTATGTGTATACACTCCAGCCGAGATTCCATAGAGGGCAGCACTACGTAAGTTCCATAGTAATCACGGGCGTTGTTGCAAATCGGCAACAACAGCCGTGATTATTACGAAACTTACGTTGTGTGAACATAGCCCTAGGCTGTGTTCATACAACATACATTTTATGACAAGAACAGCCATTGTTTTCAATTCACTTCTTTTCATAGTGCAATAAGTTGCCTTAAAGCCAATGCAAACAACGGCCATTGTTCACCGAATGTATTGAACATCAGCTCAGCATGTCAATTATTTCCGGTCGTTGGGCATTGATTTTAATGCAATTTTCACTGCAAACAACGACCATTGTTTTGAGGGCCAAATAACGTCTGTTGTTTATACGTTGTGTGAACATCGCCTTGTACAATATATACAACATCCAAGTAATTTTTAGAAACCAGTGACCATATTAGTGCTTTTTATTTGTACATGAAAAAAAAGCTAAAAAGCAAAGTGCTGAACTACTGAGAACATTGTAACATATTGTTCAGCTAAGTAAAATAATTCAAGGCAAGGTGGCTTTTTTGTTAAATAAAAACAAAAAACAAAGAAAAGTCTTATTGATCTGAGGCATCACCACTAATCTTGTATGTGCAAAAACTCGACGACAATGACATCACATGGTAAGAAATGGAGCCGTGCACCACAATGTCCTAGATGGTCCGTGTAGTCACGTTAATATTCCAGGCGGTCCTTCAACCCCGTCTATTAACCAGTGTCCGCAGGGTGCAGATGAAACCAGCAGAGAGCTGTGCAGTCCATATGTTCCATGAAAATCACATTACAAGGGCTGTTATACATGTTTGTGTGTGAAGGAACAACTCTGTTGAAACAATTCTCCATATTTTTTTCTCTTTTTAAAAATGTTTTTTTTTGTAAAATAAACTTATACGTAAAAACAGACTCGACGCCAACAAAAAAAAAAAGATCATTTCATGAATTTCCTGGGAATGTACATAACTAAAACGTAACATGTTCCTTATACATATTGTAAAATTCTGCATTTTTCCCAATAAAGTGCAAAACAGTACAGTATTTAAAAAAAAATAAAAAAAAATCACAGTATTCAAATAAACTTTACCAAAACCGGTGACGTTACATGATGTGAAATGGTGCGGCTGGATTAGACTGCACTGAGGGGCTCACTGTACATCGCTTCCAGTCTTGACATAATGCTGGATTTATAGCAGTATGGCCACTTCTTGGCCAACACTATGATAATTGGGCTTGGAATATTTCAATTTAGTCATTTGTAGCTTACATTGCTGATCTGGTATATACAGTGTGAGGAGCCGTATTATACACGCATCCTCGAGCAGCTCCACTGCAAGTTAATAAAAGTTAGTTCACCAAAAAATGTTTCTTTCAGATCAACTGGTACCAAAAAGTGCCAGAGATTTATCATATACTTCTTTTTTTTTTTTTTTTTAAGTACTTATCAGCTGCTGAATGCCCTGTAGAAAGTGGTGTATTCTTTCCAGACTGGAGAGCAGGAGAGGTTTTCTATGGGGATTTGCTCCTGCTCTGGTCAGTTCCTGACATGGACAGAGGTGGCAGCAGAGAGCGCTGTGTCAGACTGGAGAGAATACACCACTACTAGCAGGGCATACAGCAGCTGATAAGTAGTGGAAGAATTAAGCTCTTTTGATAGAAGTAAATTACAAATCTCTGGCACTCTATGGCACCAGTTGATTTGAAAGGAAAAAAAATGGTGAACAACCCCTTTAAAGAAGAGGCATTTTCCCCTAAATAATAATTAAAAAAATGTGTCTTTATTTCTCCTGCCAAGTTATTCATCTATTTAGTCATTTCTTATTTAAGCCTAAGGCCTGGAGCCCATGACTGTAACGTAATACCACACCCATACTGTGCATCCTTGTGATGCCATGAGTGATAATGTTTGTCAGCAAATTTCAAAAAAGGTTTTTAAAACTTGACAGAAGGAAACTTAAGTCCCTACGCCAGGCGACTTGCAGGTCGCTATGTACTAAAGCCCGATTGATTTTGTATATGCTGTTTTGCGCTTGGTTGTCAATAAAATCTGATTACACTTATTTAAAAAAAAAAAAAGTCCCTATACCGTCCCTAAAAACGTAAGTCCCTATACCGTCCCTATAAATTTAAGTCCCTATACAGTCAAATGTGTTTTAAGGTGACATCTGTTTTCATTTACATTTCTCTAACTGGTCAGAGTACAGATGCTCCTAAAGGGACCATTATACATGAAAAACAAATGGTCTTCTACAAAAAGTTATTAATATCCTTGATCCTTATGTTCTAGAACAGGGGTGTCAAACTCAGGACCTCATGTATTGAAGTTTATAAACACTAGTGCAAGAAGGTTTCATGGGCCTTACTGATAATATTGTTATGTTACTATATGAGGATAAAAAAAAAAAACACCCTATAGATCAGGGGGGTTAAACTCAGGCCCTCCAGCTGTGGAAAAACTACAATTCCCATCATGCTAAAGCTTTGACTGTCCAGGCATGATGGGAATTGTAGTTTTGCAGCAGCTGGAGGGCCGCAGTTTGACACCTGTGCTATAGACGTATGTACGTTTGGATTTCAGACCTTGTGGTCCCTTATATCTCTGTGTTGTCCCACAGTGCAGTCTTCTCCATTTCCTTCATACGCTATATCATTGATAACGGTCCAAATAAAACCTGATCACAGTAATGTGTAGCCCTTCAGCATGAAAGTGAAACTTCAGATTGTCTGTAACACAATGAGAGCCTTCCGTAAGACCTATCATACAATGGTCGCGAACCATGGGACCCGCTTTGGGTTTTCCTTCTGCGAATCACAAAAATAGTACAAATATATAAATATAGAGATATACCTATTTACAGCCACTCCAGCAATTCATTTGGGATACTTGGGGTTTGTGCTTTGCCCCCTGGACCATGAATAAGCATTGACCTTTTCCTTAGGTTCCAATCTGAGATCAGCCCTCAGGGACCGGGATCCACTCCAGCTGTTCCCCGACTGAACCTTGCATAGAGCAAAGCAGGATGTAGCCTGTGAATTACTCAGAGTGCTTCTAAGGTCCAGTCATAGTAACAAAATCAGAAAGAGGAAAGTGTCTGCAATAGTTCGTTCATAAGGATGACAGTAATGGCCACCTCCATCGGGGACTTTGAGACTTTCGGGTAATTCACAAACACTGGACACCAGCACATAAGGGATGGTTGTTGTGAACATGACATTGCATGACATTGTTGCCAAAAAAACAAAAAACAAAAACAAGTTGTAATCTAAACATTAAAGACAATGTACCACCAGGTACATCCTCTTTAACCTGAAGCCCACGGATCGAACGGTGCCGGCACGGGGAAGCTGGTGCCGCGGTTCGTTTTTCAGACCGAGGCCCGGTTCCCGTGCACAGCGCCGTTCTATGCACCGGAACCGGCCGGTGCTCGAGCACTGGAGGTAGGTCGGCCCGCCCCCAGTCGGAGGGAATTCCCTCCCCTGTATGACGCGGCTCCCTTAGAATGAATGGAGCCGCGTCATAGAGGGGAGGGAATTCCCTCCCACTGGAGGCGGGCCGGCCTGTTCCAGTGCATAGAACGGCGCCGTGCATGGGAACCGTGCCTCGGTCCGGAAAACGGACCGCGGCACCGGCTTCCCCGTGCCGGCGCAGTTCGATACGTGGGTTCAGGTTAAAGAGGATGTACCTGGTGGTACATCCTCTTTAAAGTGTCACTGTCATTTTTTTTTTTTTTGCAGAACTCAATAGTACAGGCAATTTAAAGAAACTTTGTAATTGGGTTTATTAGGCAAATATGCCATTATCTGCATTCAAAAAGACTTTCCCCAGCCCCCCCCCTCATCTCTCTCATTCACTGCTCATTATCAGGAAATCTCGACATCTTTTACATCAGTCGAGCCCTGTGTAACCTATGGAGAGGGGAGGAGGGTGGAGGGAGACTAGTCGCCAGCAGAGAGCAGAGAACAAAGGATTACACAGTGGGAGCTGTGTGAAAGCCGGTATTCAGAGGTCAGTACTGACTTCAGAGGAGATAGCCCGGTGATATAGGTGTAAATTAACTCTTTGTTGTCCTGTTTTGGTGCCTTATCTCCCTCCACCCCTCCCCTCTCCATAAATAACCATGAAGACAGGGGGGGGCAGCTTCAAACTACTTTTTCATGATAAAAAATGCATCTTTTGGCTAATAAACCCAATTACAAAGTTTTCTAAAATCGCCTGTACTATTGATTTCTGCAAAAAAAAAAAAAAAAAAAATCTAATGACAGTGACACTTGTATCTTAAGAAGTTCAACTCCATTCCCTTAATTGGCCTTAGGCTGCAATACATACAACCGATGCACAAGGGTGGGCTGTTTCTGGAAAGAAGCAGACAGGTTTTACTATTATTCCCATTACAGGAGATGTCCGGGGGGGGGGGTGGAATTCTATATGGCTGGGGGAGGTATAAAATTTAAAAGAAGTCATACTCACCTTCCCTGACCCCCCTGCAGCTACTGCTCCAGTGCGCATGGTCCCACTCATCACCACTTCCTCCTGGTTTTTTTAGGAGGTGTCGCTCTCAGCCAATCACTGGCAGTAGTGGTGTCCTTCCTTAATCAGAGATTGGCTGAGCATGCAGTGCTTGTGGGGATGATGCGTTACAGGAAGAAGTGAGAAGCTGGGAGCAGAAGTGTCAGGGATTGGGGTAGGTGAGTATCACACTGACATAAAAAAAAAAAGTTTACTGGACAACCTCTTTCTAGAAAAGTAAAGGTGATATCTGGCTGGTTACTGATGGGATATGGCAGTGAATTCATACTGGAGATCCTCCCTAGATATTGTGGCTGGTCAAATACAAATAGTTATCACTCGCCCCTAAAACGAACAGTCTTGTAGAAATAAATAGTTCTTCTCCTCCGCCTAGTGCCCCACTCTCATCTTTGGCTTGGAGAAAGGCAGTGTTTATCTAAAGGAGTAAGGCTTAGCTTCCCTGGTCTCCATTGAAGGCAGACGACTACCATCCAAAGACTGAAGGTCTAAGCTCTGCCCGTTTTCCTACATGTACTTTATTATATGCCATAGAACCATATGAGACTAGAGAAAGTTATTTGTTTACAGGCCCAATTATCTATAAGGTATTTGTAAATTATCCTACAAGAAGTGACAAGTGGTTGCCCCCAAAGCCATCTCTTAAAGGGGGTTATATTCTGCTGGATCTTTGAGAACTTCATGGTACTCTGGGGGGAAACTGCTGTCTCCTTAGATACAAATAGGCAAATTGTATTTGAAACCCTCTACGTTACACTATAGGGCTGGTTTTCTTTATTTTGCTTTATTGTCCCCTTACACGTCTAATAATTCTATATAGAATTTGTTTTGCAAGTTACCATAGTGTTTTATCATTGTTCATATATATACTTAAAGAAGAAGTCCGGTGGATAATAAAATCCGTCAAGGAGGAAATTGATTACAAGTATGCACTTACCTCTCCCCATGCCCGCGGTGAGCGGTGGGACCCTCGCCGGAAAGCCTTTTTTCCCAAGTTGTGACGACCACATGACTTGGATGAAAAGGACTGTCCTGGCTGATGGACTGGCCGCTCACCCAATCAGTGACTGAAGCAGCGTCCCACCCCAGTCACTGATTGGTTGAGTGGCCAGTCCATCAGTCAGGTTGTGATGTGACAGCTCTGGAGATCCGAGAGCACGGCTTGAGTCCTGCGGACGATCCTGCCACTCACCCGACAAGTTAGTACTTCTAATTAATTCTCCCGCTGCTAGATTTTATAATCCAGGGGACTTCTCCTTTAAGGAAATTTATTCCAGGTTGTGACTTATTGACATGTATCAGCTCATCATACGATCACCTTATACGCCTTCATTCAGACAAGTACAAAATACACAGAATGACTAGCAAGAACATTAAATAAATGGAACTGTATGCAAGATTAAAAAAAAAAAAAATCAAAAATATAAAACAAAAGTCTACAAAAGAATAAAAATGTACTCTACACCCAACCAATGTATAAAAGGTTGTATAAATAATGTGCTTATAAACAAACTAATGTACATTCTTCTACAGGTTGGAAGCTTCCCATCCACTGTAACGAAACATGGCTTTGGTTGCTTACTCTAGGGGGGAATACTAGTTTTGAGAAATATGTGCACATGCCTCTTACTGTTCCTTAAACTACAGGCATTGAACAGTTTGTCGCCAGCAGAACATTTGTCAGTGCAGAGGATTTATAGTAAAAAAAAACCAATGGTGAACATCTCAAATGAACAAAGTGCAGCAGCAAAGTGGTCGTCGTATTCTTAATGGTCCCACCAACGGATGTACAGTATATGTTCATGTAACCTACCCAATAACACGTGGGGCTTTGTCCACGTGAGTTGAATAGTCAGTCTATGGTGTCACATAAAAGCATTGGACGCACTTACTGTACTTATATTTAAGTGTCTGGAGTTGGCAATGCCGCCCTTGGGACATTTAGAAAAGTTGTCCTTTTTGCAGACTAGATACTTTGATATGATCTTACGGAAGGTGTAGCGGAAGTCTCTGATTTTGTAGGCGTATATGATAGGGTTCACCACAGAGTTGGCGTGAGATAAGATAATAGCCAGGTTCATAGCCCACTCTGGTTTTTCCTTATGAAAATTGGGGTCAAAGAGTGTAATGCAGTTCAGTATGTGGATGGGGAGCCAGCAAAAAGCGAACAGGCCAACGATAATGGATAAAGACTTGGCGGCGTTGACTTCTTTTTGAAGAGTGGTCCTTGAGTTGTCTGCACCCACACACTTAAGTTCGATTTGCCTGAGTTGCTTGCGGGCAACCATGAAGATCTTGATGTATATTCCCAGCATGATCAACAGGGGAAGAAGAACGCAAATAAAAAAGTTGAAGTACACCATGTAAGTCATCGTGACGACTTTCTCAAATAAACATGAGACGGTGCGGTTCTGGGTGGAAATTCTGTCTCCTCCACCGCAGTCCGCTTCCAAGCAATTCCAGCCCATTAGTGGAGTCAAACCTATACAGAATGAGAGAATCCAGAAACCCGCAATGATGGCTCTTGCCCTTTTTCCAGTCACCAAACTCTTGTACCTGCAAGAAAGAAAAAAATACAATAAATTGAATTTAACAAAATGGCATACAAGTATATATTCATCAAGTGAATCCAGTAGTACATCTGTGTTTATTATTGATATGAATAGTATAAGCATCTAAAATGGGTTATAGTTAGGGATGGTCCGAACAGAGTTCGGTTCGGGTTCGTACAAACCCGAACTCTCGGCAATGATTCCCGCTGTCTGCCCTCTCCGTGGAGAGGTTGGATACAACGGGAGGACCACCTGGAAAACTGGGATACAGCCATAGCCATAGGCTGTATTCCAGTTTTCCAGGCGGTCCTCCCGCTGTATCCACCCGCTAGACGGAGCGGCCAGACAGCGGGAATCTGATGCCGAGCGTCCAGGTTTATACGAACCCGAACCTCGGCAGTTTCGGACCATCCCTAGTTATAGTGTGTTCACTGTATGTACAAAGTGTTTATTCCATGGGCTGGGGTGCAATACAAAACACAGCCACTTCTAATTGTAGGGCGCTGTGCCTGTAAACAGTGAAGAGGTGATAGTGCCCATCTTGCAGTCAGCTTCACTTGCCAGCATCGGCGCTCATCAGAAGACGCATCTAAGGATCTTTTGGCGCTAGCAAGAATAAAAGTTTTTGTCTTGGTTTTACCCACATGGATCTGTATTGCATGGATCTACTAAACTGCATCCAATTGTGTGTTTCGCATAGAAATGGCACATGACACAATGTACATGGGAGAACAAAACTGTATTTATAGGCAGAAATTTGCATGACTTTTCCAAAAAGATCTCACCAAAATATCTGGATATTTCATATTTGCACTGGTCCAATTACTGGAGAAATAGGGCTATGTTCATTGTATAAACAATGGCCGCTGTTCGACATGTTCACCCAGCCCATAGTACAGAAGTACATTTGGGTACGTCTGCAATCCAAATTGCCTTTGAAATTAGTGCAATGTATGGCTGTGACTACGGCCATACATTGTGTAAACAGACTGTGAACAACGGCCCTTGTTCACAGTCTGCCGGATGGAAATAATTGATAAATCAATCATTTTCACGGGCGTAAGGGAACAATTGTGCAATGCAGTGTGTGCACAGCAGCTGCTGTCCCCCATAGGATTCCACACTTTTTTTTTTACAAGAACGCCCGCTGTTTAAATTGCTAACGGCCATTCATATAAAAAAAATCAGCACTATTACATGCACAAACAGTAAGCGGGGAGCTGCGGAAGGGGCTGCCCGGATGATCCTTAGATTGTCCGGGCGGCCCATTGAAGTCAGCGGTGGTCAGCTGCCCCCGCTCCTATTACAAAGAGTGACGCACAGCAGACCGTTTTTGTCATTATGGTGATTTTTCAACCTGTTTTTGGTCTTTTCAACCGGTTTTAGGCACTATTACATTACACCCAACAATTATCAGCCGTAATGGCTGGTAACTGGCAAAGTACATCCAATAAGTAATAGGACTTCAAGAAACTGGGCAGGAGGTCTATGAAACGAGTATACAGATCTCATCCATGCAACGCTGTCTGTAGAATGGATGTTTTGGAGAGCAAGGTCATAGCAGCAAGGGTAACCAAAGAAAATGGACACTGACACAAATCAATAGCAGATCACTTCATAGGGAGAGCTGACTGCCCTTAGTGTAACGTATTGATTTCTGGAACCTCCCCAGCACACAATGATCCATTCTTCTATCCATACAACAGGAAGCCCTTCAGACCTCAACTGTGCCTAATCCCATTCCTCATGGGTCTGAAGGCATCAGGAATAGTCATGTGAACGCTCCCCAGATGAATACAAATCCTTTGGTCACTTCAGGTCACCTTTGTGAAGAGCTGGAATCGATGGCTGAACGGGGGGGATAATGAAGTTTAGAGACCTTTTCATCAGTGATGACCTTGTTGTAAGGCGATATGTAACGCACTATGCTTAGCATAGATAGAACCAATTAGTATAGAAGCCGCGGACGTCGGATACACTAAGAATAGTCAGAAATGTATAGATCCATCCTGTAGGCTCCATCCGTTACTGGTTACTATGTTCACACTAAGCAAAAAAAGAAGAGAAAGGGCCGCCACTTTTTCTTTTTTAAAATAACGTCCATCATTACCGCATTGGAGTGGAATGCACTGAAGTCAATGGAATGATAGAGATCTAATGCACATTGATGGATGTTGTTTGCGCCGGCGTCAAAATAGTGATTAGGACAATTCTTTTCGGATGTCTTTTGCAAACAACAGACGTTATTTTTTTCAGTTGATCACACAGAGATTTTCTTTTTTTGACCGTCTTTACTATTAGGCCATGTTCACACAACGTATGTTTTACATAAATCACGGCCGGACAATTTGCAACAACGACCGTAATTTATGCAAAATATACGTTGCGTTTGAATGAATGGAATACCATTTGGAGCGTATACACATAGCATACACTCCAGACGGGATTCTATCCAAACTGACATATTGAATAGCAGCAGAGAGAGACATGTCAGTTTACACAATGGAGTGTGCGGCTCTAGCTGCACTCTCCATTGCATGCAGCAGTAAATTGGGATACGGGCGCACATGAAAATGAAACTGCAGTACCAGCCAGGATGATCTTCTCTGACACTGGCCAATCTGTGACCCCGGGTCACAGAATGGCCGGTGTCTTACACCATGTGAACATGGCCTTAAATTGTATGGACTCTTCAATTAAAGACAAAGGGCAATCAGTCCACCTCACCCAGGAGAATGTTCCGGCAGCCGTCACTGTAATGACGGGGGGCCCAAAATGTGAAATGATGGACGTCATTTTGAGAAAGAAGAAAACGTCATGTGAACATAGCCCCAATGTGTTTGCCTTTAGAACAATTTAGTAATATACTGATAGGTGAAAATCAAGGGAAGGGAGAGATAGTTATATAGAAGGGATTCACCAAAAATTACCTATTGTTTAAATCTGATATTTTAATTTTAATATTCTTGAAAGCTTGCAGTTCTCTTTCTGGCCACTAAGCCTAAAACTAAGCTAAGACCTGTTCTGTGCAGATCACTTTCCAGCAGTTCCCTCCTTATCATCACATACAGGATTATACTTACAGGTGACACCAATTAATAGAAAAGACAACACTTACAATAGCTAGCGCTCAGATATCAGCCTTCACCCATGTGGAATGACCTCTGCCTACAAAACTTTCTCATTGTAGTGAACAGTGTCCGGTTCAGTCTTTTGTTTCTATGTCCATGACTCTTGCTGTAGGGTATGTGTCTAAATGCTGTATATAATAGCTCCGACAAGATGGCTGCGCCAATAATAATCTACTAACATGGCATTTTTAAAAAGTTACAAAATAATATACATAATACAGTAACTGGGGCTTATCGGCAATGAAAAAGATAAGCAGCACATCAACTTTACATGTTGCAGATCTGCACTTATATACTTACAGCGCTAGTATATGTAACTGTACAGGGCCCAGCAGCTGGATAGCCTGTATTATGGTTATATAATACATGCAGCTTCTGCGTATCATATATATCATGTGCTGTTGGTTTGCGTTGCCCATATACACACACATATGCAGTGGTACCTTGGTTTAAGAGTAACTTGGTTTAAGAGCTTTTTGGTTTAAGAGCTCACAGTTTTTCAAAATTGTGACTTGGTTTAAGAGCATTGCTTTGGTTTAAGAGTAACTTGGTTTAAGAGCGCTTTTGTTTAAGAGCTCAGTTTTTTAAAATTGTGACTTTGTTTAAGAGCATTGCTTTGGTGTAAGAGCTCCCTGTACTGGGTGGGAGGGGGAGTGGAGGAGGGACATGGCCTGCGTAGCGGGGTCTACAGCCCTGTACTCTGACCCAGGACGTCTCCCTCACCTTCCAAATCATAGCAGATCCACTTCAGGCTGGGGCTTACATCAGGGGACAGGACTGTGGGGGTAATCTCTCCATAGCTGTAACCCCTCTCTCCCTGCACAGAGAGCGCTGCATGTATGTGCCCACATCTGTCCTGCTCATTCCTTCATGCTCCCTGCAGTCTCTGTCAGTCCTTGTGTTTCCCATGCTCTCCATTACTGTACAGTAACTTATAATATCACAGATTCTGCTGTTTCTGAATGTTTGTTTCATCTGTTTTACATGTTATTCCGAATAATAAATCATTATTTTTGGGTTGTGGAACCAATTGTCTGCTTTTCTATGATTTCTTATGGGAAAATTTGCTTTGGAATAAGAGTGGATTTGGATTACAAGCGCGGTCCCGGAACGAATTATGCTCGTTATCCAAGGCACCACTGTGTATATATATATATATATATATATATATTAATCCAATAAATAAAAATCATGACAATAAATAAAAATCATGACACTGACAAATTAAGTCAAGTGGTTTTTGTGCAAGAGGGATAAGTTAGCAACGTACGTCACAACTGGCCGGCAGACACTTGCAGCATAACCTTAAAGGGGTAGTGCAGCGTTTTTCTTTTTCAGATTTGTAATTTCTTTCTCTTTAAAAATCTCCAGTCTTGCAGTACTTATCAGCTGATGTATGTTATGCAGGAAGTGGTGTTTTTTTCCAGTCTGACACAATGCTCTCTGCTGCCACCTCCGTCCATGTCAGGAACTGTCGAGAATAGGAGCAAATCCCCATAGAAAACCTCGCCTGCTCTGGACAGTTCCTGACATGGACAGAGGTGGCAGCAGAGAGCACTGTGTCAGACTGGAGAGAATACACCACTTCCTGCAGGAAATACAGCAGTTAATAAATACTAAACCAGACAGCCCCTTTAAGCTACTAAACTCAGCCACTAGTCCAAATATCACAAAAGGAACACACACCACAATAGTTTCTGCTCAAAACTGCAGAGCCAGGTGGTGTATAGGATCCTGTTCACATTGTTGGTAAACTCAGCCACTATACAGGACCTTGTATAAAATAGGTAAAATATATGTTACACTGTATATCAGGAGTAGGGAACCTTGGCTTTCCAGCTGTTGTAAAACTACAACTCCCATCATGCCCGGAGAGCCAAAGCTTTAGCTGGAGAGCCAAGGTTCCCTCCCCCTGCTGTACAGTATGTAGACTGTATTTTGTCAGGTGCTAATAAACCTAAGAAACTCGACTGTCCTAATCTGCATACATGTCACTATCGTTGTAGAGGTGAGTATGCTGGGAACCTCTGTGTATTCCAGATGCCTGGATATTGCCATCTACCAGCATGTCCTCCTCTGGCAGAAAGGACAACCAGTCATTCTGTAGTCACCTGCAGGGACCTGACTGTTTCCTCTTATTACTACAATTTGTACGGCTGGGATTATCCGGCATTACAGACATATCTGCCAGGTTTAGCAGCTTCCCCTTCTATAGGTTAGTAAATAGTCTCGGTGTAATGTGGTCTTAAAGTAAAGATGTTGATGTGGAATTGAGAGGTTTACTGTAAATTGTTACACTAAGCCGACAAGACGTAACCATAACGCGTTTCACCGGTTTACGTTTGTCTACTTTCTGTGTCAGAATGCATCACTTCTCAGATGTGCGGTAAGTGCGGTAAAGGGAATGTGTCATCAGACAATGACTTATTGTATAAATAATGGGGGCCCAGGTGATCACTAGATTGTCCAGGCAGCCCATAGAGGATAGCGGCGGTCTGCTGCTGCTGCTCCTACTCCCCCGAGCGACGGCGGCAGATCGCTGCTATCATTGTCGTTTGTCTTTCAACATGTTGAAAGATAAATGACAGCAACAATCAGCCAACATTGTTCATGTTGGCCGATTGTTGCCTTCTATTACAGAGGATGATTATGGGCCGTAACATTCCGTGTAATAGGGCCTTAAGCAGAGACTTCCTGTTGTGTCTGTGGTGATAATGTGGTGACCCCCAGATGGTGTTACAGCGGTGGAATGACCGGTCACTTGCTAGATGGAAGTGTGATGCCACTTCTGTGGTGGATGGCCGAGATACAGCCGGACCTTAAGGTTTTGTCATGTGACGCCAGTGCCAGGTGGGCACACAGGTGTAATGGCACGCCTGCTTTTAAGGTGTAAGGCCGGTTGTACCCTTTTCCCCTGTGGTCAGTGGCCTGTCGGGTTGCTACCGGGTCCCTTTGAATAGTGTAGTCACAGGTGGCCAGAGCGGTGTAATGACCCTCCCAAATGATAGGACCCGCCACCTACAGAAAGGGGAGATGGACCAAGGTTGCGGTGTTGGTGCTGTGCAGGTGGTGATAAATAATCACAGACTAAGTGGATAACGTTGACTTGATTTACTATTGGCAAATGTGCTACAGGTAATACAGATGTGCTCGGATACACACTTGACAAAAGTTCCAATAAATACTTGAACATAGAACCACCAGATCTGTGGGATAAGTGCTGAGTAGGATGTAGCAGTGTTGGTAGAGTTGTACTGAGGTAGCGTAGTAGAGAGGAGGGTGCCGTGAGAGTCTCAACTAGAGATGAGCGAACCTGGAGCATGCTCGAGTCGATCCGAACCCGAACCTTCGGTATTTAATTAGCGGTAGCTGCAGGAACTTGAATAAAGCCCTAAGGCTAAGTGGAAATCATGGATATAGTCATTGGCTGTATCCATGTTTTCCAGACAACCTTAGAGCTTTATCCAAGTTCAGCAGCCCCAGCTAATCAAATACCGAACGTTCGGGTTCGGATCGACTCGAACCCGAACCCGATTCGCTCATCTCTAGTCTCAACCCAAGTAGTAATGTGCTCTGCCGGGATGTTGGAGTATATAAAATACTTTTAGAAGAAAAAGAAAAAGAATGAGAAAAACTGTGCCTCTGTATTGACCTTCCTAGAGTCTTCACACCACCTTACGCCCACTAGCTTTGGCTGAACCGTACTAATAGGTAACACAGGCCCCAGACCTTGTTACCTACGCGCTGCGATATGGAGTTCATAGACTTTTACAGTAACTTTGTTCCACCCGGATCAGTTTCTAGCTCTTTGGCTCTTTAGTGGATACTGTCCTGCACTGTTGTTTCTCCTAGTCCACAGCATGGGTTGAGGTGATCTGTTGGCTAGTCCTCTCCTAAGAGGTTTAACACTGCATTATACGGGGTATAGGCACTGAGAGAGCACTGTCCTGAGTCCTACCCATGCAGAGTACTTACTAAAACTACTCCTCTTCCTTAAGGGGGGACCTGCCGGAGGGCCAGGGCCCAGGTAGGACCACTGTGGAGAGCAATCTGGTCCGGGTCCTTCCTCCACAGAATCCTGACTAAGACTCCTCCTTCACCCAAGAGACTAACTTCTTATCTAGCGTGTAAGGTGCGCTGTGGTTGGGTGGAAAGAGTGCAACAGAAGAACAGAGAGAAGAGGTAATAGGACAGAATAAAGTAAAGATCCTACTGGTCCACAGATTCTGGTACACACAAACACAATAACCCTTTGAGACACTTCAGGTGTGCAGCTTCTACGCTTCAATACATAATATAGCGACATCTAGTGGTCACCTCTTAATACTACTTTAGCTGCAATAAGACCACAAAAGTACAGACTTTTGCGAAGGGTGTAAACAATAGTAACACTCCTAGTTGGACACCACAATAAGAGGAGGCTGTTGTAAAGTGATCTGTACAGCATTGCAGCGTCATGTGACACCAGTAGATAGGGGAGACAATAGCAGCTCCCTGTGGAATGACCTCTTCATAGGTCACAGAGCACGCTCAGTAATGTTTCACATTCATTCCAAGGGGACAGAGTCTTTCTATTGTACTCAATGTCCATGAGTCTTGATGTAAAGCATGCCACTAAATGCTGTTAAGAACAGTCCAGGCAATATGGCTGCCTCATAACAATGTACAAACAGTTAAATAAAAAAAATCTAGCCAGAAAATAAACATTAGATTAAAAGGAAGTTTTAGTATCGGACTCTATTCAGCAAAAGAAAATTCAAATGACACATTCCCTTTAAGGACTGGAGTTATATGGGAAGAAGAAAAAGTAAACCTAGAACCAGGTGATTCTTCTTGTTTTGGGTGGTTAGGTACCTCATCCATCAAACAAATACAGAGTCACCTCAGCTGTGCACAGGCCCTGAGGGCAAGAAGGTAACTACAAGTGGTATACTTACCTATCTTCGTTCCCAGCTGAGTGATTGCCCGCTCAGCCAGTCACTGACTGGCCAAGCGGGCAATTGCTCAGTCGGGCTGTGACATTGCAGCTGGAATACCTGCAGGATACCAGTGGCTGTCAAGGAGACCCAGGAATGAAAATAGGTAAGTATACTTAGTTTATTATTTCCCCCCACTCACTTGGCTTCCTGACTGTTTTCCTGCCAGGTACATGATATACCAAGTTTCCAGCAGAAAATGACTTTTGGGGTTGGCCAGTGAGACCCAGAAGTAGCACAATGAAGGCACGGGGACGGGAGAGTTTAGGTTGTTTATTATTTTCCTGCACCCCCACATATCTACACATATATATCTACAATATAAATATTAGCCTGATCAATGCTTTTACAGCAGAGTGGTGGTCGGTTACCTAGACAACAAGCCGTCAGCAAGGTGAGGGAAAAAGCAGGATGATGTCAGGGGATTAAAGGGTTGGGAATGTTGGAATTTATCTGCCTTACCCTATTAGGGGCCTATTCCACAGAGCGATAATCGGCCGATTATCGTGTCATCGGCTGATCGTTTATTTAGGTTCAACCAATCTGGCACCAACCGTGCGGGCGACCGACGATTTCACAAGCACCTTGCTTTACCTAAACACGTTGCAGGTCTTCTCTATTGCATATGTGTATTTGTAATTGCCGTCAGTAGGTATTCAACTTAAATGATATTTATGTTGTTTTCATGAAGTTTTTGTACTCGGAACACAAAACCCAGCAAAAACAATAGAAAATGACCCCATTACACATCACAACACCATGTTCCACATTTATCTCATCTACAGCTGGAATCTGTAAGCTAGAGGCGGCGGGGGCGTCCGCATCAGGCCGAGGCATCGCAGCAACCATCTTCATTAGCTAATGAGGTGTTAAGAGGATTTCAGTCCAATGGCTAAAGTTGTTTTCAGCTGTTATCATCTGCAAATAGAGGAGCAGATAGTAATGAGACCGGATCAGCCCTCTATCAGCTGGAATCTGCCAGCAGCTCCCCATCAGCTCTCAAGATGCGGCCCATTATACGCAGAGTGATGCTTTTCTAGTGGAGAATTAGTCAGATACATTACTGGAAGCTAAAGGGGAAACACATGATCAGGTCTTATCGGAGTCTCCAATACTGCAATTAAATTCTTATTATTACGTGATGCAGTTAGATGCGGCGATGCCACCTGATCATTTACTTTCACCCTAAGCTGAGGACAAACCTACAGACAGGCCTGATCATTTACATTGCTAAGGGCCGTACAAATTTGCAGGATACCAGGAAAAATTATGCATATTAAAGGGCCGAATATATATATTTTTTTTTTTGGGGGGGGGAGGAGGGGTTAAACACACCTGTCCCAGTGCCTGCACAGCGCCACGTCCCCCTCCTCGAACCCCGTCGGCTGTTTTCCTAGCTCCCCAGTCATGACCCAGTTGATGACGTCCTGACCCGGTTGACGGATGCCTCACTCCAATGACTGGACGGGACACCACTGCAGTCACTGATTGGGCTAAATCTCACCCGTCAATGACATTGAGCCCAGGTCATAACATACCCGGAACCCAGGAGAAGATAACAGCTGGCGGGATCCGGGAGCTCCGTGATGTAGCGCAGTGCGGCTCACGGAGGGGTAAGCACGTCACATACATACACAAAAACATTGAAAGTCAATGGAAAAACTAAGCCGAACGAATTGCACACAGTTGCATCCATTTTTTCCCTCCATAAAACGTATATGTTAAATGGACTGCAAAAAAGTCAATGTGAACCCAGCCTTACTCATCTAATAGATTGAAAAACTGATGACAACCAGACATCAGCCTCCATCCATTTTTTAGCCCATTACCCAATTAATTCAATGTTTAAAGGGGTACTCTTTTTCTTTTAAGTCAACTGGCTTGAGAAAGTTATATAGATTTGTAATTTACTTCTATTTAAAAATTTCCAGTCTTCCAGTACTTATCAGCTGTTGTATGTCCTGCAGGAAGTGGTGTATTCTTTTCAGTCTGACACAGTGCTCTCTGCTGCCACCTCCGTCCAGAACAGCAGCAAATCCCCATAGAAAACCTCTCCTGCTCTGGACAGTTCCTGACATGGACAGAGGTGGCAGCAGAGAGCACTGTGTCAGACTGGAAAGAATACATCATTTCCTGCAGGACATACAACAGCTGATAAGTACTGGAAGACTGGAGATTTTAAAATAGAAGTAAATTACAAATCTACAAAACTTAGGTTTGACAGAAAAAGATTTTTTACCTTGAATACCCCTTTAAGCCCTGTACACATAAACAGGATCTGTTAAGTGATCTATCAAGGACAGAAAAACTATGCAGAAAACTCCAACCATACATGAAAATAACTCCTGCGATCCCCAGCGCAGTCCATATGACCCGTATACCTCTTCCATCACATCTTGTCTATATTAGCTAATGTGATTGGGTTCCTCAAATGTAATTGTTTTCTTCAAGGAGCTAAATGGGATGATCAAAGGCGGGTTAGCGATATGCTGGCTTTGATGGAGACAGAGTTTTATTAAAGGCCGGCTACAGATTTATCAGCAGTGTTAGCTGGACGTCCAGGGTATTACCAAGGGGAGGAAAATCTATAACAAATCAAAGGAGAAGGAAATTCAATTTCTTTTATTTGGATCATTTGTTTTTTTGTTAGAAGTCTATTGTATAGAGAGTATCATTATATTAGTGGCTCCCCATTGTCTTGTTTCACCTTACAAGTCAAGTTGTTATTAGTACTTGTTTCACCTTTTCCATCATATGCAAGTATATATATATAGCTGCACTTTGGGGGGGTGCAGACTGCAGGTTTTTAGTGTGTATTTGGTCCATGCACTACATACCATAGCTAGAGCTGGCCATAGCGATCATTTAGCTGCCGGCTATCTCTCCCGCCACCGCAATCCTCCCCATACACAGGAACCTTCAGAACGGCTGAGTGTTCCTGTGCTTTCTACAGGGAGGAGAGGGGCTCTAGTTGCAGCGTATCTCTCCCAGAACAAAGGGGTTGGGCAATGATTTTCGGTGGTCATTTGGGAGAGTCCCATACATCTTAGATCAGGGATGGAGAACCTTCGGCCCTCCAGCTATTGCAAAACTACAATCCCCATCATGCCTGGACAGCCAAAGCTGGTAGTTCCGCCCCCAGTGCTACCGACAGCCTGATTAGCCTAAGGATATAATTCGTGTTGAGCGTCCCTGAACGTTAACTGAACCTGAACACTCTGCGTCTGATTCCCCTCGGATTCCCCCCAAGTTATGCAGTCGCAGGGAATCAAGCACAGAGCATTTGGGTTGGACTAACGTTGCCGTACCTGAACATTTTGACAGGTTTGCTCAACACTAGATATAACTACAAACTACATGCTCACCCCCCTCACTCCTGTGGTGCTCCCAGTCTTCTGGTCCCCACAACATACCCTCTCTGTGTGCTTTTAATGATGTCCCACTACCCACTCAGCCAATCAGAGAGCTGAATGGGGGAGTACAATGTCACCAGAAGCCAGGAGATTGGGAACAAGCCGGGACTGGAACAGTAGGAGCAAGAGGGGGTAAGTATGGACTTGATTACTGTTACTCGTCACAGAGAGGCACTTCTATATTTCCCTGGAAAACTCTGCTAATTCCTCATGGTTTTTAAGATCTCTGCTTGTTGTCATTCAGTAGAAACCTTGTTTACTTCCAGGGAAAAACAATATCTTCTAGTCATTTGATTGACAGACAAGGAGGTGCCCTTATAGGGGACTTTTCTAAGGCTGGCATGATGGCATCTCATACACCAGTTTCAATCCAAAGTAAACTCTCAAAGAGACACTGTGGCACTCACCGAGCTTGTAGACTTGAAAAACTTAATCCCATAAAATCAGGGTACGGGATGCTGACAGGTGAACGGCTACGACTGTTTTGCGCTCACAATCAACCCGAAAGGAAGCACACTAATTGTGAGCGTGAAGCAGTCGTAGCCCGTTCACCTGTCAGCATCCCGTACCCTGATTTTATGGGATTAAGTTTTTCAAGTCTACAAGCTCGGTGAGTGCCACAGTGTCTCTTTGAGAGTTTACTTTGGATTGAAACTGGTGTATGAGATGCCAGCCTTAGAAAAGTCCCCTATAAGGGCACCTCCTTGTCTGTCAATCAAATGACTAGAAGATATTGTTTTTCCCTGGAAGTAAACAAGGTTTCTACTGAATGACAGCAAGCAGAGATCTTAAAAACCATGAGGAATTAGCAGAGTTTTCCAGGGAAATATAGAAGTGCCTCTCTGTGACGAGTAACACAGGGTCTCGTTACACTGGTGTCTCCATTAAAGGAGAAGTCTAGCAAAAAATTTTATTTAAAGGGAACCATTCACCCCGTGGCCCCCGTTAGAAACAGACAAACAGTTACATAAAGGTCAATATACTTACCATATCGCTCCCGGTCCCGTCCCGGATCTCTTTGTTGACACGGAGAAATCGCCGATTCTTCTTCTCCCGCCCATTATGGTAATGAGCTGAGATGAGTCCAACGTCCATAGGAAACGACGGACGAGTCCAACTTATTCATGAGGTCCTCTTCTCGTCGCCGCCCATCCACGCCTCCTGGAACTTGATTGACGTCTTCAGTCTTCAGTCTCCTCACGAATTCCCGCGCAGGCGCCGTTGCGAAGGTCTCGTCATCTCTTCTGTGCCTGCGCGGTAAACAGGATACGTGCTCGTGACGTTCCTGTGTACCGCGCATGCGCGAAGTCCAACACGTCACTTCAGCTCTGACAATCGGCGCACGCGCAGTAAACATTGAAGCTGTGGAGCGGCTTCAATTGTGAACTGCGCATGCGCCGAAAACGACCGTCACGGCGCCTGCGCGGGATCCGGCGAGAAGAAAGAAGACGAGGAGGAAGAAGACCCGGCGTCAATCAAGTGTCGGAGGCGGGGAGAAGGCTGGACTTCGGGCCGGCTGCGCTCATTACCATAATGGGCGCGAGAAGAAGAATCGGCGATTTCTCCGTGTCAACAACGAGATCCGGGACGGGACCGGGAGCGATATGGTAAGTATATTGACCTTTATGTAACTGTTTGTCTGTTTCTAACGGGGGCCACGGGGTGAATGGTTCCCTTTAAGTATTGTATTTTTTCCCACAAGTTATATAAATCACCAATATACACTTACGGGAAATGCACATAAAGTGCTTTTTTTCCCTACACTTACTACTGCAACAAGGCTTCACTTCCTGGATAACATGGTGATGTCACTTCCTGGATAACATGGGATGTCACTTCCTGGATAACATGGGGATGTCACTTCCTGGATAACATGGGGATGTCACTTCCTGGATAACATGGTGATGTCACTTCCTGGATAACATGGTGATGTCACTTTCTGGATAACCTGGTGATGTCACTCCCTGGATAACATGGTGATGTCACTTCCTGGATAAAATGGTGGGGTCACGACCCGACTCCCAGAGCTGTGTGGGCTGTGGCTGCTGGAGAGGATGATGGCAGGGGGATGCTCAGTGTCCCTCCAGTGCCCTGGAGTCCAGCTCTGGGAGTCAGGCCGTGACATCACCATGTTATCCAGGAAGTGACATCACCATTTTATCCAGGAAGTGACATCACCATGTTATCCAGGAAGTGACATCACCATTTTTATCCAGGAAGTGACATCACCATGTTATCCAGGAAGTGACATCCCAATTTTAGCCAGGAATTGACAGCACCATGTTATCCAGGGAGTGACATCACCATGTTATCCAGGAAGTGACATCACCCTGTTATCCAGGAAGTGACATCACCATGCTATCCAGGAAGTGACATCACCATGTTATCCAGGAAGTGAAGTCTTGATGCAGTAGTAAGTGGAGGGAAAAAAAAGCCCTTTAAAAGCATTTCCCGTAATAAGTGTATATTGTTGATTTGTATAACTTTTGCAAGGCAATACAATACTTTAATAAAAATTTTAACTGGGCTTCTCCTTTAACTGGTAGTGCTGAAATATTCCTATATTTGTTTTCTCAATCCAAAATACGGTAGAGCATAATATGCAAAATTTATTAAGAGACATGTGCCTCATAATAAAGATGGCTTCCCTTGTGCCAGAAAGGCGTAAAATGTTATAAAGTTGCACATTTTAATGCAAATATAAGGGCAGATTTATCAAACATGGTGTAAAGTGAAACTGGCCCAGTTGCCCCTAGCAACCAATCAGATTCCGCCTTTCATTCCTAAAAGACTCTGAAAAATGAAAGCTGGAATCTTTCTTTACTTTGTTTTACACCATGTTTGATAACTTTCCCCCATAGTGTCTGTGTGTCTTTGCTTAACGGGAAAACCCTAAAAATGCTATTACTAACTTTTTGGAAGGGGGGGGGGGCTGCCATCAGAAGAATAGATATTGTTGATGTATGTGTATGGAGCTTTCTTGGTGTATATAGTAAAATACAGTTTAAAAGCAACAATATCATCTAGTGGTAAAACTGTAAGTGAAAGAAAACAACTTTCGTACAGTAAGGATTTAACCACCGATACCTTCCTATATCATAGACTTGTTTGGTCAGTAGGACTCGTAGACTGGATGGGAACACTCCAGGCTTGGCAATGATTAACCGGGCAATAGTTTGTCCTGACTATTTGAAGCACATTGCACACCTTCCTCAAGGTCCTGCTGGGGTAGAATGAAGCCTCTATTACACCAGGAATGTCTCAGGCTTTTAATAGGACTCTTGTTAGAGAATACAAGTGGTAAATCACTCCCGCCGCCCTCTCTTCTATTTACACAAACCAGTCAAGGTTAAACATTAGTTTCTGTTCAATTGCTGGAAATGTCTGCATGTAAAATGGTTTCAGCAA
The DNA here is from genome assembly GCF_027789765.1 of Dendropsophus ebraccatus. Lineage (NCBI taxonomy): Eukaryota > Metazoa > Chordata > Amphibia > Anura > Hylidae > Dendropsophus > Dendropsophus ebraccatus. The sequence continues at coordinate 81,758,303 of NC_091464.1, forward strand.
GTAATGGTATTAGCCCAAAGGGGATGTACTAAAATAGTCACGTAAAGTGGTATATTCACATGGGTGGAAGTGTAAACCGGCCATATACATGCGATAGCTGTTGGCCAAGAGTTCATGTCTTCTTATAGGACAAGGGATGGTAAGCCGCTGCTAGACTTCTCCTACAGCAGCTTATTCCCTGAGAACAAACTGATAGGACACTAGGACAGTAAAGGCGGTGGGTGCAGCTCACTATAATCTCCGGGGCCGAGGTCACAACTAGGCAGTGACTGATAGGACAGATGACATCCAACATGGCTGATCCTTCCCTCCAAATATCGTATATCAAGGGAAGATGGAATCCAACACGGCTGATCCTTCTCTCCTAATATCGTATATCAAGGGAAGATGGAATCCAACACGGCTGATCCTTCTCTCCTAATATCGTATATCAAGGGAAGATGGAATCCAACATGGCTGATCCTTCTCTCCTAATATCGTATATCAAGGGAAGATGGAATCCAACATGGCTGATCCTTCTCTCCTAATATCGTATATCAAGGGAAGATGGCATCCCACATGGCTGATCCTTCTCTCCTAATATCGTATATCAAGGGAAGATGGAATCCAACATGGCTGATCCTTATCTCCTAATATCGTATATTTAAAGGGAAGATGGAATCCAACATTGCTGATCCTTCTCTCCTAATATCGTATATCAAGGGAAGATGGAATCCAACACGGCTGATCCTTCTCTCCTAATATCGTATATCAAGGGAAGATGGAATCCAACACGGCTGATCTTCTCTCCTAATATCACAAACTGAAGGCAATTAAAATCTATATAGCTATAGCTACACCCTCCAACACCTCCCCCCCCTTTGTTGTTTGCATCACGTTTAATCCTATGTGTATCATTAAAGTACAAGTTATTATCAAAAAAACTAACAAAAAGAAAAACAATTTGCCTCTGATACACAGCAGACATGTTAGATGACCCAGCTGATTTCACTGGTACCGGCAGACCTGCATATGTGATATCAGGGCCTTCTTTTACCACAGTGTGGGACGGCCGACCGCACGGGGTGACGAAAGCTAGGGGGTGAGACTATCTCCGCCTCCAACCTCACTCAGCAATGATCAATTATCAATCAGTGAGGTGAGGTTGCTACCAGCGCCCCCTAACTGTCATACTGGTGATATACTGTAGCTCCACATCATCCCTTTTATTGTTTTTAAAAGGGTTGTCCAGCGAAAATCTTTTTCTTTCAAATCAACTGGTGTCGGAAAGTTATATATTTGTAATTTACTTCTATTGAAATCTCAAGTCTTCCCATACTTATCGGCTACTAAATGTCATGCAGTAAATGTTGTTTTATTTTCAGTCTGACACAGTGCTCTCTGCTGACAACTCTGGCCGAGACAGGAACTGTCCAGAACAGGAAAGGTTTTCTATGGGGATTCATAGAGAACCGAGACAGAGTTCCTGTCTCGGCCAGAGATGTCAGCAGAGAGCACTGTATAATTATCTATTTAAAGGAGAAGTCCGGCAAAATTTTTATTAAAGTATTGTATTGTCACCCAAAAGTTATACAAATCCCCAATATACACTTGTTACGGGAAATGCTTATAAAGTGCTTTTTTCCCTGCACTTACTGCTGCATCAAGGCTTCGCTTCCTGGATAAAATGGTGATGTTACTTCCCGGATAACATGGTGATGCCACTTCCTGAATAAAATGGTGATGTCACTTCCTGTATAACATGGGAATGTCACTTCCTGGATAACATGGTGATGTCACTTCCTGGATAACATGGTGATGTCACTTCCTGGATAACATGGTGATGTCACGACCCGACTCCCAGAGCTGTGCGGGCTGTGGCTGCTGGAGAGGATGATGGCAGTGGGATGCTCAGTGTCCCTCCAGTGCCCTGTGTCCCTCAGTATCCATCTGCCATCATCCTCTCCAGCAGCCACAGCCCGCACAGCTCTGGGAGTCCGGTTGTGACATCACCATGTTATTCAGGAAGTGACATCACCATGTTATCCAGGAAGTGACATCACTGTGTTATCCAGGAAGTGACATGACCATGTTATCCAGGAAGTGACATCACCATGTTTTCCAGGAAGTGAGGCCTTGATGCTGTAGTAAGTGCAGGGAAAAAGTACTTTATGTGCATTTCCCGTAATAAGTGTATATTGGGGATTTGTTTAACTTTTGGGTGACAATTCAATACTTTAAATAAAAAATTTTGCTGGACTTCTCCTTTAATTTAATCACTGCCAGGGCATGCTGTGAGTTGCAGTTCTGCGACAGCTGGGAAGCTGCAGGTTTGTGCAAACTGTTCTGGGGGAACATGCCAAACAAGTCTGCTGCGAGAACTAGAGCTCTGAGCAATCCGTCCCCTGTGAGACATTAAACTACAGGCCCGTTTGGGGATGGAAAGAGCAGATGTCTTTATTTTCTTCTGAAACCATTTTTACATCTATCAAACGAGAGAATTTCCGATTTCTGACTTGGGAACGCCATTCCCTGTACTTTTCTATATATAAATGTACAGAATATTTCAATAGAATTTATTTTGCCTTTCCAGGAAATTTTAGCGGCTTTAACGTGGTAAGGGTGTGAAATCCCCAAGAGGTAAATCAGCTTTATCTCCTCTACTCCGCAGGCTTCCTTCTTCATAAACTGAAATATATTTCCTTATTATTTGAGTAAGTTTTTTGACATTTCTGGCACTCCCTTGCAATTTTCTGCATGATTTAAAGGACTAGTTCATCAATTTCTTTTCTTTTAAATCAACAGGTGCCAGAAAGTGCCAAATATTTGTAAATTGCTTCTATTAAAAAATCTCCAGTCTTCCAGTACTTATCAGCTGCTGTATTCTCTCCAGTGTGTGTGTCTATTTCCTGACATGGACAGAGGTGGCAGCAGAGAGCACTGTGTCAGACTGGAGAGAATACACCACTTCCTGCAGGACATACAGCAACTGATAAGTACTGGATGACTTGATATTTTTTAATAGAAGTAAATTACAAATCTCTGGCACTTTCTGGTACCAGTTGATTTGAATGTTTTTTTTTGTGAACTACCATTTTAAGTTTTTTCAGGCTAAATTTATTGATGATCTATCCTTGGTATAGGTCTTCAATATCAGATCAGTGAGGCACCAACACCCAGCCCCCCGCTCATCAACTCATATACAGAAAACTGTGCAAATATACAACCAGTGCCGTACACTGTGTAGTGGCTGTGTTGGGTTACTGCAACTCAGCTGCCATTGGAGTTGATTTGCAGTAACCCAGTCTGTCTGCTCTCTGTATATATGAGCTTTGTGGCTGATCAATGATCCACACAGTGCTGCTTGTTGACTAATCTCATATCAATGACCCATCCTGATGATGGATCATCAATACATTTTAGCCTGGAAAACCACTTGACCCAACATGAACGCATAGTATGATGTGTACACAGACCCCATATGATAGACCGCTCGCCATATCTGAGTGAACTATCCTGCAAAAATTCCATACTAAATCTATTGTCATAAAAATCTATGTAAAATTATCTTTTGGGTTTGTCAGGTATGGAGTCCACTGGTCTGTAGCCATGAGCCCTATTATCGGCCATAATCATCTTGTGTAATGGAAGACAATGATCAGTCGATATGAACGATGTCGGCTGATCGTTGTCTGTCGTTTGTCTTTCAGCATGCCGCGTGTAATAGAGCTGGCAGCGAGCAGGGAACGAGGAACAAACAAGCGCTGACAGTGTTTGTTTGCTCCTCTCTATCCCCCGTGTAATAAGAATTATCTTCCTGGAGCCACAGAGGTGACCAGGACAAGTGAGGTCAGATCATGGTGATAGGTTACTGTAACAATATAATACAGAGTGGCAATAAGAGGTATCAGGAATGACTGAGGGGAGTCATTGCTCGGGAAATTGTGTAGACTCGGAGCAAAGACAAACCTGGATATGATCAAGAAGCATGAAAGATCATGAAGAGACCAATTTATGACTAGGAAAGAAATCTCTTTGCAGCCAAGAACAAAATAAAAGAAAAAAGAAGAAAAGTATAGGAAGAGATTGCAAAAAGCAGCGTAACCTGAGCCGCCGACTGGAGACAGTGTTTGAAATATCAAAGGGGGAAAAAGGGACATTTTAATTGGAAAATCCCATGAACAAGTTATCGGACTCTTATCGGAGTCATAACATTTAAGTAAAAGTCCTTAAAGGGGTTGTTCACCATTTTCTTTTAGAAAGTTAGACAGATTTGTAATTTACTTCTATTAAAAATCTCAAGTCCTCCAGTACTTATCAGCTGTTGTATGTCCTGCAGGAAGTGATGGAAATGCCGCAATGATCAAACTACAAACAAAAAGTTTAAGCGCCTCTCGTGTCGTTTGCTAAATGAGCGCTTAAGCGATTTATCAGTATGTGTAAAAGGACCATTAGAGCCATATTACACGGCATGATCTAAAGGAGGAAGCGATCTCTGACCGGTCAGATTAGCACTGGCTTGCTCCTTGTTCCCAGCTTGCTGCTTGTGCTATTACACACACAAACAGCAAGCAGGAAGCAGTGGGAGGGGCCACGAGGAGCAGTGGGAGGGGCCACAAGGAGCAGGAGGTAGGACCACGAGGAGCAGTGGGAGGGGCCACAAGGGGCAGGAGGTAGGACCATGAGGAGCAGTGGGAGGGGCCACAAGGAGCAGGAGGTAGGACCATGAGGAGCAGTGGGAGGGGCCACAAGGAGCAGCGGGAGAGCTGTCCGGGCGATCATTAGATTATCTGGGTGGCCCATTGAAGAGAGCGGTTGTCTGCTGCCGCCGCTCCTGGTGTGCGGGGGATGGGCAGCAGGCCGTTGCTGTTGTGATCGTTTTGATTGAACAAGTTAAAAGACAATAACCATTCAACATGGTGCATGTTGGCTAATCGTTGCCTATTACACCAATCGATTATGAGTCACATCGGCCAGTAATTGGCCAAGTACGGCCGATAATAGTTTGGTGTAATAGGACTCTTACAAGAGCCCTCTGACAGCCATTAACTTCTTATAAAACTTGGCTAAAAATGGTAGCAAGAAGAATATACAGTAAGAAACAACGGCTGTTGTTTTGAGTGCCAAATAACGGACATTGTTTAAACGCTGTGTGAACATAGCCTTATAGCAAAGATGAAAGGAAGGACTTAGATTATTGTCAACCAGTTGAATCTAGAAGTAAATATTGAGTAGAGAGTGGAAAGTCATTCCCAGTAAAAGCGGAATACTCCTTACCGTAAAGACGGGGAAGGATAAAGCAGAGAGCGGTCCTGTCCTGCTCAACCTGTTCAAGCTGTAGATAGCCATCTTTATTGCACACACTACTGACATATATTGATGATTATTTGCTTTGAAAGCCTGAATGTTTCTTCAGCCGCACAGACGCTAGCTTCTTGTTTCAGATCAGCAAAGCGGAAAAAAAATTACACTAAACAAGAGGTAACCTCCAAATACTGCCCTGAGCTTCAACATAAAGAAGCAGGATTGTGCTGTCAGAATATAAAGAGCAATGGAGGGAAACACAACAGGCTCAGACTGGATGGGCTCTGCTCAACGTCTACAGATCCTGATGAAGCACGGATCTGCACAGTCAGCCCAGGAATTAGATGAAAACTTTTTTTTCCTCCCTGATGTCAAAGAATTACCAGAAGTCATGATTTGCTAATCCTGGAAGAAATACTGCGGTGCGGAACGTTCAATGTGTTACAATCGCTTCAGTCACAAGGTGCATGGAGGCAAACAGGAGTCCTAATGTATGGAAACCAATGCATACAATAGGGGCAACCGGTTCCCACAGGAAAACTAGCCGACCCTCAGTAGAGTTATTCTGGTTGATAGGAAAATAAAAGAAATGTTTGGTTGCTATGAGCCTTACTTGTCATTTATATACATGGAGTCTGTTTGGTCACTTTTTTTCTCTATAATTTACTATCTCAATGTAATTTATATATATATATATATATATATATATATATATATATATATATATATATATATATAATTATTATTATTATTATTTATATTTTTATATATTTTATTTTATTATACTTACATTAGTTTTTGTTCATCCTGTTTCCCTATCTGGCACCTATAAACAGGACCAACTTCACTGGAACCTATTACTGTGTTTTTTCCCCCGAATCTGGAAGGAAACCCACCCAAACCTGGGAAGAAATTCCAAGCAGATGTTGCCTTTTATCACAATCAAAAACAGAAACCCAAAGCGACAGGTCAGAAGTGCTAAAAACGGAATAAAGTCAGTTCCAGCTGGCTATAATACATCTGCACTTTAGCGTCTGTGTTACAGTCAATAGGCTGCTGCCCCATAGGGTGAGCTGAGCTTTGATCAGTGGAACCACCAGGGGTTGCAGACCGTAATACGGACCATGAAATGCAGCTCTATTACAGATGGCCTGAGGGAGAATATGACAGATTACTGGAAACTATATAATAGCTGCGGCATGCTGCTTACAAATCAGTGTTTGTATAGACTGGAAATAATATACTATACAAATTCACATCATTTGCATAATGACTTTTTGCATAGAACTGCGATAAAGAGAGGGATGAGGCAAGAGACCAATGTTACATTAAAGGGATAGTTCACCAATTATTTTTTTTTCTTTCAAATCAACTGGTGCGAGAAAGAGCCAGAGATTTGTAATTTACTTCTATTAAAAAATCAAAAGTCTTCCAGTACTTATCAGCTGATGTACGTCCTGCAGGAAGTGGTGTATTCTTTCCATTCTGACACAGTGCTCTCTGCTGCCACCTCTGTCCATGTCGGGAACTGTCCAGAGCAGCAGCAAATCCCCATAGAAAACCTCTCCTGCTCTCCAGACTGGAAAGAATACCACTTCCTGCAGGACATACAGCAGCTGATAAGTACTGGAAGACCTGAGAATTTTTAATAGAAGTAAATTACAAATCTCTAGGACTTTCTGACACCAGTTGATTTGAAACATTTTTTTGTGAACTACCCCTTTAACTTGGCCAGTTAATAGGCACCTGCCATAACATAGTTATTTTGTAGCTAGCGATCTCCTCTGTATGTGGAGGGATATGGCATTGTTAGTGTAAGCTGACATCTTCCTTCTCTCTGTTTAGGTTAGGTTTAGCAGTCTGGATAAGATAAAAGCTGCTTTGGGAATGCTGGGATAGGTCACTGCCTATCATCAGCCTTGTTTCAATAGACAAAAATGCAAACAGACAAGAATCCAATACAAGGGATCTGTCCAGGCATTTTAACTTTTAATATATGACTGGGGTTGCTATAAGAAGAAAATGGTCATACTTACCTTTACCAGTCCTCTGCAGCTCCCAGTCACCTGGTCTCCTGCTCATCACTCAACTTCATGCTTTTAAGATGACCTATTATAGCAGGAATTGCTCAATCATCATGTTGCCAATCACTGGCAACAGCATTAACCCTCCGCAGTCAGTGACTGCCCCTCCTGCTGAAATAGAAAGCAGAAGTAACAAAAACATCATACCAGGAGCTGCAGGTGACTGGGGGGGTGGGAGGTAAGTATGACTTTTTTTTTTTTAAATATATGTATTTTTCGTTTTTAGTCGTTTTAGGCCCCAAACAACCAATTTAAGCACTGGAGTACATTGATGAGAAGAAATCCCGTAGATCAAAACATGTCACCTGGTGTCTAGTTTTTCTGCTCACAAATCTTCTTAGACACCTTGTGGAGAGGGGAGTCCTGCACAGGATATCCTTATGCAATATAGAAAGGAGGACAGGAATAAAGGAGAAGTCCAGCGATTTATAAAATCCGGCAGGACAGGGGGGAAATTGATTACAAGTACAGACTTACCTCTCCCAGTGCCTGCGGTGAGTGGTGAGACCAGGACCTCCGGCGCTGACACGTCACAACCCGGCTGATGGGTTGGCCGCTCAGCTAGTCGGTGACTGGGGAGGGACAATGGCTTCTGGCGGGGGTCCCAAGGCCAGTCACACTGCTCACCGCGGGTACGGGGAGAGGTAAGTCCATATTTCTTCTTCTCCTTTAAGGCGCTTTCACTTGGGGCAATAATACACCTGACAGGTCGCTATTGCCCCATGCAATAAGGATTGTGATCAGCCAAATGATTGGGCCATTGTGACCTGCTAAAAAATGATCAGCTATGGAACAGAAGATGTGCGCTCAATGGCTGATCTGAGGGAAAGGCTGGAGGACTATAACATCTAATATGGCCCTAATCCGCTCCTGCCCCATAGCAGTTGTTTGGTTTGCTGTACAACCTCTTGTCCTTGACTCTTCCTTCTCTATCTGACGCCTGATACTCTATTGTATTTATTTTTTCAATGAGAAAAGGAATGGATGCAAAACAAAGGACACGGATGAAGCTTTCCACTATACGTCTACCCTCCTGAGGATCCAATACAATTCTACTGGAAAGAAAGAACTGTGTGTACTTTTCATTGTGTAACCCCGACCTACGGCTACTGTCAGGTCATATAAAGTCAAACAAGTCTCCTACAGCAGACTGCAATATATCCACATCAAATATACAACTTCAACCTGCACACCACAGCTAGCGGCCTCCCGGGGAAGGTCTGTAATATCCCATCTCTCACTATCCACCTATCTGGGGAAAGGAAGCTACTGATTCATAAACAAGACGCAATACATATCTGACATATTTTCTCTCAAATCAACTAGTTTCAGAAAGTTATAAAGATTTGTAATTTACTTCTATTTAAAAATATCAAGTCTTCCCATACTTATCATCTGCTTTATGCCCTGCAGGAAGTGGCGTATTCTTTCAGGTCTGACACAGTGCTCTCTGCTGCCTCCTCTGTCCATGTCAGGAACTGTGCAGAGCAGGAAAGGTTTTCTATAGAGGTTTGCTATTGCTCTGGACAGTTCCTGACATGGACAAAGGTGGCAGCAGGGAGCACTGTGTCAGACTGGAAAGAAAACAACATTTCCTGCAGGGCATACATCAGCTCATAAGTACTGGAAGATGGGAGATTTTTAAATAGAAGTTATTAACAAATCAATATAACTTTCTGAATCCAGTTTATTTGAAAGAAAAAAAAATGCTGGAGTACCCCTTTAAAACTCAATAGAAATCTTAATAGTAAAGCCATTTCATCCACTATCAGATATCACCCCTGGGGAGGGTATTTGTATATGTTGTGCTAGATAGCTAATAGAGAATCATTCATAAAAGTATCTCTCCCCGATATCTATAAAGTGGTCAGTAATCGGGTCTGGATGATAAATTGAACGGGACAGCAAGTAATTTATATGGACAGGGAGCGGCTGCTGTGGGCCCCAGGGGCCCTATATTCTCTGAACAGTATGAAACATGAAGTATGAAAGTTTTTCTTTATTTAGAGGCGGTTCCACAGAGCGACGGCAGCAGATGGATGCTATATGAGTCGTTTGTCTTTCAACATGGTTAAAAGACAAACTGCAACGATCAGCCGACATCGTTCATGTTGGCCGATCATTGCCTTCTATTACTCGGAACGATTATCGACCGTAACGGCTGATATCGGCCGAATACGGACGATAATTGTTCTGTGTAATAAGGCCTTCAGAAAGGAAGACGATCCAATATCACATATATGAGTGGCAAAAGTATGTGAACCTTTAAAGAGTCACTGTCGTATTTTTTTTTTTTTTTTTGCAGAAATCAATAGTCCAGGCAATTTTAAGAAACTTTGTAATTGGGTTTATTAGCCAAATCTGCCATTATCTGCATGTAAAAAGCCTTTTCCCAGGTCCCCCCCTCCTTCCTCTTTTTCATCCACTCTGAAAAATCTGAAAATTGTGACTTGTTGCAGGAGACGTCCCCTGTCTGTTCTAGGGAGAGGGGAGGGGGGAGGAGGAAGGAGGGAGTTAGCCGGCAGCAGAAAGCAGATAACAGAGGATTACAGGCACGGAGCTGGGTGACAGCTGTAATCTGAGCTCAGACAGGTCACTGGTGACTGTCACAGGAGATATCCCGTGAGGGATTTGTAGATTAACTCTTTGTTGTCCTGTTTTGGTCTTTTCTTTAGCTCTCTCCATAGGAGAACAATGAAGACAGGGGGGAGAGCTTCAAACTGCTTTTTCATGATAAAAATGCATTTTTCGGATAATAAACCCAATTACAAAGTTTCTTAAAATCGCCTGGACTATTGATTTCTGCAAAAAAAAATTCACGACAGTGACACTTTAAGGTCCCTATACCTGCTGTACCTGCCTTTCGGACCTTCTAACACCTGATTCACATGAAAGGGTTGAAAACAAGATTATGTTTCCTTTATGTAATTTTTATATGCAAGATGTGGAATATATTTATTAGACTTTAGGGTAATCGATTTTCCATCAAAGACCGTAATTAGCGAGAGTGGTGGGAAGACCCCGTCTGCTCATTAGATCCGGGCTCGGCTCATCACCATGAGAAGATCGATCAGCAATCCTGCTATTGTCCTGGATATTAATCATGATGCCGTCAGGATGATAGCCTTGGGCAAGGATCTGTAGGCTGCAGTTATTGCTATCACACTTCTGGAGATAAAGACATACTACGAGATAAAGATATAATACGTTACAGACAGTGCAACATGGCTCTAGGCACTCGCTGAATACATGAACGATGACTGGGTGGTAAGTATCACCAGTTTTAACCATGATAACAATCCTAGTTACTTACTGGGTTGTTAAAAAAAAAGCAATCAAATTAAATGTTCACTGTTTCTGGAAATTTAGCTTAAATCAATCGTAAAAAAGTGAATATAAGAAACTGTAAAATAAAAAAAAAAAGTTTGACTCTTCATTTACTCAAATCTGTTTTGGGAGGCAAGATGAACTAGCAGCTTACTGACAGATTAGGTTGCATGCTGTCCAAATAAGAGTAAGAGTGGAGTAAGAAAAGGGAAGGGGGGAGAGGTTAACTGGAGAGAAGCAAAGGTGGAAACTTTAGAAACCAAAGGAGATTACATGATGTATTGTCCCAATGCTCACAGCATACACTGCTCACTACTGCTCTACAATGTCCTTCATGCTGCTGCTCTTTATGTGTATTATATAGAGATATGAGAGCAGGATACACTGTGTGGTGTGCAGTGTAAGGGAGATATCGTTCAGGCTATACTTCACCCACCTGAAAGTTACCTAAAATAACAGGCTTTAACTCTTAAAGTGGCCATACACATTTTCAAAACAGGTGACTACTTTAAAGGATGTTATAGGTTGGCTAAAATTATTCCTTGTTGTTGAAATGTACTAAGCAGTCATTTGTTTTGGTTAATAAAATCCAGTTTCATCTTTGGTTAAGTAAACTTCTCTGCATTTTCCTATCATCAGAGGCAAGATTACAATAAAAGGAGACACCAGTATATAGGTAACAAAGGATGAACTCCATTTACCATAGGTGGGATCACTCCATTCACAATAGGTGGGATCACTCCATTCACAATAGGTGGGATCACCCCATTCACCATAGGTAGGATCACCCCATTCACCATAGGTGGGATCACCCCATTCACCATAGGTGGAATCACTCCCATTTACAATAGGTGGGATCACCCCATTCACCATAGGTGGAATCACTCCCATTTACAATAGGTGATGGTCACAGTTTACCTCTCCCCCCTCCCAGCACAATAATTCCTGTACAGGTCACACAGCATACCTAGAACACTTTCCCATAGAAATGAGTGGCCCAGATTAACTATTGCAAATGTGACAAAATTCTGGCACAATTTGCAGCATAAATTGCTTTACATTACTTATGTTACATTTACTATTAGTTTTAGAAGGTTTTTTTAGGCACTTTTTGGAGGTGCCTAAAAAAGAGGTGTTACCTCCAGTAAAGGTGCTCGAGTAAAAAGGGTGCATTACTTAGGATACAGCACTTTTTCCCAGGATACAGCACTTTTTCCCACAATATTAAAAAACCCAAAACAGATACCTATCTATATATTTTTTTTTTATCAGGATCAGGTTTTATTTAGTTAAAAAAAGTCATACATTCCCTTAAAATGGGATCCATTATTGTTTTTTAACTATGACCACATGTTCTCTGTTGGATATGTCAGTCTCACTGTCAAAATTTCCCTTATAGAAACCTATAGACTTTATTTCTATGACTCTGTGCCCAATACTTACCACCTCCTACTGGTACAGCTCCGGATGCTGGCCCAGTCACAGAGAAATCGCCGCTCCTATTCGTGCTCATTATGTTAATAAGCAGAGATGAGTCCAATGTCCATAGGAAATCACTGCGCAGTGCCCTCCTATGGACATTGGACTCATCTCTGCTAATTAGCATAATGAGCATAAAGAAAAGTGGCGGCGATTTCCTGGCAATAGGAACCGGTATCCGGACCTGGAGCGGCAGGAGGGGGTAAGTATCACGCTATTATTAAGGTTTAGTGTGGGCTCGGCTTTAAATGGCCTTTAATACTGGACAATTGTCCCAGTGATCAACCAAGAAATGAGCAATTACTGGTTTATCGGGGATTGTACAGCCCTAAAAATTATGTTGGACGGCCACACGTGTAAACAGTAACCATCCATCGATATTTGTGCGTCCCTGGTCAAAGAATCACTGAGCCATGTAGACGGCTCATTAAACAAGCACAAATCTTCTAGATCAGCATTGGTATTGGGGATGGATCCGTCCCTCTGCAAGGTCCTGTGCTACTGTATCATTGATAGAATTCACCTATATACTACATGTATGGACACACAACACACTAACATGGTGCTCAGTGGCACAGCGGCTGCAGAGAAGAGGTCGTCCCCATATTCAGACCTCAGCAGTACATAAATACCAGTGTAATAACAGGGCCCGGCACTGAATTCTACTAAATAAACAATATAGATGAAGGCATCTCATTGTATGAATGAATGAATGCCTACTTAGTAATGCTATACGGCAGTATAAAGCTGATCAGTGCGGATTATACAAACACTGCATTAATATTTTATGTCAGCAATAGAGGGTTGTGTATGTTGATTATACAGACTTATTAGACGTAGTATACAGCACATTATCTGTTTCTCTGCATGCAGAAGCATAAAATGGAAAATTATATATTATATAGCCAAAAATACATTCTACCGCCATGTACACACGGCGTATGAGACCGGCCGTTCTTTGACCTGTCCGGGTCACAGAACGGCTGGTGTCAGAAATCATCCTGCAGTACCGGCCAGATAATCTTCATTTCTGTTGAATCGGGATATGGGCACATCCACGTGCGCCCGCATCCCAATTCACCATAGCACACAATGGAGGGTGCGGCCGGAGCCACACTTTCCATTGTGTGAACTGACATGTCTGTGTGACCAGTCAGTTTTCCATACGGCTGGTTCACATTAATTCACATAGAATGTATCTTTTGCATTAATCATGGCCGTTGTTGCAAATTGCAACAACAGCCGTGATTTATGTAAAAGATACGTTGTGTGAACATGGTCTTAAAGTTCGTATTACACAGCACACTAGCTAGGGAGCAGCGGGGGGGGGGGGGGGGGGGGGGGCTTCCTGGATGATCCTTAGAATGCCCAGGCTGCCCATTGAAGTCAGCGGCCTTCTGCCACTGCTCCTGTTACACAGAGAGAGTCACTGACATGTTCATGCTGGTTCAACATGTTGAAAGACCACAATCAGCCGACATGTTGCCTATTGGCTGATCATGGTTTTTTAACAGGAGCTATTACACCAAACAATTATCGGCCAGAGCGGCCGTTAATCGGCCAAGTATGGATAATAATTGGTTTGTGTAATAGAGCCTAAAGGGAATGTGTCATCAGAAAATGACTTATTGTGTAAATAATGTTTTTATGTTAAACATATTTGTTAAGAATTTTTGGTGACATTTTTCCTAATTTTACATTTTTCTATCTATATCATAAAATAATCCTGAGATTTTGCAGTTTTCATTCTCATGACTGGGGCTAAAACTAAGCTGAGACTTCCTGTTGTGTCTGTGGTAATAAGAGGAGGCTGCTGTAAAGTAATCTGTACAGCATTGCAGCATCATGTGACACCAGTAGATAGAGGAGACAAAAGCAGCTCCCTGTGGAATGATCTCCTCATTCATCTGAAGGGGACAGACTCTGTCTATTGTCATCTATGTTCATGAGTCTTACTGTAAAGCATATCACTAAATGCTGTTAAGAACAGCCCAGGCAATATGGCAGCCCCCATAACAATGTACAAAAAGTGAAATGTGAAAAAGTACAGTCAGAAAATAAAAACAGATTAGAATAAAAGAACAAGTTTTAGTATCTGACTCTAATCAGGAAAAGAAAATGTAGGTGACACATTCCCTTTAAATTTGATGTATACACTTCGCAGCGTATATAACAGCTCTATGGTCTTGTTACCATGCATGTAATCTGCCTTTAATCTTATCAGGGATATTTACCCACAGGATTTAACACCATTGGGAGCCAAACCTGTAACTCAATATACTGAGCAACCAAATAGAAACCCTTCTTTATTAGCCGTTCGGCCTTGTGCTGGATCGGTATACTTTATGTCCTCAAACTTCTTAGTTTACAGTTCTGATGAGATGGGTTTGAATGTGAATCAAAGTTCTAGCTCTGTGGTCTCGGGTAAACCATGGCTCCCCAAGGGTGTGCTTACTTCAGAGGCTTGCCATTAAAACGTTTCTCACGGTCAGAAGTCCTTAAGGTCTTTTGGTTTTCAGATGTTCTGAGAAATCTGGAATTGTACACTTGTCTTTGTGTGTAATCGTAGGGGGTCGGCAAAAACTGGGTATCACCAGGACCCTCTTGTATTTAGATGTAATCCTACATAAAATTATGTTCAGCACGCTAATTTTTTTGTTAGGCCAGACTAAATAGGGGAGATTTATCAAACATGGTAGAAACTGGCTCAGTTGCCCCTAGCAACCAATCAGATTCAACCTTTCATTCCTCACAGACTCTTTGGAAAATTAAAGGTGGAATCTGATTGGTTGCTAGGGGCAACTGGGCCATTTTTTCTTTCACCCTATTGTGGACAGGGTGCTGAGGATGAAAGTATGTCTCTCACCTTCATCCTCAGCCCCATTTCTGTGGCATTGTTAACGTAATTGTGTCTCTGGTAAGACCATTACGAGCACTGGGGTGGGGCTATCGCCTCTAGAACACCAATGTTGGTGCTGTGTAGGTGGGGCAATGCTCCAAAGGCCTTACCGGAAATGTGGTTAAATTAACAACAGCATGGGAACGGTGGTGAGGATGAAGGTAAAAGACATACCTTTCTCCTCAGTTTCCCACGTACAAAAAGGGGCTATTAGAAGGTTTGATTTGTCTAACCTACTGATAGTTCCCCTTTAAGCACTTTAGATTTGTACAGGAAAAATCAGGACTATATAAACAAGAGCGAACTAGTGTCTAGACTACTGGGCAATAGAGGTGATCACTCACTAACCACCCACTGCAGGCATAATGCAATGGAGCTGACTTCACACAGTCTCCCTATGAGAAGAATGAATTGACAGAGAACATGACAGGAAGTGTTGTCATAGTAATAATTAAATGGTTTTAACATCAACTGTGAATATGTGTACTATTATTTAGCAGTGGTTCAGCTAATGTCTGTCTCCATATAATCTTTTTTCAGAATACAACCAAAAACAGTGCTCCACTTCTTTTGTTTAAATTTTTTGCAGAAATCAATAGTACAAGCAATTTTAAGAAACTCTATAATAGGTTTTATTAGACAAAAACGCCTCTTTCTTTATTCAAAAAGCAGTTTTTCTGCAAAAAAAATTTAAATGACAGTGACACTTTAAGAAAAAAACATAACACAATGATCACCAGACCCCCCCCCCCCCGTTCCCCCCCCCCACCACCAACATCAATCCGTGCAGAAATAGCTGACGTATAGCGAATTACCCGCAGAAACTTCACAAACCAGTAATGTTGTATATTTAGATAGAAAAAAAAACCATATTCAAATATTCATTCAGGAGGATGAAAAAGCAAAAACCTGCACAATATGCTGACAGCCCCTCTCCGTCCGCCAACTTTCCAGCAGGAAACCTGTAAACAGACAGTGTGGCATGATGCATGTGGATGGAGGAGGAAATGGTCTGGGCTTTGAGATGTCTAATTATTTGTATTCCATCAAACAGCAGACGTCTGTATGACTCCTGGTCACACACAGGGACAGTCATTATATTCTGCATTCATTTTAGGAGGAGAGTTTTGTCAATCCAAGCTAAGGCTAGGGCAGAACAATGGCTATTACTCCATGACCTCTGCCCTGAAGGAGACCTGACCTGTCTATTTTAGTAAATATTTGTATTCCCCATATAATCACAGTCCTGGGACATCTTGTTTCATAGCTCCGTGTTGTGTTATTCCTTTGTTACTCTTACCAGCCAAATGGGTGTTACCCCTTGGAGGCGTGTCCCTGCCCCGTCAGCTCTGATAGGATAGTTTCCAAAGACACTATTGATTTGACAATTTACTCATATATTTGTAGCAAGAATAAGAGAGAAACGGTACAACACAAATCTATAAAACAAAATGTTCCGGAATTATTTTATGGGGAAGTATTTACTAAAACAGACAGGTCAGGAAAGGCTATAGTAAAAGAAATGACATTAGGTAATATTAAAGGGTTTTTAGTATTTTTCTTTTAAATCAAAAAATCCGATTGGTAAATTACTTCTATTAAAATATCTCCAGTCTTCCAGTACTTATCAGCTGCTGTATGTCCTGCAGGAAGTAGTGTATTCTTTGCTGCCACCTCTGTCCATGAACAGGAGAGGTTTTCTATGGGGATCTGCTCCTGCTCTGGACAGTTCCTGACAAGGACAGAGGTGGCAGCAGAGAGCACTGTGTCAGACTTTTTAAATTTTTTAGATTTTTAAATAGAAGTAAATTGCAAACTTTCTGAAACCAGTTTATTTGAATGAAAAAGAGTTTTGTCTGCATACTCTTTTAACAGAGGCTGGATAGTTATACTGACCATCTAAAAAACTGGGGCAGATTAAGTAATAAAGGGGTTTCAAGGAGAAAACATAGACACTTTCTTGCAAAAACAACACCACCCCTTTCCTCAGGGTGTGTGTTATTACAACTGAGCTCCATTCACGTCAATAGAACTGAGCCGCAATTCACACATAACTAAGGACAAGAGTGGTGCTGATTCTGTGGCCATGTTTTTCTAAGACGACCTCTTTAAACTAAGGGCCCTATTCCACCGGACGATTATCGTTCAGATTATCGTTAAATCGTTAGAATGTAAATGATAATCGTTAGTTTGAATAGCGGTTAACGACTAACGACCGAACGAGAAATCGTTGATCGTTTAATAAGACCTGGACCTATTTTTATTGTTGCTTGTTCGCAAATCGTTAGCATTGAATAAGAAGTCGTTCGCATTTGGCACAAATTCACAAATTTAGCCAGAATTCTATTGTGTTTATCTTGGTTACGGTGCCCTCAATCTTTACAGAATCTGTTGACTTGAAAGTTGACGTGGACAGACGCCGATTAGGAAAACCGCAGAGACACTAAAGTTGTCACTAAATATGCAAGATTAAAAAAAAAAATCCCAACCTACAGGAGTGACGTAAAGATTTCATATATTTCTATACGACTCGAAATATATGATAGATGCATAAAGTTATTGTTATCTAGGAAAGCTCTGCTTTACCCAGCGCCCAGCTGTCTAGAAAAACCCAACGGCTTTGCACTTTCTAAATCCTGATCTCATAGGAAATTATAATGAGGAATTGCAAAATAATTCGACATTTAACAGCAGAGTAAGAGAGAATCTAATAAGCAGGAAATGAAAGAGACGTCTATAGCCAGAGCTGAGCCCAGCGACTCTGAGGACTCAAAATCAGACCATTTTCTGGAGAATCTTTACCCACATGCAAAATTTTTCTTTTTTATGTGAGTCGTATAATTTGGAAAATATTCATCCCTGTTTGATCCAGATTAGTAGGATTTTGCTATATAGGCATTAACACCCTGCAGTACTTAGTAGGTTGTTTTCCTGAAACCTTTAATATGTTCAGCAAATATTGAGTGATTTGGTTGGAATATGTCTCCATAAGCAGATCAGTGACTCATAGAGGAATCAGCGAGCCAGACTCTGCTCCACCACTTAGCACCGGCCATTGAAGAATGGGGGGGGGGGGTCTAGAACTCATGTAGATCTTGAGTGACAGTAACAGCCCACACTGTTTTTACTCTGAGATCTGTGGAAAATCATCCGTAATTGCATCCCTTTCCGTATTCGTAAAATGTGCTAGTTTGCTTAGATTTGATCCACGTTTTCACGGACGGCATGGATGTGATATCCGTGACGTCCTTAAGAAATACAAATCACGTAGACTTCTATTGGTAATCCGTACCGCTATCACAATCCGCACTAGGACATGTCCTTTTTTTTTTTTACGGTACGGATTACGGATCAATGTTAAAACGGACTGTGTGAATAGCCCAACATAAATCAACACGCTCTAAGTTATACCATGATTACGGACAACTTTACGGGACGTTTAAATAAGACCTTAGCGTGCTAACGTGATATAGGTTTCTATGGAGAGTGGCTGCACAAAGGTTAGACAACACCAAGACCATTTGAGCCTTTTGAGTTAAAGGTGAACTCTGGGCTGGGATGATTTTTGTCAGAGTGCTGAGGAGGGGGAGGATGAAAGAAGTAGCCTGTTAGCCAATCAGTGGCTGTAGCGGTGTCCTGCCTCGGCCGCTGACTGGCTGAGCCGCCTAACATATCATGTCCCAGTTTCCCACCCAGAGCCAGCAAGGGGACCGGAGCTGTGGGATACCGGCATCAGCACGGTAGCGGGGAGGTGAGAGCTTGTTACGTCTTTCCTCCTCCCCTCCTGTTTTCACTCATATAGATATTTTGTAAGTACTTTAAAGTATACTCCAACATGAACAATAAAATTATTTATTCTTTTTGCCAATATTTTAATGTGTACAGGCGACATAAGATACAAGCTGACTGTAAACAAGGTCTTCCTCCAATGGCCATGAAGAACCAATACAGCCCTGCACATAAAACTGCCAGTGTTGCCTTTTAAAGGGGAACTATCAGCAGGTTAGACAAATCTAACCTGCTGATATGTCCCTATTGCACAGGGTGCTGAGGATGAAGATATGTCTTCCTCCTCAGCACTGTTCTGGTGCAGTCGTGTGCTCCACTGTCTGGTGAGACCGTTAGGAGCACGGCCCATCCCATAGCGCCAATCTTCCCCTGGCCAACCTGCATCTTTCTAATGATAATGAATGGAACAGGCCTGATCGGCGTTACGGGGGCGGGCAGTGCT
Organism: Dendropsophus ebraccatus; assembly: GCF_027789765.1. Classification (NCBI taxonomy): domain Eukaryota; kingdom Metazoa; phylum Chordata; class Amphibia; order Anura; family Hylidae; genus Dendropsophus; species Dendropsophus ebraccatus. The sequence continues at coordinate 81,777,606 of NC_091464.1, forward strand.
CCTAACGGTCTTAACGGACTGTGGAGCACACAACTAACTGCACCAGAACAGTAGCGAGGAGGACGATAAGAGACATACCTTCCTCCTCAGCCTCTCCTGTGCAATAGAGACATATCAGCAGGTTAGATTTGTAGTTCCCTTTTAAATGGGTATTCCAGCATTTAAAAATAAATTATATACTGCTGTGGACATAGAAAAAGCTGCCGGCCCTTTATCAGCTCCAGTTTTCTCAGCTTCTGCCTGCTGCCAGGATAAGAGCTTGGAGAAGGACCTGACTGTTCAGCCAATCACTGCCCACAGTAGTGTCCTGTCTCGGACAGTGATTGGCTCAGTGGACATGCTCCAACTTCTCTTCCTGGACAAAGGCAGAAGAAACAAGCACTGGGGACCTTAAAGAGCTGAATGAGAGACATACCTACGGGGGACCAGGGGTAGGTAACTATAGCTTTTTTTTTTTTTTTATTTCCCTATAGCTCCAAAAATATACATTTTTTTATTGCCAGAATATCCCTTCAAGCTTATATTTCTCTAAAGTTTTTAATCAATACCCATGTTGCCCTACTATATTTGCATTTATATATAAGAATGATTTTTGTCATGGCCACAGATCACATATCCAGTGTCCCACCATGACCCCTGACCTTCAACAAAGACTGACTAGTCCGTACACATTTCCACCTCATCTTCTTCCCAGCCGCCTCATTTCTTCTTAAATATCACGTACAGACCAGAAAGCCTGATCTCCTCTAATAGCACATTCCACAGTAACCTACCATGCATTCATCTGAAGGGTACGCCCTGGGTTTACAGGCTTGACGCTTGACGTATTCCTATGCTCTGTTGCCCGAGGAGCGTGTCATTGTATTTTCGGAATTTAAAAATGATTGAAATTAGAGTGTCGCTTGGAAGGAAACCAACCCCTTGGGGCTCGGAATATGCCAACCTTCTTCCTGTTGAAGCAAGACAATTTGGCCCTAAAATATAAATATGCTTGAATGTATCAGATGTATTGGTTATCCTGAGTTTCTACATTTGTGCATATGTATCGGGCCAGGCTTATGGGGCTGGGGGCTGTACCATGGTTTGCCATAAGGAATCTTTGTATTCATTACGGCAGGGGTAGGGAACCTTGGCTCCCCAGCTGTTGCAAAACTACAACTCCCATCATGCCTGGACAGCCAAAGCTAAAGCTTTGGCTGTCCAGGCATGATGGGAGCTGTAGTTTTGCAACAGCTGGAGAGCCAGGGTTCCTTACCCCTGCATTACGGTATATGTATCTCACAGACGCCACAGATGTAGTTCTAAAAAAAAAAAAAAACCTGCTTCCGTTGCACTGAAAGCTTTAGATGTCAAAGGCCTAAATTGAGTAATTCCAGGCCAATTATGGCCATAAAAGAGATAGAGCACATACTGAAATAAGACAGATGACTGTAATACCTGTCCCTCAAAACTCCGGCCAAACTAATTCAGTCCTTCGACGAAACATGAATTTATGTAAATCCTCTAATAATAGACATGTCCAGCATCTGGGATGTCAGGGACATCCATACTAAAGATGAGCTATGGAAACCTCGCTCATCATAAGATTTATTATCGGAGAACATCTGGTGTGGAATAAACGGGGTATTCTCATAGAGAGACGTCATACTGATAGGATATCCCATTACTTGTTGGGGGTCTGATCACTGATGTGAAGAAAGAAGGGGCCACAGGGCTGATCCAGCATGGCAGGATCTTCGTAGTCTTTGGCTATGTGTATTGGAGCTCCATCCCCTCATCTGCAGCTGCCAACTGCTGGCTGGATGGCTGCTTGGTAAGATGGCTTCCAATGTGACCTGAAGACACCACTCTGGATGCAGTGTACCGCAATCGAGGAGGCAGAGTCATGTGGATGGATGGATGGATGGATGGATGGAGGAGCCAGCAGCAGGGGATGGGGAATGGGGGGCACAACAATGTACAACATGGTGCACAAAGCTAACAGCACTATATATCATTAAAGGGGTATTCCCCGGAAAAATTGTTTTACACCATGTAATAGCCCACCCATAGCTTTACATATTGGGCAAAGCAAGTTATTATGTGTTTTGAGTGTTTTTGGTGCTTTTTCTGCTTTCTCACCCCCTTTGGATTAAAAAATGGAGCTAAACAGAGTCCACTGCTCCTTTCTCCTGGCAGCCACCGTCCGTGTCGGGGATCACATGTACTCCATCTCTTTAATGGGCTGGGTTAGCAATTATAACCCTATAACCCTGCCCACTGAAGAGATGGATGACAGTCTCTCCCTGGCAAACAGCATGCCAGCACAGCTCCACTGGCAACCCCCCTACCCGGAGGCACACAGCTGGCCCGGTCCTGTTCTCCCTTAGCCTGCCAAAGGTCCCCTTTAAAAAACTGCTGTAAGGTGTTCAATTTAAAATATTACTGAATAAAAATTACTAGTAATTTTTCCATTGAAAGCAATGTAAAACAAACCAACAAACACTGTGGGGTTTTTATTGGGGTTTTGCCAGGCTTAAGCCAGGCTTACTGTACCAGCCACCCACTCTGCAGTTACAGTACCGGCCACCCACTATTCAGGGAATGTACCAGCCACCCACTATGCAGAGGGACTGTGTCGGCCACCCACTATGCAGGGACTGCACTGGCCACTCACTATGTAGGGACTGCACTGGCCACCCATTATGCAGGTACTGCACTGGCCACCCACTATGCAGGGACTGCACTGGCCACCCACTATGCAGGGACTGCACTGGCCACCCATTATGCAGGGACTGCACTGGCCACCCACTATGCAGAGGGACTGTGCCGGCCACCCACTATGCAGGGACTGCACTGGCCACCCACTATGCAGGGACTGTACCGGCCACCCATTATGCAGGGACTGCACTGGCCACCCACTATGCAGAAGGACTATGCCAGCCACCAACTATGCAGGGACTCCATTGGCCACCCACTATGCAGAGGGACTGTACTGGCCACCCATTATGCAGGGACTGCACCGGCCACCCGCTATGCAGGGCCTTTACCGACCACCCACTATGCAGGGATTGTACCGGCCACCCACTATGTAGGGACTGTACCGGCCACCCACTATGCAGGGACTGCACCGGCCACCCACTATGCAGGGACTGCACCGGCCACCCACTATGTAGGGACTGTAATGGCTCCGTTCAGGTGATTGAGGCTGCAGCATTTGACACTAACAAGTTAACCCACAATTGATTAGATAAGTCAGTTTAGACCATCTGTAAGGTGTGCGACCCCGCAGACACCCTGAGGAAGCTCTCAGATCCCAGACTCCTGGTGCTTTTCAAGAATTTTGAGCACATCCCATTGAGCTTCTATCAGAATTCCTGACCACATTTTTCTGCATAGGTAAGAATACATTACAGCAGCATTGTTAGCAGTGTTTACAAGGGGTCATGGGTTCAGCTCCAACCAGGGACAGCATCTGCATGGAGTGTGTATATACTTCTCATGTGTATATGTGTTCTCCAATTTCCTTCCAAAAACATACAGGTTAGTCGGTTGAGTATACGTGTGAGTGTTTTAGAATATTCTGATGCTTCTGTATATAATGACATCCCGTACAGTCATTTGACTGCTGCACCCAATCCCTGGCTTCAGAAGTCTTCATGTCTTCCCAGTGCTTCATGCTGGGATGGTGCTCAGGCACCGTGCACAGGACCAGGTGGCGGTTCAAAAAAAGGACTGCGGCACAGGCGGTGGTCTATTCATGTTAAAAAAAGAATAAAACTATGTACCGTATTTTCCGGCATATAAGACAACTGTTTAACCCCGAAAAATCTTCTTAGAAGTAGGGGGTCGTTTTATACGCCAGTTATGGTTACCCCATACGGTGGGGGAGCTTAAAAATGGCCCCATCCTCACCGTATGGGGCAACCACTATAAAAAACACAGACAGTTAACTCACCTGTGACCCGTTCCCAGCAGCCGTGCATCTCCTGTCCCGCTCCCGGCACAGGCAGTGTGACGTACACTGCCTGCGCCGGAGATCTCCGAAGCCTTTGTCATTCTCCCGAAGTTATCCCGGCAGCTGAGCGTCACCGAGCTTCTCTGATGAGAGGCTCGCCTGCTCGGGAGAAGAGCTTTGGGGATCTCCGGTGCAGGCAGTGTATGTAACACTGCTTGCCCTGGGAACGCAACTGGAGACAAGCGGCTGCCGGGAATGGGTCACAGGTGAGTTAACTGTTTGTTTTTTCTTTAGACGCAGTTAATCCCTGCCTTACCGCAGCAGGGCTGTGGTCAGCAAGGGTTAACATTTCCCGGCATATAAGGCGAAACCCTGACAATCTTCTTAAAAGTCAGGGGTCGTCCTGTACGCCAAGTTGTCTTTTACACCGGAAAATACGGTAACTAGTGGTACATTCGCTTTAAGATCGACCATTGAGCAGCTCAGAGCTTATAGCCTAGACTGACATTCTTTGGTAAGTTAACCCTTTCCTTGTTACAAACCACCAGTGATTAATAGTGATCATTTCTCCAAAGACTACTATTTAATATGCGGCCAATTAATGTCCCATCTCCCGGTCCTGGACCTGCAGTATTGATCCGTCTCTCCTCCCTGGGCAGCTTCATTACACAGTATGGTTATTAAACAGATGCCACAAAAAATAATCAGCTATATGCAAAGACGGCTACCCGGCTGTACAATAATTGGCTCACATCTACACCGTATATTTTTTATAACAACTACATAATGGTAAGCTAAGCCCAATCTGTATAAAACCTGATTACATGTAAAGACCCCATTCACAAAGCAATGGCTCCAGGTTAATAACTATCATTAAAAGGGATTTCTAGTCATTTTCTCATAAAACTCATTTACAGGAGGTCATGGCTTCAGTAATTCCCAGCTCTAAAGCATAAGCACTTGTTCCACTCTGCAGAATAGGAGACGTCGTCTGTCATTGGACCAACCTCTACATAGGAACAAGTAACAGCAGAAGGCGAAACGTGACGCATTATAGCAAATTAAAGGAAAAGTTTTCAGGCTGTCAGCGAGCTTGAGAGTGAAGGCATAGCCATATAAATGGAATTTCCTGCAGCTGAACAAATCTCAAGTGGTTTGCTACAATGTATCATTCTGAAGGCTGCTGTTTAAACTGGATACAATTGTATCTGGTTCTCAGCTGATAGCCGGCTAGGTACATACGGGGCTATCCTGTGAATGTCAACAAGTGGCAGTCGTGGGAAAACGGTGAATAGTCAAAATACTGGAAACTTTCATTTATAAGGGCATGTGCACACTACGGAATCCCGACAACACCCGTTGCGGATTCTGTAGCTTGCACCCGCTTGCGAACTCTGGCGGACGCGTGCATCTCTGCTGCCCCCGTAGGCAGGTGCAAGCTGCAGAATCCGCAACGGGTGTTCCATCCGGATTCTGTAGTGTGCACATACCCTAAGGCAGTGATTTTCAACCAGTGTGCCGTGGCACACTAGTGTGCCGCGACACATGGTCGGGTGTGCCGCGGGGAAAGTTCCCCAAACTATGGTGCCCCTGTGAAACAGGAGAAAACAATGGGAGAGAGAAACCTGGGGATGGGGGAGAAACAGGGGAGAGAAGCAGGGGGGAGAGAAACATGGGGATGGGGGAGAGAAACAGCGGAGAGAAGCAGGAAGGAGAGAAGTTTGGTGGAGAGAAGCAGGGGGGAGAGAAGTATGGTGGAGAGAAGCACAGGAGAGAAGCATGGGGGAGAGAAGCACATGAGAGAAGCATGGGGGAGAGAAGCACAGGAGAGAAGCAGGGGGGAGAAGTATGGTGGAGAGAAGCAGGGGGGAGAAGCATGGGGGAGAGAAGCACAGGAGAGAAGCAGGGGGGAGAAGTATGGTGTAGAGAAGCACAGGAGAGAAGTAGGGGGGAGAAGTATGGTGGAGAGAAGCACAGGAGAGAAGCAGGGGGGAGAAGTATGGTGGAGAGAAGCACAGGAGAGAAGTAGGGGGGAGAAGTATGGTGGAGAGAAGCACAGGGAAGAAAACAGGCCCAGGTTTCACACTGAGTATAAATACATTTAGAATCTATATTATTAACTATATGTATAATATGTACTGTTTTAGTGTTATTTTGTGCCATTTTGGTTGGTGGTGTGCCCCGGGATTTTTTAAGTATAAAAAGTGTGCCGCGGCTCAAAAAAGGTTGAAAATCACTGCCCTAAGGCTATGTTTACACAACGTATATATTTTCGTAAAACCACAGCCATTGTATGACGGCCGTGATTATTACGGAAATATACGTTGCCTTACCGTCTATGGGATCCCGGACAGAGCGTATATAGATGGTATACACTCCGACCAGGATCCCTATTCAGTGCACTGCGGCGCAAAAGATCATCCGGACGGTACTGCAGTACTGACCAGGATGATCTTTTCAGAGACCGGACAGACGGGTCACTGAACAGCCGGTGTCTTACACTGTGTGAACATGGCCTAAAACTGGAATACACCCATTGCTATATTGGGCATTCCTTTTTTCCATAGCTGCAATTAAACCACAGGACTGGACATGTACAATCCTTCTCCTGGCTTCCTCACCCACCATCCTGCTCTTCCCAAATGCAGAATGAAGATCTGGTTGCTTCAAACACCAGGAGAAGACTACATGACTACATCAATGAAAGGTGAATGGGTGTATCCAAGCAGGTATGGGGCCATGAATAAGAGGACATGGGCTGCCTATCTATGGGCTCTTCTCATGCCATGTCAGGAACTGTCCAGAGCAGGAGAGGTTTTTTTATGGGGATTTGCTACTGCTCTGGACAGTTCCGGACATGGACAGAGGTGGCAGCAGAGAGCACTGTGTCAGACTGGAAAGAATACACCACTTCCTGCAGGGCATACAGCAGCTGATAAGTACTGGAAGACTTGAGATTTTTGATTAGAACTAAATTACAAATCTATATAACTTTCTGGCACCAGTTGATTTGAAAGAATTTTCTTTTGCTGAACTATGACAAATGCATCATAAATAATATAGTAGTTTAATTATCTTGAGTTAATGGAAAGTTTAGAATCTTCCCAGCTTGTATATGTTGCTCTAAGAACTATGGATATGTGAGAGGTGGATTTCTGTGATCCAGCAGTGTCGGTGCCGCCATCCTTGGGTGACATAGTGATTGGTCTTGCATGCTGCTGGTATACATTATTAATTCATGAAAACAGGATCCACTGTATCCAGCCAAATACTTCAAGTCAGAGGGAAACTAGAAATCCCTTATGCCAGAGATATGTATTGTGGCTTGGTTTTATAGTTTCTGCCTGGCACAGGGTGACCCGTCATCTGATATGGTGGCAGTAATGTCATTAAATACATATAATGACAGCCAAGGGGACTTGGACCTTCCATCTGGCTGAACGCTAAATCACTGTAATTGGGTTTTAGATGTTGAGAGAGATTGCACAGATTTTACTATAGTGGAAAAGAGATTATGGAGACAGGTGTTTATAGTAGCTTATTGAGCATCTCGGGTCCATGACATATTAAAGGGGTACTCTTTCTTTTAAATCAACTGTTTTTAGAAAGTTATATAGATTTCTAGTTTACTTTGATTTAAAAATCTCCAGTCTTCCAGTAGTTATCATCTGCTGTATGTCCTGCAGGAAGTTGTGTATTGTTTCCAGTCTGACACAGTGCTCTCTGCTGCCACTTCTGTGCATGTCAGGAACTGTCCAGAGCAGTAGCAAATCAACATAGAAAACCTCTCCTGCTCTGGTCAGTTCCTGACATGAACAAGAGGTGGCAGCAGAGAGCACTGCATCAGACTGAAAAGAAAACACCACTTCCTGCAGGGCATATAGTAGCTGATAAGTACTGGAAGACTGCAGATTTTTAAACAGAAGTAAACTACAAATCTATATAACTTTCTGAAAACAGCTGATTTCAAAGAAAAAGATTTTCGCCAGAGTACCCCTTTAAAGAACTGTCTTGGTATTGTCTTTATCTATTTATTTATAATTATCTCCTTTAGGAGGGGGAGGAGACCAATACGTGGGGAGGTGGGGAAACATGTATATACTGTGCAGTCATAAATGAAATGGCACCCTCTTTTTTAGTTCACTTGGTTACAGTTTATTAAAGGACTCCAGACAATAGGATGTCATGGTACCTGTGGTATGGGATTATCACAGGATAGGTGATAGGTATGTTACTGCTGGGATTCCAACCACAATTATAAGAACAAGGGTTCATTTCCCTGTGTGAATGGAGGGGCAGTCAGGCGTGTGGGTGGCCACTGTACTCACTTCCTATTGGACTGATAGGGGTCGTCAAATCCAGTGCTCCACCAATTTTGTAGCTTGTACAGCGAGTGAATGAAGGGTGAGTAAGCATGTTCAAAGAGGTTATCCAGCACTACAAAAACATGGCCACTTTCTCCCAGAGACAGCACCACTCTTGTCTCCAGGTCAGGTGTGGTTTGCAATTAAGCTCCATTCACTTGAATGGAACTAAGTTGCAAAACCTGCAAGCAAACTGGAGACAAGAGCGGTGCTGTCTCTGGAAGAAAGTGGCCATGTTTTTGTAGCGCTCTTTAACCCCACTTAATACCTGGGTGGGGGAGCAGTGAGACCCCCACAACCTGATATGTTTTAGTCTTAAAGGAAACTTATAGCCTCTCCTCTAAGGTGCACAATTTATACTAAAGTGAAGCCCCTATTGCATGGAGCGATTCAGAGGAGCAAGTGCCAACCTGTCAGGTCAGTGCTCACTTGCTCCTTGTTCCCCACTCACTGCCGGTGATATTACACACGCCGAAAGCAAGCGGGTAAGAGCAGGGGGGTCGAGGGGGGGGGGCTGCCTGGGTGATCGCTAAACCCGGGCAGCCCATAAAAGATAGCGGCGGTCTGGTGCCACCACCCCTATTATGCAGCACCACGGCAGCAAAACATTGCCAGCTGATTCAGCCTGTTGGAAGACAACGATCAGCCGACATCATTATTAGTCTTAGTCAGGTTCCCATATGGGTAGGAAGCAAGACAAGAGACAGCTAACAGTTTCTCCTCAGCTTACTCTACACAACACTATGCAGTGTTAAACTCCTACAGGAGAGGACAAGTCAGAGATCATCTCAACCCACGCCATGGAATAGGAGAGTCACAGTGCAGGACAGTATCCACAGACAGAAAACAAGATAGGAACTGATCCAGATAGAGCAAAGTTGCTAAAGCCTATGAACTCTATCTCGCAGCGTGGTTGTAAGCAGGGAACCCTCAGCATTCCGCTCATACCAGGTAACAGGATCTGGGGCTTGTGTCACTCTCATAGGACGGGTCCCCCTGTACTGGTGGGCATAAAGTGGTGTGAAGACTCAAAGGTCAAACACAAGCACAAGTATTCTCTTCTTCTTTTTCTTCTAAAGTATTCTTCTACCTCATCCTCCAACATCCCAGCAGATCACAGTACTACATGGGTTGGGACTTACACAACATCCTCCTCTCTGCTCCTCTGATCCTTTGTATCTCTCAACACACAACTCAGTCAACATGACTGTACTCTTTACTGTATCCCTATCACAGATCTGGATCCTGTATTGTCAAGTGTACTACCGAGTGAATTATCAAGTGTTTTCTCAAGAGAAACGTATCCTGTCAATGCACAGCAAAAATTAAAGAGATTTATGATAAAAAGACTCTGTGATTCTTCGCCCCACACCAACACAGTGTACACTACATCCTTGCGACACTTCCCCTTTCTGTGGGTGGCGGTACAACCCAAGGGACCCCGTAGCAACCCGGCAGGTCACTGACCACAGGGAAAAAAGGTGTAACTGGCACTTTAAAATAAAAGCAGGTGTGCCACCATAACTGTGTGCCCAACCGGCACTGGCGTCATCACACAACATCTCAGGGTCCGACTACATCTCGGCCAACCACCACAAAAGTGGCATCACACCTCACCATCTACCGGCCGTTCCTCCGCCATAGCACCGCAGGGGTCACCACAAAAGCATTCATAAAAAGCTGTATTTCATGAGAATAAGCCTATATAAAATCTAGAGTACATGGACTTATAGTTGTCAGGGCACCATGGCTATACGTTCCTAGAAGTGTTTAGCAAATTTGCCAAACTGTTCAGGATCGGCCATGTTCTCCGAACCCAAACGTTCGGCATGTGACTCCTGGTGGCTTGAGAAAATGGATGCTTCTTTAGGACTGCCAGGAAAACATGGATACAGCCTATGGCTATACCCATATATTCCAGGACTTCCTAGGGCGGCACCCAATTTCTCCAGCTACCAGGAGTCACATGCCAAACTTTTGGGTTCGGAAACGTTGCCAAACCAGAACAGTTTGGCAAGTTTGTTACACACTAGTTCTTAGTTGTGAGGTCACATACGAGCAGGGTCATTACTCACAATAACATGATGCAATGGACATACTCTCTTTATGTGCTCAGCACTTACATTGCACATTACACAACACTGATCCATACAAGTGTCTTGGCTTACGTAAGGGAATATTTCATAATAAATGGCAGCATTCTGGCTTGAAGGACCAATGCATCTGCTGTATAACGTGTAGGCTTATTAATGTATAGCTATATATCAATGACATACCCAGTATACATGTGTTATATTATATGTATACACTAGATGGAAGCTATGCAAGAAGATGCTGGGAATCAAGCAAAGGTAAAGGGAATCACTGAGAAATCCATAACGTCTTCCTTCTTCCTACTGTATATGCACTTATACACAGCACCAATCAGTGAGTAGGACCACCCACCTGACTACTGCCAATAAATGAATAGGACCACCCACCTGACAACTGCCAATCAATGAGTAGGACCACCCACCTGACTTCAACTAATCAGTGAGTAGGACCACCCACCTGACTACTGCCAATCAGTAAGGACCACCCACCTGACTACAGCCAATCAGTGAGTAGGACCACCCACCTGACTACTGCCAATCATTGAGTAGGAACACCCACCTGACTACTGCCAATCAGACTTCCAGTACTAATCAGCTGCTGTATGTCCTACAGAAAGTGGCGTATTCTTTCCAGTCTGGAGAGCAGGAGAGGTTTTCTATGGGGATTTGCTCCTGCTCTGGACAGTTCCTGACATGGACAGAAGTGGCAGGAGAGAGCACTGTGTCAGACTTCCTGCAGGACATACAGCAGCTGATAAGTACTGGAAGACTGGAGATTTCTTAATAGAAGTAAATTACAAATCTCTTGCACCAGTTAATTTGAACTACCCCTTTAACCTCATATAACCATCTAAAGACTAAAGACAGTAGATCCCACAGGATCTACCACAGGTCTAATGCTTATTAAGGTGTCCAGATAGCCCTGTAACATCTGCCATTAGGAATAAAGGCTTTGTCTAGTTGGACATTTGTTTTGGATGGTTTGGTTCACCCTGTGATAAGCGGTATCGGGGATGTTCGTCAGGTATCACCCATCAGGTAGCATGCCTGGTCACCCACAACCAATTATGTCAATAAATTAAGGTATTGGTTGATAACTATCAGTGTTAAGGGGTTTCTACACAGTATCTACTGTATACAACTATGACTGCCTGACATCCCTGTTAAGGGTCGACCCTCACGGACATATCTTTTTGTACCATCCGGCATCTGGGAATGATTATTTCCCAAGGAATAAGGACTCAATAATCAGGTTAACCCGCTCTCAGTAAATTAACTTCTGGACTGGCCTCTTGCTACTTTGCACATCCTGTAATGTCTTACATAAGTCACTGTAGGGCCGATAGTCATCTGGCGTATGGCAGACAAAGGCTCTGGGTCTACAAATAGGAAGCATTCCTCTCCTGATGAATATATAAGCAGGGTCTTTCCAATTCTACACCACTAACATTAATAATGCAGACAGTGCTATAAAGGCATTAAAGGGACGGCACCAAAAACTACAGCTGCTCCATGCAAGGGAATCACTCATTCATCATTTATGGCCCCTACGTGGTAAAGTACGGCAGTCCGCTAAATGTTTTCTTGTTTAACTATGATAAGTAGTTCACTATTAAAAAATATAGTAAGGGTTCCATTAGACAACTACATCACTTTAATAAATGAGCGCCAATCTGCTAGATCGGTCCTGGTTTACTGAGTCTATTACATGGCTCAATTATCATGCAGCATGGACTGTATATATATAATAGCCACTGGTGCAACTTCAGAGCCAGTTTCTCAAGTGACAGGTTGTTTAGCCAATCACTGGCTGTGTTGGTCCTGTCCTGGCCAGTGATTGGCTGAGCTGCCTGTCACTTCAGAGACCAGCTCTGAAGTTGTGCTGGAGGCTGAAGGGAGTGGGGTTGAATATAGTGTTTATATCTTGTGTTCTCAATGTGGAGGGGGAGAAAGCTACTGCCAGACTGGTCTCCAGTAGACAGTATTTGCATATCAATGGTTAAAGTTTTAGACACTAATTTAAAATTTGTGTGTATGGGTCCTATAAGACAAAGGGATTTTTCGTTATCTCCAATTAACAATAAATGATGGCAAACGACCTGAAATCGTGTACATACAATACACCAAAGGATTAGCCAACGATTAACAATGATTTTATGGCCTGCTCAAAAGATGCCATCAATGACCTACGAATGTCATGTGATCGCTGCCTGCATACACACGGGAAGATTATCGCTTAAGTTCGAACGATATAACGATTTTTCTGACAATAATCTTTCCGTGTAATAAGGCCCTAAGCCATCGATCCCATCTTTTGAACTGACCACAAAATCAATGTTAGCCATTTGCTAATCATTCAGTGTATATACACATCGTTCTTTTCTTTTTTACTATTGTTCATATACTAGAGTAACGCATGACTATCGTTCCGTGTATTATGGTGAATGATTTCAGGTTTTTTGCAACAGCGCTCGTTTGCTATCGTTTATTGGAGAAAATGAAAAATTGCTTCATCTAATAGAAGAGGAAACTGCAACCAATGGACCTATTAAGCTAGGTTTTGTGGTTATACGGTCACAGAAACTATATTCAGATACTTTCAGCTCTCCCCACTCCATGTCTATAATTTTACACACCTAGTCACAAAACGTAGTACCCTAGGGATGGATATTTCTGCATTGCATGATAGGCGGCAATGCAAACTTACACTATCTACAGAGGCATAACAGGGGAGATGCCTACCATGGGGGGCACTATCTACCGGGGGGGGATACCAGGTGAGATACCGAACATATGCTATCTACGGGCCAAGGGCTAACAAACAGGGGGACTGCCTACAGAGGGATGGGAAGGAGAGAAGGACCCAATCAAAAGTTTGCTATGGGACCCAGGCCTTTCTATTCACACCCCTGATCAATCCCCAGAGAAGAACATAAAATTAGTAACTATGTATTAAAACAATGATTAGTGATGATGTAATGTATAATTCCTGGCAGTACAAAGCGTCTCTCCTGGGCAGGTAAGGAACACCTCAATGTAAAGAACACCTGCTGGGATTTCATTTGTGTAATTGAAAGATAAATAATATAAAGGCTGGTAACCATAATAAAGCTGCGCTACACATACAAGTGTGTAATAACAGAGACAATAAGCGGACTGTGTGTCATCCGCCAACATTCAGATGAGTTATCAAACAAGCACACCTCTGAGTCTGAGAGTGAGAGCTTCCACTAACTAAAGGGATAGAGAGAGTTATAGACAATAAAAAGATTATAACCTTATGTAAATCACTTCCAGATGGGCTGGCGGCGGTTTCCCGCTGATTGATTTGCTGTGGTAATATAAGGGTGATGTATATACACAATGATGACCTGTGGTATACGTGATCCATAGACTGATGAGTTTTTACACATGTCTTGGTGAAAGGACAACAATGGGTAAAGACATCACTTACTTTAGAGCTCTACTACACAAGACGATTATTGTTATAGTTTTGGAATTTTATTGATAATCGTTTTATGTAAATACATGCAACGATCAGACGACCAACGAGAAATCGCTCATTGTTCGTTTGGTGCTGACACTAAAATCATTGTTAATCGTTCAGTGTAATTCCACATCGTTCCTTCATTTGCTGGGATCAGATGGAGTAACCGATCGTAGTAACAATCGTGACTAATGACTATTGTTCTGTGTAATATGGGGAACGATTTCAGATTAACGAAAAACAATCTTGTTTGCAATGGCATATCGTCAAAAATCGTTTTTTTCTAATAGGACCCTTAGGGGGAGATTTATCAAACATGGTGTAAAGTGAAACTGGCTCAGTTGCCCCTAGCAACCAATCCGATTCCACCTTTCATTCCTCACAGACTCTTTGGAAAATGAAAGGTGGAATCTGATTGGTTGTTAGGGGCAACCAGGGCCGCCATCAGGAATTTCGGGGCCCCATACAACCAAAGTGTCTGGGCCCCCCCACATTAATAAAAAAAAAAAAAAAAAAAATTGTGTGTTTGCCCCACGCCTTGCTGGGAGGTATAATTTGGTTCAGATCAATTCTAGAGAACTGGCTCATATTCCCCATTTTCCCCAGTGGCTTAAAATGTAACCTCTGTTATACCGTTATAAAATTGTAGAAATTAAATGTGAACAAGGTGCAATTCAAATAGACACTTACTTGTATAGCTGCCTCTTGTGCTCTGTATGCAGTGCATTATATTCACCCTTGCAACGTACAATTTATAGCGTGTCTACAAGCCCAGCGGGGCTCATTATGATGGAGACTAAAACTTATACAAGAGTGGGGTAGGGGTTCCCCTGTATTCAGAATGCTGTTGAGTACTAGGCAATGCCCCGTTTGGGGTTATTGAATTTCGAGGGTCTGGGGGGCTGTTTGATTTGTATATGTTCCCCAATATCCCCCCCCCCCCGGTATGCTCACTAACATAGAATATGTTGATAAGGCTAATATAATGAGGCTGTTCCATGTTAGTGAGCATATACAAATCATCCCCCCCCCAGGCAGACTAGTTTAGCTCACCCAAGCCAATGATAGCGAATACATGGCGGTGAGAACGCTTTCTAGGAGATCCTGTTTGTGCAGCAGAGGTGTCTTTATCCTGCTCTGCATAGACCCTCGAAATACAATAATCCCAGACAGGGCATTGCCTAGCACTCAGCAGCATTCTGAATACAGGGGAACCCCTACCCCACTCTTGTATAAGTTTTAGTCTCCATCATAATGAGCCCCGCTGGGCTTGTAGACACGCTATAAATTGTACGTTGCAGGGGTGAATATAATGCACTGCATACAGAGCACAAGAGGCAGCTATACAAGCAAGTGTCTATTTGAATTGCACCTTGTTCACATTTAATTTCTACAATTCTATAACTGTATAACAGAGGTTACATTTTAAGCCACTGGGGAAAATGGGGTATATGAGCCAGTTCTCTAGAATTGATCTCACACACAGACACCAGCACACATGTATACAGACACCAGCACACGTGTATACAGACACCAGCACACATGTATACAGACATACAGACACCAGCACACCAGGGCACGATGAAGTTTGAACTTCTGCAACCTGGAGAAATCACCTGATATCACCTGCAGTCCTATGTAACACCACATAACACAGTGGTATCTCTGAGTACAGATAATGTAGTAGTCACCTGCAGTCCTATGTAACACCACAGATAACACAGTGATATCTCTGAGTACAGATAATGTAGTAGTCACCTGCAGTCCTATGTAACACCACAGATAACACAGTGATATCTCTTGAGTACAGATAATGTAGTAGCTATCACCTGCAGTCCTATGTAACACTACAGATAACACAGTGATATCTCTGAGTACAGATAATGTAGTAGTCACCTGCAGTCCTATGTAACACAACAGATAACACAGTGATATCTCTGAGTACAGATAATGTAGTAGCTGTCACCTCGGGGCGCCCCTACTAAATGATGTTCTACAAAATAAGAAAAGTGTCATACAGGGACTCACAGGTGACGTCTTCTTTGATCTGAGGCGTCACTTTCCCTTTTCCTCTCCATCCGGCCCAGACCTCCATGATGATTCCTTCCAGATACGTTTCATCCCCTTAGAACCTGCGAGACAAACAATTTAGGCTCCGCACATTTCTAGCAACTTCCTTTCCTTTCTCCCCCCTGTAGGCTCCCATAGTAACTGCGCTGTGTGGGATGCCCCCTGTATGTAGGATTCCCAGCTGTGCCCCCATGAGCTAATAATGCCCCCAGAGGTACCCCCATGAGCTAATAATGCCCCCAGAGGTGCCCCCATGCACTAATAATGCCCCCAGAGATGCCCCCATGAGTTAATAATGCCCCCAGAGGTGCCCCCATATACTAATAATGCCCCCAGAGGTGCCCCCATATACTAATAATGCCCCCAGAGGTGGCCCCATATACTAATAATGCCCCCAGAGGTGGCCCCATATACTAATAATGCCCCCAGAGGTGCCCCCATATACTAATAAGGCCCCAGAGGTGCCCCCATATACTAATAATGCCCCCAGAGGTGCCCCCATATACTAATAATGCCCCCAAAGGTGCCCCCATATACTAATAATGCCCCCAAAGGTGCCCCCATGAACTAATAATGCCCCCAGAGGTGCCCCCATGAACTAATAATGCCCCCAGAGGTGCCCCCCATATACTAATAATGCCCCCAGAGGTTCCCCCATGAGCTAATAATGCCCCCAGAGGTGCGCCCATACACTAATAATGCCCCCAGAGGTGCGCCCATACACTAATAATGCCCCCAGAGGTGCCCCCATATACTAATAATGCCCCCAGAGGTGCCCCCATACACTAATAATGCCCCCAGAGGTGCCCCCATACACCAATAATGCCCCCAGAGGTGCCCCCATACACCAATAATGCCCCCAGAGGTGCCCCCATATACTAATAATGCCCCCAGAGGTGCCCCCATACACCAATAATGCCCCCAGAGGTGCCCCCCATATACTAATAATGCCCCCAGAGGTGCCCCCATACACCAATAATGCCCCCAGAGGTGCCCCCATATACTAATAATGCCCCCAGAGGTGCCCCCATACACCAATAATGCCCCCAGAGGTGCCCCTGTAGACCAATAATGCCCCCAGAGGTGCCCCCATACACTAATAATGCCCCCAGAGGTGCCCCCATATACTAATAATGCCCCCAGAGGTGCCCCCATACACCAATAATGCCCCCAGAGGTGCCCCCGTAGACCAATAATGCCCCCAGAGGTGCCCCCATACACTAATAATGTCCCCAGAGGTGCCCCCATATACTAATAATGTCCCCAGAGGTGCCCCCATACACTAATAATGCCCCCAGAGGTGCCCCTAAAAAAAACAAACATCCTACTCACCTAATCCGCGCTGTGCAGGCAGCAACTCTTCCTCCTCCTCTTCGGGCTCCATCTTGCGAGCCGCAGGGACGGGACTTCCGGCAGACGTGATGACGTCACATCATCACGCCTGCCGGAGGGGCACATGATCACGGCCCGGCCTCCCATAGGCTGCTGGTATGAAGTGCCGGCAGCCTATGGGGGAGAATACAGGAGGAGGACGCTGACAGGTCCTTCTCCTGTATTCTGATCGCTTTAATGTTCCGCCCGCTGTGCGGGCGGAACATTAAAGCGATCAGTGCATCCCGAGAAGCTGCGCGGCCGCAGCTTTTCGGGATGCTCAAAAACAGTTGGCAAGGGGGGCCGTGCGGACCCCCCTAGCGTAGCGGTCGGGGGGCGGCGGCCGGCGGGCCCGCCGGGCCCCCTACCGTGTCTCTTAGGGTCCGGGCCCCATACGGCAGTACCAGTTGTACTGCCCTATCGGCGGCCCTGGGGGCAACTGAGCCAGTTTCACTTTACAGCATGTTTGATAAATCTCCCTATTAGTGTATAATCACTAGGAACTAGGTAATGGAATCAGAGGAGGAGGGGGGCTGCTTGAGGACAATTGGCCGTCTTCGTTACAGGTTTCGTCCAAAATACCAGACACAATAGCACAGCATACTACACTACCATGTTCTGTGTTCTGTACCCAAGTCACTGACTGGCTGAGCGGGGCATCCGTCATGTATCTGCAGTGGAGCTCTGCAGACTGTCAGCGAGGTCTAGGAGCAGGTCATGGTGCTGAGTGGCCACCGAGACAAGTAAATCTACCTTCTTTATGGTTTTCTCCCCATCCCCAGAAGGAAATGATTTTCTATTTTCATTATAAAAAAAAAAGGGATCAAAACAGATGTGATTTTTCTCTTTTTTTAGCCTACACAAAGATGGTTGACCATGTATTTCTGTACGTTAAAAGTAATCATTTAATAAACGGACATGTTAAACGGACTGCAAAACGCAGTGTGAACCCGGCCTTCCATATATGTTTTGTCTGCAGACACTCCACAGTAACCGTATGTGTCTACAATGATATTAATAGATGAGGAACGCCAGTCTTATGTAATACTTGAATCCTATAAGTATATTTTCCACTTCCTAAGTTTCCATTGTTCAATTCATCACTGCACAAAGCCAGATCTACATGTTACAATCCTTCTGGAAAGTGTTTACTAGAAACAAGCAGAAAAACAGATGAAAGCAGATTTCCCGCCTAAAATCCAGAAGATGACAGCTGGAGAAGTGTTCAGCGACCAGGGTGACATGAAGAAGGAAATGTCAGCCCTAAAACGACAGTCCAGAGGTTGGAAAACAAACATCACTCGGAGTGTTCTATGTGCAGCTGTAGAACTATCAAAGCGAGCTAACATCTGGCACAAGCGTGCAAATGTCTCACTGTTCACACTTGTCTGCTGTATAATCTGGGACTGGGAGAAAACGGGAGGGGTGAGTACAACCAGTGGCTCTACAGCTATTTATTATGGGCAGGGGGTGGGGTTTAATAAAGACAATATGCTCACCTGTCCCCGTGTCTGCACTGCGCCGCATCACCAGGCTCCCATACCCCACCGGGTGTCCTCTTCTCCCCGTTTCCAGATACATCACATCTGGGTTGAATGTCACAAGCCGGTGGAATTTAGCCCGCTTAGCCAATCAATGACTGCCAGTCATTGACTGGCTGAGCGGGACATGCGTCAACCAGGTTGTGATGTAGCCGGAGGGGAACTAAGAAGACAGCCGGCTGAGGTGCAGCAGTGGGATGCACCCCTAGCCCGGAATATGTTTTTGGCTCGGCGCCAGACCTCCCCTTTAAGTACAACTCTGAAATGTAACCCAAAACTGACCTCTTCCTCGGCATATGGGCTTGCCCAGATAACGACAGGAAGTGTCCGGGGACTAAGGGACTAGACTGGCGGTATGTGGCCACCAGTGCTGGAGCCAGAGAGGTGAGAGCATGTTACTTCTTTTATTCTCCCCCTCTGCCCGAACTTCTCCTTTAAAGGGGTTATCCAGCGCTACAAAAACATGGCCACTTTTCCCCCTACTGTTGTCTCCAATTCAGGTGCGGTTTGCAAGTAAGCTCCATTTACTTCAATGGAACTGAGTTTCAAAGGGGAAAGTGGCCATGTTTTTGTAGCTCTGGATAAACCCTTTAAAATTACAATATATTTATATTTTTTCTTCTCTAGTTCCCTCCTGCCAGTGTCATGCATCCTCTTTGTACTCCGTGTCCCCACCAAAGTGACAACACATCAGGTGACCACATCTGCCAGTCAACACTGCCAACCATGGTGTCACTGCCAACAGCACGTAACATGTCATCCCTATAGATGTCAGCGCACGTAGAGCAACAACAAAGCACCAGGGATTGTCAGGATTGGAACAAAACAGCTAAAGTGAATACCCTGCAAACTCTGCTAATTCTTTACCCAAATTCCAAGATCTTGGTAAACCCCTAAAGTTTCTGCAGCACTATACAAAGAATGCCACATATACCGATGTGCTCAGAGAAGCCTATTATTATATACAGTGTACTGCTTCCATTATGGCCAAAGAAATGCACCTTTACTGATGGACTTACTGAAGACCGCAAGTAGAGGTTTTTTTTGGAACAAAAGTTAAAAAAAAAAAACTGCAGCGCCAAAGGGAGAAAATGCAGTCTTCTAGTGACTAGTGACAAATTTATAGTAGACTTTTTGCTTTCATGTTTCATGTTACAAGATAGTCAGTCAGTAGTAGGTTCATGGTGTTCTGTCTCAGGGTAGCACAAACTAGTGACAGAGAAGCTAAAAAGAATGATGTATCACTTACATTGTTCTGTGCAGCTGATCCAGAGATCTCCTCCTAAATAACATGGACAATAAGTAGTCCTCTCCATTATGTGCATGAGCCCAGTAGTCCTGGATATTCATGAGAAGCAGAAAACTCCGCCCACCAGCTGCTGATTGGCAGTTATCTACCCGTGTATAGGCAGTCACCTGTCAATCAGCAGCTGGAGGGCGGGAGGAGGGGTGTGACAAGAATCCTATTCTCCTGCATATTAGGAGAACGGCTAAACAGAATTATGTAAGTAATACACCGATCTGTACAGCATTTCTGTCACTAGTTTATGCTGCCCTCATTTAAGGAACCATATACCTAGATTGACAGATTCCCTATAAACTAAGCTTATACTACCCACCAAATGTAATAACAGACAGCATAAGGTTCATAAATGTCAATGGCCAAGTGCAGGTTCATCACGATATAAGTTGAAATCCCAGTGTATACCCAAAAACTAATGTAAAAGGATTAAGTTAGGACTGATGGAGACTGAGCTGCCTGAAATCACATCAATGACAGAAACAAGAGGGTCCTGGGCCATTATCTCTCAATAAAGGAAGTGGGGGGGGGGGGTCACTGTCAGCAGGGGTCCCAGCTGCCTGATATACACTGTTATAACCTTTATTACACATCTGATCTGATATTCATTTGTTTAACTCCTTTCAATAAGACAAACAATGCCGAACATCATAGACATGCGATGGAACAAAACCAGGCACCACCCTCCTCTAAGCTATTTTATAAACATATATTACTACAAGGCGACATTGTATTCCTACTATTATTAGGCGCATTTGCAGCAAGGTTTGCCATGATCAGATTGCAAGGATAATATGTACATGTAAACAATTGGATACTTTGGGTATTATCTTTTTCTGACCTGGATAACCCCTATGTTATCACCATTTCTTCTACAGCAGATCCCATCTGTGGGAATAAAGAGCTATCCCTGTATGTAAATGCAGATCTCCAACCAATATCCCAATAATTATCGGGACAAACAACTGATGAAGAAGAGATCAGCGCCTATTCCGTCTGCCTTAATTCTAGGATTCCATTAGATATCAGCACTGTAGGGAAGCGTTTGGTATGTGCTCATAGACTGGGAGTGTTTACACTTGGCGTGTCTCTAGATTGTTGTCAGTGCAATCTCCGTCCCATACTTCTTGGATTGGAGATCCTGGGGCTCAAGGCTGGGGCACACATATCACAGGATAGGAATACGTGTGGGTGCACGCTCTTCGCATGCTTTACACTACTAGACTGGAATGCTACAACATAGTAGTATTAGCATTCAGACTATTGTCTATTCATATCTTTGGTTGTTCAGGCATGATGGGAATTGTAGTTTTGCGACAGCTGGAGTGTCAAGGTTAGCCATCACTGTCCTAGGAGGAATAAGCCACTGCCAGACACCTCTTAAATTGAGCTGTAACTGGCTGATCCTTTTTTCTCCTGAGATAGGACACCCCCATACAGATGGTCAGCATGTCCTATCAAAATTAGAGGGTTCAGCTGAATATCTATTGTGTTTGGCCACATCAGTCATTTACACATAACCTCTAGATATGACTAATAGGTGGGAGTCTTGTCTCTGGGACCCCATTCACTGTCACAGGGGAAGAATGAATGGCTGAATGGCGAGGGGACCAAACATGTTTACAGCTTCCTCTATTTAAATGTATGGGAGGTATGATAGATATACTATAAAAATCTATGATAAGTCAAATAGAATAGATGATAAATGCACGATCTCTCGGATTTGCTGGTCTCTTATGAGCTTCACACCTGGGGCTGCACAGTGTTACTTGGGAGACACCAGGCTGAGTTTTCATAGCAGAAAGATGCCAGCTTGATTCTCCCATGTAAAGTAAGCACAGCTGACTCCTAAAAGCACCACTGCCAGCGCTGTTTACAGAATGGCAGGACTGGCATTGGTCAGACCACCTATGATCATTCCTTTAGAATACTGGTGTCCATTGCATCATGGGAACAGGTTGGAGCACTGATTTATAGTGCATCTTATTGATATTTTATACCTATAAGTGGTCGGTACTAAGTCCTACAATGTTTTCGCATTAGTACAGGATTGTTAATAACAGTTAATGGCATCAGTGTAAACCATTAAATATAAATATTTGGAGATCTACTAAATATACACAACCATCACTGTTCATGATCTGTCAAAAGCCGAATCCATATTATAGTTAGGATGAAGAATGAATGGAGATCTGCAGCTGATGGTTCTGATACAATAGGCCAGTGACCCCCAACCTGTGCAGTATTATCACCATTGGAGGACCAAAGGTTGGGAAACACTGATGTATAGTGTATGCTATATGTATTTTAAACATATAAGTGGTCGGTAATACAATGTTTGGACAAACTAGCCAAGTGTTGACTAAATATAAGAGATGAATGAAACAATATAAATAATTTCCTATAAATATTTAACGTTCTGCTACGTATACACAAGCCAAATACATATCATGGATGGGATCAAGAACGGATGACATAAGATCTGACATATAATAGGGCTATGTTCGCACATAGTATTTCCAACAGAAACTGGGCAAATCTTTCCATTATAATTTTACCCTGTCAGTTCCATTCCTGATTTTGGTTAAAAAAAAAAAGACTGACAGTAATTCTGTGTGTGAATGTAGCCCATGTAGCTGCACGTTTGCATTGATGTGATGATGCACTACTACATAACAAACACTTATATCTATGGCATATTGATCACTTGATTGATTCACTATATCACTATATCTATGGCATATTGATCAGATTGATTCACTATAAATCAGTGTTCTCCAACCTGTGGACCTATAATTGTTCCGAAACTACAACTCCCATCATGCTCTGCCCTACAACTGGAGAGTCACAGGTTGGGAAACACTGATTTATAGTCAATCTGATCAATATGCCATAGTGTTTGGTATGTATTAGTACATCATCATCACATCAAAGTTTTCTAAACATAACAAATAATGCGAACAATTAAAATATGAATATTTGATGTCCTATTAAGTATACACACCCATCATTCTCAGTGCTCATGATTCTACACATCCAGGTTAGGATAAAAATAAATAAATACATAAAGTAAAATAAAAAATAAAAATTGGATATACAGTATTACTGATAAATCCTACACATCCAGGTTAGGATGAAAAAAATGAATAAATAAAATGCAAAATTAAATAAAAATTAGATATACAGTATTATTGATTAATCCTACACCTCCAGGTTAGGATAAAAAAAAAATGAATAAATAAAATAAAAAAAATGGATATACAGTATTACTGATGAATCCTACATAGATCCTAGGCATCCAGGTTAGGATAAAAAATGAATAAATAAATACAATAAAAAAATAAAAATTGGATTACTGATAAATGTTTTGTTCACTTTTTGCAGCTGTTTCACGATTTGCAGCTGATCGTACCCACCTGAGGCTGTCAGGGCATGATGGGAGTTGTAGTTTTGCAACAGCCTGGGAGCTATACTGCCATAGGGATTATCACTACTGATGTGAATCAATAGACATCAGGTTTGGTGACATGTCTGATGCTGTTTTGCCTCCAGCCCACAATGTGTGTTAGTACAGTACATCACTTTAATGCAGGGATGGGGAATCTTCAGCCCTCCAGCTGTTGCAAAACTACAATTCCCATCATGCCTGGACAGCCAAAGCTTCGCTTTGGCTGTCCAGGCATGATGGGAATTGTAGTTTTGCAACAGCTGGGGAGCTGAAGGTTCCCCATCCCTGCTTTAATGAATGCTTTCCCTAACTTTACTCACCCTGTGAAGAACAAGCCCTTCTTCTCTTATCCCCCACCACCCCCTACAGGTGTCTCTTACCTGAGAGGGATCTTGATGGCCAGGTACCTGTCTATAGCCACAGCCAGCAGGCTGAATATGGAGCTTTGGGTCAGCACCAGCACAAAGCAGGCAAAGAACAAGCAACTGTGGAAATCAGTCTGTAAGCCTATGCTGATGGTGATGGCAAAGGGGATGGCAAGCAGACCCACTGCTATATCAGCCACTGCCAGGGAGACCAGGAAATAGTTGGTGGCATTCTTCAAGGTGCTGTTAATGGCCACTGCCCAGCAGACCAACACGTTCCCTACAATGGACAGGACAGCAATGATCACCTCCAGAGCTATGTAACCTGGATTTATGCTCATTTCCACTGCTGGTTCATAACACATAGGCAGACAGCTTCAGGCATCTGGGGCTGGGAAGAGACAACTCCTGTCCTGGAACTTCAGCAAGACAAGAAGAGGGGGGGATGCGGTTTATATGTCCTGCCAGTGGGGTCCAGCCTGTGCCCACCTGTCACTTCTTGTCCCCAGTGGAATTCTTCACATGACCAAAACCCCATATGGGAGCCGAGCAGTTAGCACACCATCAGGGGATCCAACCTGCATCACATGTCTCAGGGGTCCTGAGCAAGGAGGAGAGAAGACAAGCAGCCGTGTGTGCGCCTTTTACCTGCCCTTAGAGGCGCACACATCACAGCATCAGGAGGCAGAGTATATATATGTATCCAGTAATCCAGTAATCCGCAATGGGATGAGCAGAGCTGTGCAGGCGGCAGGGAGTAGAGCTGTGCTGTAGTGTGCGCTCACTGCCTCCTGCCCTTATACACTGTACAGACCGGAGTGTTTAGGAAACGCGTCAATAGACGCTGCCGCCCCTCCCCCAGTGCTATAGGAGGACCCTCCTCTCACATAGGAGCTCCCTGCACGCCCACTACTCACACACACTTCTCCAGTCCTGGGACTCTGCAGCTGCTGGAGAACAACAACCCCCAGCATGGCCGAGCAGTGTGCCAGCTCCGAATTGCAGCGCTGGCAGGGGGGCAGGACTCACTTATATGCAGTGTGAGTGGGTACAGGTGAGCAGGGTGGCACTGCCAGGACAGGACTCACCTATATGCAGTGTGAGTGGGTACAGGTGTGCAGGATGGCACTGCCAGGACTCACCTATATGCAGTGTGAGTGGGTACAGGTGAGCAGGATGGCACTGCCAGGACAAGACTCACCTATAGGCAATGTAAGTGGGTACAGGTGAGCAGGATGGCACTGCCAGGACAAGACTCACCTATAGGCAATGTGAGTAAGTTCAGGTTTGGAGGATGGCACTGCCAGGACTCACCTATAGGCAGTGTGAGTGGGTACAGGTTTGAAGGATGGCACTGCCAGGACTCACCTATAGGCAGCGTGAGTGGGTACAGGTTTGGAGGATGGCACTGCCAGGACTCACCTATAGGCAGCGTGAGTGGGTACAGGTTTGGAGGATGGCACTGCCAGGACTCACCTATATGCAGTGTGAGTGGGTTCAGGTTTGGAGGATGGCACTGCCAGGACAGGACTCACCTATAGGCAGCGTGAGTGGGTACAGGTTTGGAGGATGGCACTGCCAGGACTCACCTATATGCAGTGTGAGTGGGTTCAGGTTTGGAGGATGGCACTGCCAGGACTCACCTATAAGCAGTGTGAGTGGGTTTAGGTTTGGAGGATGGCACTGCCAGGACAGGGCTCACCTATAGGCAGTGTGAATGGGTTCAGGTTTAGAGGATGGCACTGCCAGGACAGGACTCACCTATATGCAGCGTGAGTGAGTTCAGGTTTGGAGGATGGCACTGCCAGGACAGGACTCACCTATATGCAGTGTTAATGGTTACAGGTTTGGAGGATGGCACTGCCAGGACTCACCTATAGGCAGTGTGAGTGGGTACAGGTTTGGAGGATAGCACTGCCAGGACACACCTATAAGCAGTGTGAGTGGGTTCAGGTTTGGAGGATGGCACTGCCAGGACAGGACTCACCTATATGCAGGTGGCACTGCCAGGACAGGGCTCACCTATATGCAGTGTGAGTGGGTTCAGGTTTGGAGGATGGCACTGCCAGGACAGGGCTCACCTATAGGCAGTGTGAATGGGTTCAGGTTTGGAGGATGGCACTGCCAGGACAGGACTCACCTATAGGCAGTGTGAATGGGTTCAGGTTTGGAGGATGGCACTGCCAGGACAGGACTCACCTATAGGCAGTGTGAATGGGTTCAGGTTTGGAGGATGGCACTGCCAGGACAGGGCTCACCTATAGGCAGTGTGAATGGGTTCAGGTTTGGAGGATGGCACTGCCAGGACAGCTCTATTTTATGCTCGAGCAGATTCCGTTTTTTTTTCTTAAAGAATTGACAAGTCAAGTCTTTGAGGGGACAGCGGAATCAGTCCGACCATAGAATTAAATCTATGACGTGGGCAGAGATGCATGTGCGAATGGCGGAATCCGCGGCTGGTGATCCGCCTGGATTCCGCAGTGTGAACCTACCCTATCTTCTATTTATGAGCCAGTATTTCACGGGTAAATATTTTTTAGAAGCGACTATTTCTTTTTCTGCCTGTTTTAGGTTTTCACCCAAAAATCCGAATAATCTGGAATTTGCGCCAAATTTATCATTTGCAACTTTTTAAAAAGTCGCTAAAACTGGTGCAAGCCTACATCTAGCCAGTACCAGGGGAATTTCAGATTTTTTTTGTGACTTTTTACTTATATATGTGTTTACTATGACACACACATAATACATTGAATTAAAGTAAACACCGGCCCACATTACAAGAGTCGCACACATGAGACTCCTTAGGAAATGCCCCCCTGAGTTTTTATTTGATTCTTCTTCTTTTTATTTAGTCAGAGTTTGCTGTCATTCTCTGGTAATAGTGAGGTGTCCCACCACTGGTGTTGCTATTGGTTACACCTTTCGTAAAAGCCTGTACAGTGGTGATGTAGTAGTGATAAAGTTTCGTCACTAGATGTCACTATTATAGGTTTGTGTATTCAGATGCTGCATGGCTGAAGGATTTAAAGGGTTATTGTTTATTTGTGTGTCACATGGTTCTGTGGACCTATAGGAGTCTTGTCTTCTCTCCTATCATCTCTCACTTTACTTTTTCTAATGCACTCTTCACCCACTCACAGCGCACTTTAGATACGCTGAGGAAGGAAGTCACATGGGTTGAGGAAGTGTATAGGTCTTTTGTGTCGGATGTTGTAGGAGAAGGACACAAGCTAGAAAGCTCCCTACAGTGGTCCTCTTCGGGCCCTGGCCCTCTGCCAGGTCCCCAGCCTCAAGCAGTCTTAGTCAGGTTCCCGTATGGGTAGGAAGCAAGATAGGACGCAGCTCACAGTTTGTATTCAGTTAACTATACACAACACTATGCAGTGTTAAACTCACAGGAGAGGACAAGTCAGAGACAACCCCAAACCACGCCGTGGACTAGGAAAGTCACAGTGCAGGACAGTATCCACAGACAGCAGTAAGCTAGGAACTGATCCGGATAGAGCAAAGTTGCTAAGAGCTGGTACAGAGGGAGATTTCTCAGGTACTAATATTTGGGTGCTCCTCAGCTGGTAGAGGGAGATTTCTCTGGTACTGATATTTGGGTGCTCCACAGCTGGTACAGAGGGAGATTTCTCTGGTACTAATATTTGAGTGCTGCTCAGCTGGTACAAAGGGAGATTTCTCAGGTTCTAATATGTGGGTGCTCCTTAGATGATACACCAGAGGTTTCTCTGCCACTATTAGTGGGATGCTCAAAGTAACACATTTAAAGAAATGTTCTTGGCACTGTTAAACAAGGTGCTTGCAGGTCCTTCACTCAATACTTTACAACATCCACGCAGTCACATGACCCCTACTGGACAATAGAAGATGGCAGATCCTTACAATTATCTCTCACTGACATAAATACAGATTTCAACAAGAATGAAATGGTAACCGAGCAAGGTTCCTTACTATTAGAAGCCCACTGTTGATGTCACTGTTAAAGGCCCGGTATCAAAGTTGCTCTTAAAGGGCCAGTACTGAATTAGCTTTTAAAGGGCCAGTACGGCATTCATTCCTAAAGAACCATTACCGAATTTGCTCTTAAAGGGCTGATACCGAATTTGCTCTTAAAGGGCCGCTACCGCGTTTACTCTTAAATGACTGAATTTACTCTTAAAGGGCCAGTGCCGTGTTCACTCTTAAAGGACCAGTATTGAATTTACTTATAAAGGGTTGGTACTGAATTCGCTCTTATGGTATGTTCACACTGCGTAAATGGGGCGGAATTCTATGGGAGGGCTTGCGTGATATGTCAATTTTTTTGAGCGGAGACCGGAGGCATTTGGGCCCTCCCGTAGAGGTTCCGTCTGACACTCAAGCATTTGCTTAGTGTGAACATACCCTTAAAGGGAAGGGTTAACAATTCTGTTAAAGGGGTGCTCTGGAAGTCACTGTTAAAGGGGTGGTTTTTTTAAGTACTATGCATTTTCTCTTAAAACAATAGAGGATTTCCCATTGGGATTTTCTTCTGCTCTGGTCAGTTTCTGACATGGACAGAGGTGGCAGCAGAGAGCAGACTAGAGAGAATACACCACTTCCTGCAGGACATACAGCAGCTGATAAGTACTGGAAGACCTCAGATTTTTAAAAAGAAGTAAATTACAAAACTATTTAACTTTTTGAAACCAGTTGATTTATAAGAAAAAAGTACCCCTTTAATTAATTTAGATCACACAATATACTGCTGAGAGGGGAATTACCATCCAGGCATTAGGGCAGTACCAGAGGGCACATGGCCACAGGACGTCCAGAGTTCCTTGGTCAGTAATAAACCAGATCATGCTCAGCCCATATATTCTCAGAAAAGCAAAACTAAGGGTACTATTAAAGGGAACGACAATCAGCCAAATTGGCCCTATTTGGCCGATTATCGCTCCGTGTAATAAACACAACGATCAGCCGATGACAACGATCATCGGCTGATCGTTGATATAGTTTTGGACCTATAATTGTCGGCACTGACCGCGCATTGCTACGTGTAATAGCGGTGCGCAGCCAGCGGCTGACGATTTGCAAAGTGCATACATTACCTATCCATGGTCCAGGGCTCCTCCTGCGCTCTGCTTCTCCCCGGGTCCCGCACGCTGCAGCTTTAGCGTGGCCTGTCTTAGCTGACAGGTTGCTCAGCCAATCACTGGCCTAGACCGCCGCGGCCAGTGATTGGTGAGTGACCTGTTAGCTAAGACAGATCGCTCTAAAGCTGCGGGACACGGGGAGAAGCAGAGCGCAGGAGGAGCCCTGGACCATGGATAGGTAATGTATGCAGTTTAAGCAGGGGCTGCAAGGACATCGGTAATGATGTCCATGCAGCCCTTGTAAAACGATTATCAGGCCATGTAATAGGCCCAGTAAACGAGCGCCGATCTAGCAGATTGGCGCTTGTTTACAGTTATTATCGGGCCATGTAATAGTACCCTAAGGCTGTGACCTATACCACTACATAGGCATGGAGAGTGAACACACAGGGGGAGATTTATCAAACATGGTGTAAAGTGAAACTGGCCCAGTTGCCTCTAGCAACCAATCAGATTCCACCTTTCATTCCTCACAGACTCTTTTGGAAATGAAAGGTGGAATCTGATTGGTTGCTAGGGGCAACTGAGCCAGTTTCACTTTACACCATGTTTGATAAATCTCCCTCTCAGTGCTTCCTGACCTATGGCACCCCAGCTGCTGCAAAACTACAATCTTCATCTTACCAGCCATAGTCTGCCAGGGCATGATGGGAGTTGTAGTTGTGCAAGAGCTGGAGAGCCACATGTTGGAAAACACTGCTCGAGTCAACTGGAAAATACCTTTTACCCATATGTTTTTCTTTTTGACGCCTCCATTCACTGATTTAAAAAAAATCTACTTGCAACCTTGGAGAGCTCCCTATACATTATCATCCTTCTCACGTATAGACTATTACTATGGGGCCCATGGAGGGGTGCAGCAGATCCCAAACAAGCCTCCACTTCTAAGGTCACCATTTCCAGGGTCAGGATCCGTACAAGAGCTGTATATTCCTACATGACACCCATAGAGTCGGGTGGACAGGGGCACTAACAGCACCGGGATGGGGGGAGGGGAAGGGGGGAAATATTATTTATGCCATTATACATCTTCTTTTTTTGAAAATCAGCTGAAAATTCTGATCCGTGATTGCAGATAATGTTATCACCAACTGGGAAATGCATGTTTTTGTTCAATCGAGTGGACAGCTTTAAATAGGCCAACAACTCAAACCCAAATTGGCTTCTTTAGCCGTCAGCTGCTGCTTTGTTACTTCCCAAATGCATTCAATTGCTTCACTATGCTTTTTATTATAGTATTTTGCAGCGTGCTGCACAGGAAGTGTATTCATCCCCATCTGTCCCTGCCCTCTAGTGGAGCTTACAGACTGAATTCCCTCACCCCGCTGTAATCCAGGGGTGGAAGTTATAGGGGGCTGTGAGAACCTGGGGCTCATAGTCTCCACCTGCAACATAAGAAGTTACCAGCACAGGGACAGTGTTACAGGTGTCAGGGCCCTGGAATTATAATTTGGGCACAATCACTGGTCAGACCACACATGGAGTACTGTGTCTGTAACCATGACAAGGGGACTAGAGATGATCAAACATCGGAAAATCTTAGGTTCTATAGACAGATTTTCCGATGTTCAGTCATCTCTAAGGGCCCTATTCCACCGGACGATTATCGTTTGTATAATCGTTAATGATTAACGATCTCAAACGACCGCTATTGCGAAAGACCTGAAAACGTTCACTCATTTCCATGAAGCGATAATCGTTGCTTATGATCGTAATTGCGATCGTTTTTTCTTCGCTATTTATTCGCTATTGCGTTCGTATCTATTGCGAACGACCGAACGATGTCTAAGAGCAGTGAGATTAAAGAACTCTCTGCTACATGATGTTGTCATGGCTGATTCATTACAGAAGTTCAAGGGAGGCCTGGATGCTTTTCTTGAAAAATATAATATTATAACACATTATAACATATTACAGGGATTATTCTGATGGCCATTGGAGTCGGGAGGGAGTTTTCTCCCTGCAATTGTCATCTGCCCTGTGAAGGTTTTTGCCTTCCTCTGGATCAACACAGTAGGATTTCCCTAGGTTGAACTTGATAAACTCTTGTCTTAGGAAGCCAAATAACCTAATATTAAAGGAGATCTCCGCGCTGGGGTGTTTTTTGGCAGAGTGCTGGGGAGGATGATACAAACAACAAGCTCTCATCTCCCACGCTCCAGCGCTGATGCCGGTATCCCACAGCTGCTGTCCCCCAGTCCCGTCCGATCCTGGGTCTGAGTGGGGACCTGGAATGTGTTAGGCCAGCTCAGCCAGAAAATGGGTGGAACCTCGCTACAACTGCTGACTGGTTAAACTGGCCTGTCACTCAAGCATCTGGGACCGGGGACCAGATCTTTGGTATAGCGGCACCAGCGCTGGAGCGGGGAAGGCAAGAGCATGTTGCTTCTTTCATTACCCCCCCCCCAGCACTCAGCCAAAAATCACCACAACCCAGAGTTCTCCTTTAAGATTTTACATTATGGAAATATAGTAACTCAAACAAGTTGAGAACATGAAATAATTTCCAGCAGATTTATCTAGCTTTGCTATAGGGCTGGTGCCCTATGGAGCTGACAGTCAGATACAATGCTTCTAGGATAGACCCTTTACTTAATATTACCTTGGATGAAGATGTTTTGTATATAATCGGAGGTATATATGGCTGGGGACATCATATTAAGGAGCAACTGATTTAGCCCCTTGTTCACATCTCTCACCATTTTAAAATATAGGTATATTTTTTCTATACAGTTTAGCTGATGAAATGTCATTTATAGATTTATAGAAAAGTCTACAAGAACATTGTATCCATTTTTATATATAGAATGTCATTATTGGGATGTGACTCATCTAGGACTTTTATGTACTTTTCTCCCACAGAATGTGATATTTTTTACCTCAGCGTTCATATGATAGTAGCGTGTACTGCAAATGTAACTATCATGGAAGTCAGTGCATGGGTATGACATCTCACATTTCCCTATTTCTCCCCGCTAACATCTGGCTGCAGAATTTTATAGCCAATAATATGCCATGTGGACTTAGGTGTTTTATTGGCGTTTCTGGCGCAATCTGTGTATTTCATACTCTTCCCTTTTCTTGCAGAAAATACAGTCCATAAATCATCTGTGCAAAAGAGAGATGCTTCGGTGTTAGTTCCCATGCTCTCCCTTACCTTTATAAGTTTACCTTTATATATAGAAAAAAATTTTTTATAAGACCTTATTTTTCATGTTTTTATTTTATTTTTTTTCTGTGCCTTGTTTCTACAGAATGTTATATACTGTATAGTTTGTTTTGTCATTGTTAAAGATGTTAAACAGGATTAGAAAAACCACCACCACCCCAGTCCTCAGGTTGTGTATGATATTACATTTCAGACCCAAACTGAGGGCAGGAGAGGTGCTGTTTCTGGAAGAATCAATATTAGATTGGTGGGGGTCTTACTCCCAGCACCCCAATCTGCTGATAGTTCCATATAGCACTGCCCCACACCGATCTGGCCCTCCCCTGGCTTGCCTGCTCCATTGATAATCATTAGTAGGAGTTGGCCAGCCAGAGGCAGATGTAAGCTCTTGTGAGCAGGGCCTTCATTACTGTGGTTTGAATAATTAGTGTGTAATTCTGTAATTTCAGATTTTGTCTGTATATGGAATTTGAAACATTGTAAGTATTGTCTCTCTCTCTCTCTCTCTCTCTCTCTCTCTCTCTCTCTCTCTCTCTCTCTATATATATACATATATACACTACCGTTCAAAAGTTTGGGATCACATTGAAATGTCCTTATTTTTGAAGGAAAAGCACTGTACTTTTCAATGAAGATAACTTTAAACTAGTCCTAACTTTAAACAAATAAACTCCATACATTGCTAATGTGGTAAATGACTATTCTAGCTGCAAATGTCTGGTTTTTGGTGCAATATCTACATAGGTGTATAGAGGCCCATTTCTAGCAACTATCACTCCAGTGTTCTAATGGTACAATGTGTTTGCTCATTGGCTCAGAAGGCTAATTGATGATTAGAAAACCCTTGTGCAATCATGTTCACACATCTGAAAACAGTCTAGCTCGTTCCAGAAGCTACAAAACTGACGTTACTCGACAGTCTATTGTAACGCCTGGAGTAGTGGATCCACTGGACCGTCACCAGCGATGGCACTAACCTCACCAGGAAGCGGAGTCTAAGGAGCCGCTGGTTTTCACCAGAGCCCGCCGCAAGGCGGGACGGACTTGCTGCGGCAGGCGACCCCCAGGTCGCTACCCCTGGCTTGGTTGCTAGTGACGGCAGGCGAGGCGTGGCAGGAGCAGTAGGCAGGAGATGGTGATAGCAGAGGTCTGTAGGCGTAACCGCAGGTGACAGGCTGAACACAGGAGCAATAGTGTAACAGAGGAGCAGGAACCAGGAACAAGGACTAGGGACCAGGTAGCGGACAGGAATCAGGAACAAGGGCTAGGGACCAGGTAGCGGGCAGGAATCAGGAACAATAGGGAGCTAAACTAGCAGCAGCGCTGGGTCCCTGCACAAGGACTCCGGCGGCTGCATGGGGCAGGAGGAGGTTGTGGCGGCGGCCTGGAACACGGGACGCCGCCGCAGCCGTGACAGTACCCCCCCCCTTTGGCCTCCCCCTCTTTCTTGCCTGCAGATGGAGGCAAATCAGTGATGAAGTCCATCTCTATGTGGTGCCAGGGAAGGTCTGGAACTGGAAAGGGCTGTAATAGGCCGGCAGGCCTTAGTCGGGAGGACTTGTTTTTGGCACAGATGGTACAGGAAGCCACAAAGTCCTTGACATCTTGGAATAGACTGGACCACCAGTAGTGGCGGGAGATCCGTTGCCCGGTCTTTAGGACTCCAGGGTGCCCGGCCACCAATGAGGAATGTCCCCACTTCAAAATCCTTCTTCGAAGCGCAGGGCGAACATAGGTCTTTCCGGGGGGTATTCTCTGAAGAGTAGAGGTGGCGACTGGCACTAGGCGATCGGGAGGTATAATGTGGCGAGGGGATGTGGATTTGTGGATGAAATCCTTCTGTAAGTTCTCCCGGATGTAGGAGGACATGGCCTCAGTCTCGGGTACGGAGAGAGGGTACACCCGACCTCGTGGAGAAGAAGTACCAGGAAGGAGGTCTATGGGACAATCGTACGCCCGGTGAGATGGTAGAGAGTCCGCGTCCTCGGCAGAGAAGGCATCCGCCAAGTCTTGGTCTTCCGCCGGTAGGCCAGATAGAGGCTTGGCGGGGTCAGGTGACGACATAGAGTACTTGGTCTGAGGTGACTTCAGACACTGGTTGGAACAGTCATGACCCCAACTGAGAATCTCCCCGGTTCTCCAGTCCAGCTTAGGGGCATGTAATTGCAGCCAAGGGAGTCCCAGGAGGATGGCGGGAGAAGAATGGGGCAGGACGTAGAAGGATATCTTTTCCTGATGTAAAGGACCCACCTGGAGGACTAGAGGTGCGGTCTGGTAGTACACATGGTTGGTAAGAATCTCGCCCGTGACCGAGGAGATAGTAGGGGTCTGGCTAGTTGGGTCACGGGTAGCCGCCATCTTTGGACCAATGTTGCCGCAATAAAACTGCCTGCTGACCCAGAATTGAGAAAGGCAGTAGTCTGGTGATTTTGTCCTGAGGGTGTCTGGATGGAAACTGGCATAGACAACCTTGGAGAGGTGGCATTCACACCTAGGGACACCTGTCCCACCTGACCTAGGTGTGAGCATTTCCCGGACGCTTGAGGACGTTGGGGACATCTCTGCCGAAAGTGATCAGGGCCACCGCAGTAGAGGCAGAGATTCAGCTTCAGACGACGAATTTTCTCATCAGGCGTCAGGCGAGCTCGTTCCACCTGCATAGGAACCTCAGGAGACGGCTGGGACTCCGGAATGTCAGGATTCTGGAAGACCGGCGCCAGCTGGTGATGGCGACAGGACAGGCTTAGTCGTTGTTCATGCCGAACCTCCTCCTCCCTCTCCGAAAAACGAGTATCAACCCTAGTGGCCAGTAGAATGAGTTCGTTCAGGGAGGTAGGTAGGTCTCGGGCGGAAAGCACGTCTCTCACCCGACTGGACAGGCCCTTTTTAAAGGTGGCAATTAGAGCGGCCTCATTCCAGTCTAGCTCTGCTGCCAGGGTGCGAAATTGGATGGCATAGTCGCCAACGGAGGAATTCCCTTGTGAGAGATTAAGTAGAGCAGTCTCAGCTGAAGACGCACGGGCAGGTTCCTCAAAGACGGAGCGAAACTCGGCCAGAAAGGTTCGGAGATTAGCAGCAGTAGGGTCATCTCGGTCCCAGAGAGGCGTGGCCCAAGCCAGAGCTCTACCCTCCAATAGGCTGATGATGAAAGCCACTTTAGAGCGCTCGGTGGGAAACTGACTACTTAAAAGTTCAATATGCATGGTGCACAGGAATCAGGAATCCCCTGCACAACTTGGGGTCACCACCGTATTTGCTTGGGAGAGCCAGTTGTAGTTTCGAAGAGACAGCAGTAGGTGGTGAGCGCTGAGCAGTAGTATGCTGCTGTAAGGCGGCAGTCAGTTGCTGGATCTGCTGCGACTGTTGCTAGATCTGTAGGGCCTGTTGAGCGACCACTCTGGCTACGTCACGGATGTCAGGCACCTCGCCGGGATCCATGGTTGAGCCTACTGTAACGCCTGGAGTAGTGGATCCACTGGACCGTCACCAGCGATGGCACTAACCTCACCAGGGAGCGGAGTCTAAGGGGCCGCTGGTTTTCACCAGAGCCCGCCGCAAGGCGGGATGGACTTGCTGCGGCAGGCGACCCCCAGGTCGCTACCCCTGGCTTGGTTGCTAGTGACGGCAGGCGAGGCGTGGCAGGAGCAGTAGGTAGGAGATAGTGCAGGCAGAGGTCTGTAGGCGTAACCGCAGGTGACAGGCTGAACACAGGAGCAATAGTGTAACAGAGGAGCAGGAACCAGGAACAAGGACTAGGGACCAGGTAGCGGACAGGAATCAGGAACAAGGGCTAGGGACCAGGTAGCGGGCAGGAATCAGGAACAACAGGGAGCTGAACTAGCAGCAGCGCCGGGTCCCTGCACAAGGACCCCGGCGGCTGCATGGGGCAGGAGGAGGTTGCGGCGGCGGCCCGGAACACGGGACGCCGCCGCGGCCGTGACATCTATTCTTGTTCTTAGAAATGAAGGCTATTCCATGCGAGAAATTGCTGAGAAATTGCTGAGAAATTGAAGATTTCCTACAACGGTGTGTACTACTCCCTTCAGAGGACAGCACAAACAGGCTCTAACCAGAGTAGAAAAAGAAGTGGGAGGCCACGTTGCACAACTAAGCAAGAAGATAAGCACATTAGAGTCTCTAGTTTGAGAAACAGACGCCTCACAGGTCCCCAACTGGCATCTTCATTAAATAGTCCCCGCAAAACACCAGTGTCAACATCTACAGTGAAGAGGCGGCTGTGGGATTTTGGGCTTCAGGGCAGAGTGGCAAAGAAAAGCCATATCTGAGACTGGCCAATAAAAGAAAAAGATTAAGATGGGCAAAAGAACACAGACATTGGACAGAGGGAGACTGGAAAAAAGTGTTGTGGACGGATGAATCCAAGTTTGAGGTGTTTGGATCACAAAGAAGAACGTTTGTGAGACGCAGAACAAATGAAAAGATGCTGGAAGAATGCCTGACGCCATCTGTTAAGCATGGTGGAGGTAATGTGATGGTCTGGGGTTGCTTTGGTGCTGGTAAGGTGGGAGATTTGTACAGGGTAAAAGGGATTCTGAATAAGGAAGGCTATCACTCTGCACCGCCATGCCATACCCAGTGGACAGCGCTTGATTGGAGCCAATTTCATCCTACAACAGGACAATGATCCTAAACACACCTCCAAATTGTGCAAGAACTATTTACAGCAGAAGCAGCAGCTGGTATTCTATCATAGGTAATGGAGTGGCCAGCGCAGTCACCAGATCTGAACCCCATTGAGCTGTTGTGGGAGCAGCTTGACCTTATGGTACGCCAGAAGTGCCCATCCAACCAATCCAACTTGTGGGAGCTGCTTCTAGAAGCGTGGGGGGCAATTTCTCCAGCTTACCTCAACAGATTCATAGCTAGAATGCCAAAGGTGTGCAATGCTGGAATTGCTGCAAAAGGAGGATTCTTTGACGAAAGCAAAGTGTTATGTAAGAACAATGTTATTTCAAATACAAATCATTATTTCTAACCTTGTCAATGTCTTGACTCTATTTTCTATTCATTTCACAATGTATGGTGGTGAATAAGTGTGACTTTTCATGGAAAACACAAAATTGTTTGGGTGACCCCAAACTTTTGAACGGTAGTGTGTATATATATATTATATATATATATATATATATATATATGTATATGTATATATATATGTATATATATATATATATATATATATATATATATATATATATATATACATATATATTATTACTATGTCTCCATGTCAAACCAACACTCAGACCCGGTAAAATTCACTTTGCTTTTGACTTGCATATACGTCTTATAAGCAGCGCTGTGATTTGTTTCGCTCTTACTAGCGATATCACAGCGAAGTTTCAGGTTACATTTGTCTTCCTGAAAAAAAAGATTATGAGGGCATCATTCATTCCCATGGCATCATCATGTATACATCTATAGCCGTGTATATGGATAGTATAAACTGTAAATTACTCACTGCACCTTGTGCTTATGTCACTTACACTAACAATTCTCTTTTTTCTTTCGTTTCATGTTGTGAAAGGTCGAAACCCAGATTTATCATAGATTTCCAGTGTCTTCTCTGCTGTTCTTAGACCACGTTTTTATTAGGTTGCAAAATGAAGCTTTCATAGGTTTTTTTTCTGTGTAATGCAACCTACCTTTTGGTCAGTATTTCCATCAGTCTTTTGGTCAGTATTTCCATCAGTCTTTTGGTCAGTATTTCTGTCAGTATTTTGGTAAGTATTTCCATTAGTCTTTTGCGGTATGGCAGCAGGTCACAGGATAACGGCCAACAGTGTGCAGCTCTACATTTGGCCCAAGGGGACAACGGGGATAACGGCAGGCGACGGCCTTTTGATGCCTTGCCTGCACATTTACAAGTGACGTCCGAGGAAGGGAACATCAGGGTTGGTGGCAGGTGACAGTCTTCATGTCTTACATACAGCTGCTCTGCTACGGACGGTGAAGGTAGGGGACAGAGGCGGCAGGCTTTAAAAAATCCCAGCTGTATGCCCTGGTGTTCTGTTCGGCGGACATGATTCCAAACAAAAACTTTGCTTGGTCTTACTTTCAGAGGAGGCCTTATATTTAGCAATTGAGCAAAACCTCTACTAGGTCTTATTTTCAGAGGAAACAGGGTAGTACAAGGGTGTTAACTCCAATAGCACTCCCTACAATATGAGGCTATGTTGCTTTTGCCTTTTGAGTCCAAATAGTGGCCGTTATTTCATACTAACGGACATCATTTGTACAATAAACAGTCGTCATGATGACATTTAGACTCAAACGGCCAAAAAGAAAAATGTTGTAGGAACATAGCCCATGCCACTTCTCTTTCTATTGCTGAATGTTGACATTTATGGAAAAAGACAATATATATTGTTAGACACCCTTCTCTAGTTTACATAAATGTGTTTTGCATCTGTGTAAGGATCTCATTATTATGAAAACTTCTGTAAACCTCTTAGACCTTACCATATCTTCTAATTTTAGGCCGGGTTTACACTACGTAAGACACCGGATGTTTCTTTAAAATTGGGATCCCATTGACAACAATGTAAAGTGCGGCCAGAGACTTTACATTGTCTAAACTGTCAGTGTTGTGCGGCTGCTATTCAATGAATAGCAGCCGCAGAAAACTGAATGTTAGTTTTTTTCTGCGGCCGCAAGGAATCCCAGACGGAGTGTAAACAGAGTCCATCACAATGAATGTAAATCGGCAATTTCATTAAATCCGGCCATGGTTGCAAACCTGCCTGTTGTTTAATGAAATTATACGTTGTGTGAACATAGCTTTATAGTATATGCAGTGGCATAGCTACCATGGAGGCAGCCCACGCAAATGCTATGGGGCCCGTGTGGCAGAGGGCCCCCCAGCAGAGCATGCCTCTATGATCTGGTGCTCAGGGCAGCTCCCCCAGGACGGTGCTTAGAGCGTCCTTCACAGCACAGCAATCACCCCAGCCCCCTCTAACGCTCACAGACCACCACCACCAACCCCCAGACACTAGAATTCGAGGGGCCTTTAATGTTTTTGGCAATGGGGCCCCATGATTCCTAGTTACCCCCTGACTGTATGTATGCATCATGCAAGAAACCCCCTCTGCTGCATGGAGTCTGTATTGGGGAAGCAGAAGAATATGATCAATCCCGCATGGCTGCTCTCCTGCATTATTATAAATAATCCCTAATATTTATTTTATAAACCCAGAAAAACACTGAACTATTTTTGACATAAATCCTGGCGTTTCCATACAGTAAATATAGATGCAAAGCGCGGCGAGGCTTAATTGCTGGGAAATGTTTACATGTACTGTATACAGAAGCCTGAGAGACATGAGAAATGTTTGGTGACAAATAGGCTGTTAGTCATAATTATGATAAAATATTCACTCGGCAATCTAGAATAAATGGAAAATAAAGCACACAAACAGTGTGACCGCACAGATCCTGCAGTATACAGAGCAGTATACAGCACAGAGCACATACAATACATGAATGCATATGGATAGCATGAACTGCTCGGCTCCATTCTCTGTCTGTGACTAATCACAGAGGATTTACGAGAGACTGTTTCCTGAGTATGCAAAAGGGCGAATCACTGTTGTTGCCATGACATGGATATGGTTTACATAAACTTATGTCGATGTATAGAACCAAATGCTAAGGGTCTATTTAGAGAGCCCGATATGCCTTCAGAAGGCCGCACGAACAATCGCTGCATCCTTTGTGCGGCCATTTAAAGATGTTGCTGTTGGCCGAAACATCTGTTTACACAGAAAGGGCAGACACAGACTGCAGAGGGCCCCTGTGCAAAAAAATCTGCTTGAGCCCCTCATAACCTAATTGTAGCATCACTCTCCTGCCTTAAAGGCATACACACAGATATAGCTGGGGGCCACCAATGAAGAACTGGAGAGAAGCGACATGCTTACCGGGTCCTATCCTGAACTGATCTGTATCTGCAACCACAACTCCCTACATAACAACAACTACAACTCTCAGAATGCCCTACACTTATAAAGCTCTCAGGGTATGCTTGGAGTTGTAGGTTCTGTAACTACAACCCCTTGAGGAACATTTATAAAGACTGGGGTATGAGTACGAGGCTCCACCCCCAATTGACGCACTGAATTCACTAAGAGGCGTACACCTCTTAGAGTATTTGGCCTGACCTGCACCTGTAGTATGGTGGGCGCAGAAACCTTAAATCATATTCTTAAAGGGGCATCTTAGGCACAGATTTTTTTTTTTTAAGAATTTAGGGTGATGCAAAAGGAAAAACAAAACCATACTCACCTTCCCCAATCCCCCACAATTGGTGTTTCTGTGATGTATGGGTACTGCATCAGGTACTGCCAGCTCAGCAAGTCACTGACTAAAGCGGGTCACCAATGTAGCTAACAACTGTATAAATGGGCATTTTCTGTGGGAAGAATTTGTCACAGGAACAGGAAGTAGCGATGACTTACAGTTCTGGGAGTGGCATCTGCAGGGTATCTGGGCAGGTGAGTATAGTTTCTTTGTTATTTTCATATCAACCTGTCTCACCTATAATTTTTTTTCTGGGGCTAGAATACCCCTTTAACACCTTCAAAAACATTACACATTATAATCACTCATCTTTTATTGCTCAAATTAGACCTAGGAGACATCATGATGCATTGTCAGTGCATGCTGGGAGTATTGGTCCCCCAACAGCTGGAGCACGGCTGTGAGGTCGGCGAGCACTGCTCCATAGTCTTATCATATTGGGTCTTCCATCATGCCTTTCATTAGATATTAGAGGTGTAATCTGTCTTGTTTTAGGAGTGAAGCCGACATCGTTCATCTCACTGATTAGATCTCATCTGTACCATGTCATTTCCATCATTTATTTTACATGATGTGTTTAATTACGCTCAGCGAATTTATTCCTGACAGCTAAGACAAATGGCGCAGGATATTTAAGCTTTTGTTCAGTACATAGAATTGTCCTGAAAGATGAGACCTTCAGAGCCAAGAACTTTTAGCTCATCCTACTTTCCTTGCCTGTCTGATCAAATGCTGACAAAATGGGAAATAATGGCGATAAAGTAACACAATGTTATAGTGCACATAAAGAAGGGGAAATCCATTTATTGCCCTACCTTTATACCAAGGTGATCACTTAACTGACTTTAAACTGACTTTTTATATATGTTCGTCAAGTCATTACGATTACAACAATATGTAACTTGCGTAACTTTTATTGTATCTGATGGCCTGTAAAAAATTCAAACCATTGTTAACAAATATATGTTCCTTAAAATTGCTCTATTTCCAGGCTTATAGCGCTTTTATCCTTTGGTTTATGGGGCCTTGATTGAGCATTTGCGACTTTTTGAACGCTTTTTATTACAATTTTTCTGGATTTGATGCAACCAAAAATGCGCACTTTTGAATTTTTTTTTACGCTTATGCTGTTTACTGTGCGAGATCAGGAATGTGATTAATTAATAGTTCGGGCGATTACGCACGCGGTGATACCAAACATGTTTATTTATTTATTTATTATTTATAACATGGGAAAAGGGGGGGGGGTGATTCAAATTTTTATTAGGGGAGGGTTTTTTTTATTAATAACAACACTTTTTATTTTACTTTTACACTTATACTAGAAGCCCCCTCTGGGGTTAGGGTTATTTTCCCTGGGGTTAGGGTTATTCCCCCCCTGGGGTTTGGGTTATTCCCCCCCCCTGGGGTTTTGGTTATTCCCCCCCCCCCTGGGGTTTTGGTTATTCCACCTGGGGTTAGGGTTATTCCCTCTGGGAGACTTCTAGTATGTGCACACTGATCTCTCAATGAGATCTATGCTGCATAGTTATACAGCATAGATCAATAAGATAGGCACTAGATTGCTTATGGCTGCAGCAGCCGGAAGCAATCAAGTGCCGAGCCGGGATCAGCACCATTACGGCGATGAGCCCGGACGAAAGAGGATGTGTCCTGGAGGAGCGATCCACCCCACTAGACACCAGGGATGGCTGCATTAAAGTAATCGGATGCAGCTGTCAACTTTGACAGCTGACTCCAATTACTTTATTATCCGGCACGGCGATCGGACCGTGCCGCTAATTGGCCACCGTGCAGACCCGCTCTGAACACACGTAAGTGGCCCTGAACGTACGGGTACGTCCAGGGTCGCCTAGGGGCTAAAGGGGTAGTTCACCCCCCCCCCCCCCTCCCAAAAAAAAAAATAATATTCTTTTAAATAAACTGGTGCCAGAAAGTACCAGAGATTTGTAATTAACTTCTGTTAAAAAATCTCCAGTCTTCCAGTATTTATCAGCGGCTGTATGTCCTGCTGGCACCTCTGTCCATGTCAGGAACAGCAAAAAGAGCAGCAACAAATCCGGTTAGGAAATCTCTACTGCTTTTAACAGTTCCTGACATGGACAGAGGTGGCAGAGCACTGTGTCACACTGGAAAGAATACACCACTTCCTGCAGGACATACAGCAGCTGATAAGTACTGGAAGACTTGAGATTTTTAAATAGAAGTAAATTACAAATCTCTGTCACTTTCTGACACCAGGTGATTTGAAAGAAAACATTTTGGGTGAAGAACAAGAGGAATTGAGAAGCCCACTGGTTGTGCACCTGCTAGGTGAGACGGGAACCATTGAAGCCAACATAACAAAGATGGAAACATTATGTATGAAATTATTCTTATCCTAAACCCATTGGTTCATTTGACGATGACAAATAACAGCAAACCCACTGGAAGATATGGTGCAACGGTGGGATCGGACCTCCAGTGTGAACAGACCTCCAGATTTACAGTAAGGGCCCCATTCCACAGGACGATTATCGTTCACATAATCGTTACCGAAAACGTGTTAAACGTGATAAATCGTTACCGATACCCATGTTTAATAGATCTCCCTCAAAATGTAAATAAGTCCTAATAGCAGCGATTAAATTTATCTGGTGTTGAATATTCCGATTTCCCCAGTTTTTATGACTTATTCTGCTAGTCTCTAGTGATTCGGCTGCAAATATGTTCAGAACAAAGTACAATCAATCTGAGCAGTTTTAGTCAGAAGTGTGAAATTGACCAGTTTCAGAAAAAAAAAAAAGAAAAAAAAAGGTTGACTTTGTGTTTGAACAAGATGGTGTTAGGAATACTGGTATAAAGGAAGGTGTAATGACTGACTGAGCAGCTCTAAACATCATTTAATTCACTTTAATACACTTGAATAGTTTCCTGTAGACGCCGCCAAAAGTTGAGGTACATGTAATTAGCATTGCCGGCTGCAAAATAGATTATGTGATTGAGGAGTGTGCACATCCGGCCTCCCGGTCTTTCAGCACCGCCGCCTCTTGTACAGGGAAGCATTGTCCGACTACTGGCCGCTACAGGGCAGGATCACATATTATCACATATTATTGTCATCGATGTTCCGGGCCAAAAAGCCTTATTATAAAAGCCTCATATTTATGCAAGTATGTATGGGCTTAAAGGGGTACTCCGGCAAAAATCTTTCACATCAACTGGTTTCAGAAAGTTATATAGATTTGTAATTTACTTCTATTTAAAAATCACAACTCTTCCAGTACTCATCAGCTGCTATATGTCCTGCAAGAAGTGGTGAATTCTTTCCAGTATGAGGCCATGTTCACACAACGTGTGTGAATGAAGTGAAGGTATGTGAATTAATACATTGTATGTGAATGGAATCCTGGCCGGAGCGTATACGCTCCAGATGGGATTCCATCCGGCCGCTCAAAAAAATGACATGTCAGCTTTCTGCGGCCGCTATTCATCGAATAGTGGCCGCAGAAGACATGTCAGTTCACACAATGCGGCTCCGGCCGCACGCTTCATTGTGTGCAACAGTGAATTGGGATTCGGGCGCACACAAGTGAGCCCGCACCCGAATTCAGCAGTGAAGTGAAGATCACCCAGTCGGTACTGCAGCACTGGCTGGGATGATCTTCAGTGTTATATTTAGTGTGAACATGGCCTTCTTTCCAGTCTGACACAGTGCTCTCTGCTGCCACCTCTGTCCATGTCAGGAACTGTTCAGAGCAGCAGCAAATCCCCATAGAAAACCTCTCCTGCTCTGGACAGTTCCTG
This sequence comes from Dendropsophus ebraccatus, assembly GCF_027789765.1. Classification (NCBI taxonomy): domain Eukaryota; kingdom Metazoa; phylum Chordata; class Amphibia; order Anura; family Hylidae; genus Dendropsophus; species Dendropsophus ebraccatus. The sequence continues at coordinate 81,821,979 of NC_091464.1, forward strand.
ACATGGACAGTGGTGGCAGCAGAGAGCACTGTGTCAGACTGGAAAAAATACACCACTTCCTGCAGGGCATACAGCAGCTGATAAGTACTGGAAGACTGTAGATTTTAAAATAGAAGTTAATTACAAATTAATATAACTTTCTGTATAAGTACCGCGCGCTAACCAATTGCGCCACTGGAGCTCTTAATATAACTTTCTGAAACCAGTTGATTTGAAAGAAAAAGATTTTCGCCAAGAAGTGACCAAGGGATGTCATGGTGTCCAATAGATTAGGTCCGAATTAATTACATTGGTATCATAGGTCACAGTTGTGCTTTTTCTGTTCCTTTCACTCATGGTGTTATAGTGAGAACAGGGAGTGGCTAGCAGAATAATTGTTTTCAGATGTCCTGAAATGTCCTCCATATATTATACGAAGGAATTTGAGGAATTTGTAATATTCTAGTCAAGCTTACTGGAGGTCTTTGTTTGTGATGTACCATAATTTATAGCAACCTTTAGTACACTAGAAAATATCTTATACACAGGGCACAACTGTAAAACCAGTTCCCAATGGCCAGAATTCTGCATTTAAATGTCTGTATTATGTCCTTATATCTGTAATTCCTCTGGCACTATGGCGGAGATCTAAAAGGGGACCAATGATACGGGATGGAAATGCTGATGGGGGTCCAAGCACTGGGACCTCACTGATGTCGAGAACGGGGACAGAGTCTCCCACCAGAATAGAGCTCTGCGCTGTTCATTCTCTATGGGAGATTTTGGAGATAAAGCTTTAGGGTCCTTTTACACGAAGAAACTTTTAATGATTAACCCTTAGGGGACACAGCCAGTTTTCATTTTTGCGCTTTCATTTTTTCCTCCTTGTGTGTATAGGGCCATAGCAGTTGCACTTTTCCACCTAGAGACCCAGATGAGCCCTTATTTTTTGCGCTAATAATTGTACTTTGCAATGGCAGACGTAGTTTTTGCCTAAAATATATATTATAAATAAATATATTATAAATAAATATATTGCAAAACCAGGAAAAAATTATATATGTGTTGTTTTTATGCCGTTCACCCTAGGGTAAAACTGACATGTTATACATGTTCCTCAAGTTAGTATGATTACAACTTGTATAACTTTTATTTTATTTGATGGCTTTTAAAAAATTAAAACCTTTTTTAAAAATATATCTTCCTTAAAATCGCTCTATTCCCATGCTTATAACGGTTTTATCCTTTGGTCTATGGGGCTGTGTGAGGTGTCATTTTTTGCGCCATGATGTCTTCTTTCTATCGGTATCTTAATTGCGTATATACGACTTTTTGATCGCTTTTTATTACAATTTTTCTAGATTTGATGCGACCAAAAATGCGCAATTTTGCACTTTGGAATTTTTTTGCGTTTACTGTCGGGATCGGGAATGTGATAATTTATTAGTTCAGGCGATTATGCATGCGGCGATATCAAACATGTTTATTTATTTATTTTTATTTATAAAATGGGTAAAGGGGGGTGATTCTGACTTTTATTAGGGGGATTTTTTATTAATAATTTTTTTTTTTTTACACACATACTAGAAGTCCCCCTGGGAGACTTCTAGTATGACTGCTCTGATCTGATCTATGTTCGTCATCAGCCGAAAGCAATAGAGCCATTAGGGGGCAGACCCCAGCCTGACAAAGATGCGGGGATCACTCCTCCACGACCGTGTCGCGCGCGCGGGGGGGGGGGGGCACAATAAATGATCGCAAACTAACTTGTTTATCATTAACCTGAAAGCGATCACCATATTGCACCGAACTATAGTCGTTGGTTATGATGTTTTACTCCATCTGATCCCAGCAATTGAAGGAACAATGTTGAATTAGACTGAACGATTAGCGAACATTTAACGATGGTTTCGGTGTCGGCACCAAATGATCGATGAACGATTTCTTGTTGGACGTTGATCTTTACCTGCATTCACACAAAACTATTAGCATTTACATTTCAATGATATAACGATAAATCATTGGGTCCCCATTCTCAGTTGAACCCCCCTGATCACCCTGTTATCGCTTTATCTATGGATAGAGGATCATAAGATTAGATGGGATTACCACTTTAACATTCACACCACTGATAAATTTCCTTGTGGATTTGATGTTTAGTGTGAATGAGAGTTGATCTACATTGGTGGTACTACATTTTTCCAGATTTACCACTTGCAGAATCACTCACTGGATGGTTCTTTTATATTAGGGTATACTACACTTATTACACTAGTCACAATACCACTGGTAGAATACGGTCAGGGAAGGGACAAAGTGGATACAGACGGTGAACCCTGAACTTGTCCCTACCTACTGTCTCAGCCTACTTGCTTTTCATAGCCTTAGATGACTAGGGACAACAGTCCCTAACTTATGAGGGCAAGCTTCAGCTTCGGAGCGACCTGTCTGAGCTGACAGGCAATTCAGCCAATTACTGTCTGGGACCGCCATGACCAGTGATTGGCAGAGCGGCCTGGCAGCTCAGACAGGTCGCTCTGAAGTTGCAACACATGGTGCCAGGACGCTTACCGAGTGCAAGAGAAGACCGGGACAGGTAAAATATTAACTGTTTGGGCAAGGGCTGCATGGACATCGCTAACAATGTCTGTGTAGCCTTAGCTAAACGACTATCAGGCCGTGCAATAGGCCCAGTTAAAGAGCGGGTTCGTTTACAATATTGATCAGGCCTTCATCAGCCTGTGTATTAGGAACCTAAGAGTCTGGGACGGTGATCCGGACGGCACAGAAGACTCCACTGGAGCGAGTTCAGGTAAGGATCTAACAACTACATAGCTTCAGTACACCTGGTTATAAATGTAAAAAGCATTGGATGGTCCCGTCATGAATATTATTCTGCATTTTCTTCTATAACGTTTTCTATTCACAGCGCTACAAGCCACAGCCAATAATGTGTGCAGACTAAAAGTTTTGTTCCCATTGCTGCTAATGCTGAAGTAGTGACCCTTGGCGGAATATTGATTTTTCTTCACATTCAATAAACAAGACTTATTAGGTCCATTGGCCACACTGACACTATCCATCTTACTAACCTAGGCTCGGATACTGCAGCAGAGTATCACTATTGTAGGGGAAGAGGCCTCCTCCGAATAGGTAATGAAGAACTGTTTGGCCAATTGATCGACCATTGAGAAGTCTAATGACTGTTTAGCCACAACTGAGAGGCCATTTGTCTCAGAGAGTCTAAAACATCACAATCAGCTGAAAGAAAGTCATTTGACTGGACAGCTCCTGATATTAAAGCCAGCTACTAACGTGTAGCCTACGTATGTCCAGACAAGTCTCTGTCAAGATATATTACAAAGTCTGAGGTTGGTGAAATAATTACTGAGTACATGTTTGTTCTAGGAGTGTATGCACTGTCCATACAGAACACACCAGACTACCAGATATCTGGTTATTTACAAATATATTTTACGGCTACATTCTAACACAGTATTTTTGCTCAGTATTTTGCAACCAAAACCAGGAGTGGATTGAAAACACAGAAAGACTCTGTTCACACAATGTTGAAATTTAGTGGATGGCCGCCATTTAATGTCAAATAATAGCCATTGTTTTAAAATAATGCCAATTATTTGCCATTAAATGACGGCCATCCACTAAATTTCAACAGTGTGTGAACAGAGCCTTTCTGTCTTTTCAATCCACTCCTGGTTTTGGTTGCAAAATACTGAGCAAACATACTGTGTGTGAATGTGAAATGGAGAGAAGAGTGCAGCTGCACCTCACACCTATGGCTGATACTAAAGCCGCTAAGCTACTTTAAAGACAAACACCAGGAATTTGGTATACAATTTGATCAAACCAATACGCCCCGTGTACCACATGCAGGTATTCTGGTTCACACAGGTCCCATACTGTGTGTGAACATAGTCTAACACATAATTAAAATACTTGTACTTGTATAACTTATTTGTGTATACGATTCGTAATTTCCCATTCTGAAGAGGATTTAGATCTTATTTTGCATTTACATTTACCATTTATCTTTTCTATCTGCTATCAAAATAGATAATGCCACTTCTTACAGAAGACCCTTCTGCTTAACAACCTCGCTGTCATAATCTAGGATCAAGGTAACATGAAAATTAACAGGATTTTTTTTTTTTTTACAAACAAATCCAAGCACAAATACTTGGTGAGTGTAAAGGATATGTCTATACAAAATAATTCTCTGTAATTCTTTGCTGCCACCTTTCAAGAACAGTTTCCTCAAGGACGTGGCAACAGGTTGGCATACCATCAACTGAAAAGCATTCTGATTTCCAATTGTAATTTCAATTGTGTCCATGCATTCCCTTTATTTGTTGAAAGCAAGATATATTTTATTAGACTGTCTCATACTAAACCCAATTTATTTGGTTGTGTAATAATGCAGATCGTCTTAATATGGCAACCCAAAGGGAACACAGACCAGCATGGCGTAGGGTGGAGGGGTGGGGGCTGTGGTATGGCTAGGAGCAGCCCTTAAGGCCCTATTACACGAAGCAATTATCACCGTATTCGGCACATGTAATACCGCCAGCAGCGATCAGGAAATGAGGAGCAAGTATGCGCTGACCTGACAGGTTGGCGCTCATTAGCTCTCCTGAATCTCCCCGTGTAATAGGGGCTTTAGGGTGGCACATAGGAGTGGGGCAGCACAATGGTGATAGATGGTGATGGTTTCCCTAGGGCACATCCTCTGAAGTGTCTGGTCTGATGGTGTTTTGGGGTACCCTTAATGGTGAGGTGCAGGAAAACCCAAACTCCAGTTTCATAGCACAATAAAGCCCAGAGGCAGGAGGGTCTGGTCTAGATGTCCTACCAATGTTCACTCTTCTGTTCAGCTCATTGCTATCTCCCCACTTCGACAATATCCATTGGGGGGGGGGGGGGGGGGGGGGGGAGAGATCTGTAGTGTTTGTGACCATGCTGCACTAGGCTCAGCCTGAAGCTTTGAACTGTATTAAGTATACTACTATGGGGATTTTTTACATCTTATTCCCAAATTCTAACTCTCTCTTTTCTTCTCCTACTGTATTAAGATATGGACTGGGATCAATTACCAGAATATTACATGGATTCTAAAGGGGGGGGGGGGGCAGCCTGTAAGCACCTCTCTAACCTTCCTCCTGTACTGTCCAGTGGTGTGTGTGTGTGTGTGTGGGGCTTAGAGTTAACTCCTCCCTAACCTAGAATATTCCCGAAACTGAGTGCATAAAAGACAATGAGGTGGTACCCAACCAACAGGCTCTGAAGTCTTCCAAGTGGGACACTGCACAGTGACTGCCAAGAATAAGAGCCTGGGTGTGTTTTATTTTACAATATGCTTCCTATTTTACTTTTATGCCTAGAACTGTAAAATCCATCCATTCTCGATATTTGGATTTTTTTTTTTATAGAACAGGTAATTAACAGTAATTAAAAGTGAAGGAGAGGCGGATATGTGCAATACATTTCCATCAGATGTGGTTGATAAATCCACAGTACGTGAATGTAATCATGCCTGGGATAATAAATGGATGTCTATCCTAAGAGGAAAATAAAAAGGCTGACTAGAATGAATATATGCTCTTCCTCTGTTGTCAATCTTCTACGTTTCGAACATAAAAGTGAGTAAACAAATACAGTGTAGATTTGGAGCTCGTACATGCACTCATCAGTACACCACAATTCCATTACTCTCTATACTCCCACCCATCTACCATTCAGTCCCATAGGACGACATGACATGTAGAGTCTTCTTATAAGTAGGATAGAAAATATTCATCATTCCCATTGCTCCTAACTGGCTGCAAAGAACTACAGAAGGATAAGTGTTTCACCTCAGTTGTTCAGTAATGGAGTCAAGTATGGGTGAAAAGTCTTGATATGCAAGTTTGTAATGAAGAAAAAAAGAAAGGAGCTCAAACTTTTGGGTAGGATTTCCAATATGACATGAATATATTTACTGCGCTCCCATTAAGAGTCAGCTAACCTTACGGCGTGAGCAATACGACTGCCCTTTCAGAGCCCCTGTCAGCCGTCCCAATAGATTTGTTTGGGAGAATTTAGTATCAGACAAAATGACAGAACCCGATGGACCTCACTGTAAGGCAGTAAGGTTAATGGGGCTCCTGCTGTTCTGCTATAAACAATTGTGAACGGTGCCGAACTTCTAGTCAGTATATTCTAGCATTTTAGTTGTCCTACTCTGTTATTGTTTTGTAACGTCTGTGAGAACAATGGGGGAGATTTATCAAACATGGTGTAAAGTGAAACTGGCTCAGTTGCCCCTAGCAACCAATCAGACTCCACCTTTCATTCCTCACAGACTGTTTGGAAAATAAAAGGTGGAATCTGATTGGTTGCTAGGGGCAACTGAGCCAGTTTCACTTTACACCATGTTTGATAAATCTCTCCCAATAGGTTTATTTTCATGTACAGTGGTGCCTTGGATTACGAGCATAATTCGTTCCAGGACCGCGCTTGTAATCCAAATCCACTCCTAAACCAAAGCAAATTTTCCCATATGAAACAAACATTCAGAAACAGCAGAGTATGTGATATTATAAGTTACTGTACAGTAATGGAGAGGATGGGAAACACAAGGGCGGACAGAGACTTCAGGGAGCATGAAGGAATGAGCAGGGCAGATGTGGGAACAGTATAGCAGCGCTCTCTGTCTGGGGAGAGAGTGGTTACAGCTATAGAGAGATTACCTCCACAGTCCTGTCCCCTGATGTAAGCCCCAGCCTGAAGTGGATCTGCTATGATTTGGAAGGTGAGGGAGACTTCCTGGGTCAGAGTACAGGGCTGTAGACCCCGCTATGCAGACTATGCCCCTCTCCCCCTCCCACCCAGTACAGGGAGCTCTCAAACCAAAGCAATGCTCAAGTCACTAAGTCATAAACCAAGGTACCACTGTATTAGGATTTATGGACTAAGGGTTAATAGTTGCTGACTACTAATATTTGTGGCACTCCGACTTTTCGTAGTGTTTTTAGTTTGGTAACAGAAGTTCAGCCTTTGCCCTTAAGAAAACTTGTTTTAATTTTGTACTGTAATGGGCACCTTAGAAGATCATCATTAGTAGTGGATTATAATAGGTCTGTTTTGGGTGGTAGCCCAGGTACCCTAAGCTCCTAGGCGCCCAAACAAAGACTCATACTTTCAGTGGTCTGTTGTCTCCTGGCTACAGTGCCACCATGATTTCCAAAATATCACAAAACAGGAATGCAAAAAACTGTTTACGCGTTTCGGCGCTTTTCACGCCTCGGTCACAAAGGAGTATACTCAGTTGTGACCAAGGCGTGGAAAGCGCTGAAACACGTAAATAGTTTTTTGCATTCCTGTTTTGTGAAGATTTTTCTAATAAAGAAACTGCATTTTACCCGAAGAATGGGTGCTGGACATTTTTCATATCCATAGTACACTATGGGTGCAGCCAATTTCAGCCAATTTTTTTTTTTTTTTTTAAAGTTTCAACATGTCGAAAGTTTTTCTTTAGGACAGGTGCACTTTAAGAAAAAAGAAAAACAATTTCGATTAATTTTTCTTTACCACTACTGCCATTATCAGGTATAATCTAAAGGTAGACATTGTACCCTATCTGAAATTGCTTTCTTCTATAAAAAAACGAACCTGGCAGAACAAACCAAGATCCACATTTATCTTTTTCCTGTGATAAATTCTCCTTTATATTTACCGAGTCGGAAGCTCCATTGTTAAAGGACACTTCTTCTGCTTCTAATGCCTAGGAATACTAAATAACATTGTATACCGACAATATACTATGCAATCCTTATCCACGATGCAATCCGAGCACTATGTCATGTATATAAACAATACCTAGACAGGTGCGGAAATAAAACGCGTGCACTGACGCTGTACAAGGACTTGTTTTTCCATCAAGGAGCAAAGATCTATCCGCTGCCTTTTAGTTTCCACTATGTGAGTTTTATGAACATCAAATAATAAAAGTTACAAGCAAAATATCATCATGACTTTTATAACCACTTGAAAGTCAATTATAGGTCTGTGGTTACTAATGGCAAGTCGATTTTACTGGGAGATAAGCTGCTCTTAAAAAAAAATGGGAAAAAAAAATTGGTGCTCTTCATCAGAGTGTTTTCACACAAAAATAGTCATGACAATAGATGCCTGATAAACAAAGCTCTAATGTACTGCAGATGACAGACAAGTCAATAACTGTGGGTGGGATAAGTAACTCATTGTGCCCATATCTGTTGTCTAGGAAGGAACCCAGGTCCCTAGGAGACATCTTATCTACTGTAAGTTTCTGGTGCGTATTCTGCAGGGAACTGGGTCTACTAAAAGCATCTTCCCAGAGGACCTGTTTCTCAGCTTCTTTTCCTTTTGCTCATTTTTATGACTATGATTTTCCCTAGTATGTTTTTCCTCTATTGATTTTTTATTTTTTTTTTTGCTAAATTGTATTTACTTTTGTGGAATTGATGGTAAAGACACAATAATATTTCATAATGCATTCTTACTACGAAACAGGAAACAGCATCTGCTCATATTAGGCTGTGTTCACACTTTATACTGCAGAATATAGATGTAGTCTACCAGTCACTGTGTCTGGTCCATTTCCTGAATATATACTTTTATTTTGCAAAATTTGCTGCTACACTACTAACAATGACTCCGAAATCCGACCCTATAGTTAGATGTGAATGTTACCTATTTTAAATTTTTGATGCATTTAGTATATATATATCAATACTATGCATGATGATAGATAGATAGATAGATAGATAGATAGATAGATAGATAGATAGATAGACAGACAGACAGACAGACAGACAGACAGACAGATAGATAGATAGATAAATAATAGATAGATTGGAGATAGATAGATAAATTTGTAATTTACTTCTATTTAAAAATCTCCAGTCTTCCAGTACTTATTAGCAGGGGCGTAGCTAGGAGATTCATGGAGCCCCATAGCAAAAAACTGTATGGTGGGCCCCCACTCCACTACACACTAATATATATATATATATATATATATATATATATATATATATATATATATATATATATATATATAATATACAGTATATACACACATAATCTGTGATGTGGCCAAAAAAAAAAATCGCTTATAGCCAGAGGCAGAATCCTATGGTTATATACATAGGTGCAGTAGCAGACTACCTTTTGCTTAACCCTTTATTTACTGCAGTGTGTAAGTGACCCAGTGTTCTCTGACATGCTGCAACACAAAAAAGGGTTAATACAGAAGACAATTTGGCTTTCTCCTTCACTACTCCTGCACTGATAACCCCTGACCTCTGTAGGAACTCAGAGAACAGAGGTCAGAGGTTATCAGAGTAGTCAGGCAGAGAGCTAATTGTCTTCTGTATTAACCCTTTTTTCTGCCTCTATGGTAGCTACGCCACTGCTTATTAGCTGCTGTATGTATGTGTGTATGTATGTGCAGGGCTCTCTGCTGCCACCTGTGTCCTTTTCAGGAACTGTCCAGAGCAGTAGCAAATCCTCATAGAAAACCTTTCCTGCACTATACTGTTGGCACTAAAGTCAGTGCTTATAGATTTTCTTTTTTGTAATATGTTCTTCAAAAACCTAATAAAAACATTGAACCAGAAAACCTCTCCTGCTCTCCAGACTGGAGAGAATACACCACTTCTTGCAGTACATACAGCAGCTAATAAGTATTGGAAGACTGGAGATTTTTAAATAGAAGTAAATTACAAATCTCTGGCACCAGTTTTAGCTGATAAACCCATTTAATATAGACATTTTTATATTGTAATACAGCTTCAGAAAAAATGAGGTTCTTAGCATACCAAATAGTGTGCACCATCCCACTACAGTAAGGTGACCTCAGAAACGGGGACAGACCCTTTCCTTTACATATTGCTCTCTCTTAGGCTAGCAATAAGCCTTGGCAAATTGTGGGCATGTAGGATCCAGCTATTCCCTGCCTAAATCCTCCATGGGGACGGGTGGAGGGCAAGATGCAAGATGGGGTTCTATCATTTATGAGGATGGGTGGAGGGCAAGATCCAAGATGGGGCTCTATCCCCCATGGATGATATAAACAGGGAAAAGCTGGATCCTACATGCTCAAATTTTTCAAGCCACCCCTCCCCACGTTTATTGCTAGCCCAGGAGAGGCATGGGGTATAGCGTAGGGTCCGTCCCGTTGAGGTCACCTTACCGTGGTGGGGTGGTGCACAATATTTGATGAAATGGTATCCTTATGTTATTTATTTATTTTAAAGAAATTTATGATCTTGAAAAATCACTGCCCCTTGTCCACACATGTCCCCATGTAATAGGAGATGTGCGGCCCATAGCTGATAGCAGGAAAGGGCCACACAAATGACCCAACAATCTTACAAACGAATTGTGAAGGCTTTGTAAATAAAGAGATCACGGCTCATTTACAGACAGCATGGGGCCATCTAATACGGCCCTTAGTTCTGATGTGGAGACATCCTTCCTCACCGCTTTGGTTGACAATATACAATAATATTCTTCATAGGAAGAAGTTCCCCCATGATAAATTCTTTGCTCATCCTTCCCTATCAGCCTTCTTCCATATGTTTGCAGCCTGAAAGCTAACAATACACCATGTGCAATTGTCAGTCCGGTGCGAAAGTGCTTGTGGCTTTGTTTATGTAATAAAAACTGATAACCATAATTAAAATTTCAAACAAGACGGCGAGGCAGGAGGCGCTCGGTGCCGCTGGGTAGTAGAGATGTAGAGAGGACATATCTGTCAAAGTCGATTACTCGAGAGGGTGTGTCTGACAAGAGTAATCTACTTTCTGTACACATTACTGCTAAGGGGCCTCACTGTCCTTTCTTAGCCACCAATCTCAAATTAGTTCCATCACAGAAAAAAGGAAGTGACAGTCAGATTGAAGAAAGGCCGCATAAATCCAGATGATTCTAGGACAGCTCCAGCGTCAGCCGAGCCATCTCTGGTCACAGCTTAATCCTAATGTATCTTATACCAGGGGAAGGGAACCTGGACTCTCCAGCTGTTGCAAAACTACAACTCCCATCATGCTTGGTCAGCTAGGCTGTCCAGGCATGATGGGAGTTTTAGTTTTGCATTAGCTGGAGAGTAGGGATGAGCGAACCGGCCGAGGTTTGGGTTCGTATGATCCTGAACTATCGGCTTCTGATTCCCGCTTTCTGCCCGCTCCGTGGAGAGGGTGGATACAGCCTGAGGACCGCCTGGAAAACTGGGATAAAGCCTATGGCTATGGCTGTATCCCAGTTTTCCAGGCGGTCCTCAGGCTGTATCCACCCTCTCCACGGAGCGGGCAGATAGCGGGAATCAGAAGCCGATAGTTCAGGTTCATACGAACCCGAAGCTCAGCCGGTTCGCTCATCCCTACTGGAGAGCCCAGGTCCCCTAGCCCTGTCTTATACCATTAGGTTTGGTGTGATTTTATTTCAAATGCTGCAAATGTAGTAAAAATAAAAAATAAAAAATCTAATAAAAGTTATAAAAAGTAATAAAAGTGTGTGTACAGTCTGATATCTAAAACTCAGACTTTCTCAGCGTATTTTATTTCTTTACATGAACGGCTTGAGCGTGAACTTTTGTTGGCCGCTCTTGTTGATCACTAAAAGGGTGACCGTCGCATACTTCGGACAGCTGTAGACAGCTGAGGCTGCTCTCTTTACATATTCAAGTTTTTGTTCACTTTGGATTCACTGGAGGAGATTTATCAAACATGGTGTAAAGTGAAACTGGTTGCCCCTAGCCCCTAGCAACCAATCAGATTCCACCTTTCATTTTCAAAAGAGTCTGTGAGAAATGAAAGGTGGAATCTGATTGGTTGCTAGGGGCGACTGAGCCAGTTTCACTTTACACCATGTTTGATAAATCTCGCTCACTGTCTTTATTTTGTTGATTTGGGATGGAAGTGGTCAACAGGTTCTGCAACCCGGATAATGGTGGGGCCAAATATAATTGGGGACATTTATCAAGTCAGTCTTAAATAAAGCCCCGCCCCCTTTCCCCCTGGACAAATTTACTAAGAGGTGTATGCCCTGCTGGTCGGCCCTGCGCCTGGCACAGGCATTGCCAACAAGTGTACACCTGCTTGGGAGCAGGAGTAGATTTAAATCATGATTTACGCCTGCAAGTGAGCATAAATCGTGATAAATCTGGGGTGGTGGAAGGCCAAGCCTCCTCCCTGCCTTGCATTGCATTTTGGTAAGGGTCCTATTACACAGCCCGATGGGGGCTGCTAGATCGGTGCTCGTTTACAGGGCCTATTACACGGCCCGATAATCGTTTAACAAGGGCTGCATGGACATCGTTACCGATGTCTTTGCAACCCTTGCTTAAACTGTATACATTACCTATCCATGCTGCAGGGCTCCTTTTGCGCTCTGCTTCTACGCGCGCTGCAGCTTCAGGGCAGCCTGTCTCAGCTGACAGGCCGCTCAGCCAAACACTGGCCGCGGCGGTCTTGGTCTGTGATTGGCTGAGCGGTCTGTCAGCTAAGACAGGCTGCTCTGAAGCTGTTTAACACGTAGCGATGCCCGAAAATGAAAGGTCCAAACCTGTATCAATGATTGTTGTCATCGGCTGATCGTTGTGTTTATTACATGGAACGATAATCAGACGGATAGGGCCAATTCGGCCGATTATCGTTCTGTGTAATAGTACCCTAAGTGAAGTCACTCGGAATACCATTGGAGCGAAGTTTGGTAATTGGAGCTAACGTGTAAATATTTGTTTTTCCTGAAAAAGAAGAAAAAATAAGAAAGTTCTGTGTTTGTAAATTCCTACTGAGGATTTCTTGGTTTTGTCGCAGGGGTCTTAAGGGTTAATCTCAAGGTGTTCTGGTCATTTATCTCAGATCACAGAAGTGGAGCTGCATAATAAGAAACTATTCTATCAGATAACCTTTGGTTTGGCAGCAAGGAATCTGACACCGCAATAAAAATTTTAGCTGCTTTTAGGGCAGCCAGATGTTTTTTTCAATTTATGTAGGGCTTAAAATTCCATGGTCTTGTATTTGTCATTTAGCTGCTTAGTACCAGGATCTTAGGACGTCTCTCTGCTTCCGAGGTTTAAGAAAGCGACAAACAAAACAACATAAAACCAAAGAAAAACAATCCGAGCAGTATTAAGATAACGTGGTACAGATACCAGATAAGACTTCTCTGCCTCATTGTAAGAGGCAACAAAAGCAGCCTACAGTATGTGTAAGGGTGGTATTACACGGAACGATTATCTTCGAAAAATCGTTAAATCGTTCGGATTTGAACGATAATCATTTCTTGTAATAGCAGGCAACGATTAAACGACCAACGAGAAATCGTTGATCGTTTAATAGGATCCAGACCTATTTTTATCGTTTGATCGTTCGCACATCGTTCAGTGGAATAAGAATTCACAGCTGAAACGTACGCAATAGCATAGACTGCGTCGACCGCAAGAAGGATCATAAATAACGATCGTTTCGTTGGCGAACGATTTCGGGTCGTTTGCCTTAGCGAAATAAATTCCAAACCCACAGGCCAAAGCCCGGGGTACAAAAAAACCCCTTTAATTGATAACACCCCCCTTAAAATATAACTTTTATTTATATAAATGAAAGTAAATACGTGAACTGATTAAAACCACAGAACCCAGTATTTCCCACACTAGACAATGCTAGGTGATATCACAGGATATATCTATCCTCCTAACTTTCGCAATTACTATCACAGTCTGCAGTACTGTATAGATAAATAACTTGGAGATACTTGATGTCTGCTATTTAAAATCACAATACATGCCCCCTCTCTACATGTTTCGTTGCCACAGCAACGTCATCAGGAGAAAAATAAGATCGTTTAAGATCGTTTATCGTTAATCGTTAGTCGTCGGAAAATTGATTGGTGTAATAGTACCCTTAGGGTACTATTACACCAAGGGATATTTGTCGATCAACGATTAACGATCTCAAATGACTGCTATGGCAAACGACCTGAAATCGTTCACCCAATTACACTGAACAATGATTGTTACTTATGATCGTTCTTGCAGTCGTCTTGTTGTTGCTATTGCGTTTGTTGCTACTGCGAACAACCGAACGACATCTTATTCCATGCGAACGATTTGCAAACAATCAACGATAAAAATAGGTTTAAACGACCAACGATTTCACGTTAGACAATTAATTGTTGTCTGCTATTACACTAAACGATTATCGTTCAAATCCGAACAATCTAACGATTTTTCAAACGATAATCGTCCCGTGTAATAGGGCCCTAAGAGGCAACAAAAGCAGCCTATGTGTTAGAGTGAAAAAATCTTTCATTATATCCAGTATGAAGACTAAACAGCTCTTAAGCATTTTTTGGGCTAAACTACCAAAGTTTTAAGACTGATTGAAGGAAGTACAAACAATTTGACCGAAGGCTAATGGATCTCACTGGGATGGTATCACTTCCAAAAGCAATGGGTAAGGCACAGACATAGACACAAACGTTTATACTGTGCTGCATTCCTAAAGACCATTAAAGCTAATATACACCATCCATTTTATTGTCGGCTTGTTGGGAGAGTATATACAACATCAGATACTGTATTTGTGGAGAAAGTAGTATATAGGGGCTCTGTTTTCTATTTATCGCTTCTTTTCATTGGCTTCTTGGTATTGTATTAGTAGCCTGGGATCATCAAGCCCACTTTTGGGGCACTGTCATGAGTCATTGTGGCCAAATGGTAGTTTTAGGGAAGGGGGAGAAATATATTGCTAGCATGTCCGATATACAAAATATTAATGGTCCATACTATTATCGGGACTCTGTCCAGCCTAACATTAAAATGTAACTGTCATGTAAATATCACTTTTCAGAAGTAACAAGTACAAGCCATTTAAAAAAAAAACTCTGCAACAGGTTTTATTAAGTAAAAGAGTTTCCTTCTGTACTCAAAAAGCTGTTTTTCTACCTCCCCCCTCACTTCAGAAGAAGCAGGATTTTTGTGTCCATTGTGCTTTATGGAGAGGGGCTGAGGGGGATGAGTGAGCATGGAGAGGAGAAAAGGCAGCCCTGCACAGCACAACATCCTGCAATCTTATATTACCAAGCTCCCAGTTAAGCACTGACCTTTCTGACCTGTAAATCTAGTGTTTTATGTGCCCAGACAGTCTCTAAACTGCAGGGCTGGTTCTCTCCTCTCCCTTCTCACTCATCCCCCTCGACCCGTCCCTCCTCCATAGGTAATAATGGACTCAGCAAACCTGTATTCACTTTGCTTGTCTGTATTGAAGGCAGCTTTTCCTGATAATGAGCAGATAAGAAGTGTGTGTGTGTGTGGGTACCCTCCAGATCATTTACTGACCTCTCAACCAATACCAGGCACCTACCTATCTTCTAACTGGACCACTTTCAAGGGTGACCGATAGACTGCCTGATATCCCAATTGCTCATGATTCACTCAGTTTACTGTAGAAATTGTAGAAACACCTCTAAGGTGATTTTGTCACTGGTGCCAACAAGTCAGCTGCCTACTCTACCCACATGACTATATACTTATCTCACCATTAGATATCAGAAAACCCATTAGCTCTCCATGTTAGTCACTAAGTCGTCTAGCCACCTTGGCCTGTTGGCTGGAGATATTGGTTAGACACTTCTAGACGCAAATACATTAGATTGTGAATAAGAAATGAGCCAAAGAGCCTTGTTATATCACCATTACTTATGCCTCAGTGGTAATATACTCACATAAGCCATAGTACATGAGCCAGGATACTGTATACACTGCAGCAGTCAGTCCTCAGGACAATGATAGCAATTCTCATCTCAATAACCGTAGGAACCATATCAGGTGTAGGATATAAAACCCATAGAACTACTATAAAGTTTTCGCCACGCTAAGGAGATCAAGGGTAAGCCGTAAATCGTGTCCAGCAACTACAATGATCTCTACAGAAACACAACAGCGCTGTAATAATTTAAGATGTTGTCAAAGACGAAGTTCAGAGCACATACAGTATATCATGGGGCTAGACTGATATACTGTATATCTGACATCATGATGTATAGTCTTTGAGGAAGATGCGTTTACTAGAATACCTCTGAGAATATTACTGGAGCTGCTGGATATGATTTGCTTTCTACCCTGTAAAACCTTGATTTATTTTTATTTAGAATATGAGATGAAGGTTTTTAGGGTCAATTTCAGATATTATTGTTGAAGCATTTATATATATATATATATATATATATATATATATATATATGTGTGTTTGTACAGTCGGTACATAAAGGGGTTATCCAGCGTTACAAAAACTTGGCCACATTCTTCCAGAGACAGCATAGTTCTTGTCTCCAGGTCAGGTGTGGTTTGCAAATAAGCTCCATTTACTTCAATGGAACTGAGTTACAAAACATGCACCCAAACTGGAGACAAGAGTGGTGCAAATGTGGCCACGTAGCACTGGATAACCCTTTTAAGCTCTATTCACTTCAATGGAACTGAGTTACAAAACATGCACCCAAACTGGAGACAAGAGCGGTGCTGTCTCTGGAAGAAGGCGACCATGTTTTTGTAGCGCTGGATAACCCCTTTAACTTGCTTTCTAATGTGATCATGGCATCTACTTGTCAGACCTCCTGGGCCTTCATACTTCTACAATGATGCAGCTTCAGGTCATTCTCACCTTTTGGCTTCCAGAATAATTCCACCTATAATTACAGTGAAGAGGGTTATTGTGACCCCCATGCTGTGGTATCTGTACACACCTGCAGTCACACACCCAACTAAACAACTGCTCTAGCGGTCCTGTATCATCCATAGCTCGTGACATCACTAGTTCCGTTTTATTACTTTAAAACCTTCGATTTTGCATTGTTCCATACACAATGGGGCAGGTGACATGGCCCTCAGAGTCTCTACACCCACTTACTATTTCTACTGTACATGCTGTTTTAGTAAATGTGTTCCTATAGAAAATATTTTATATAATATGTCAATGCAGATTCATTGTGCAATTTACAGTATGCCGCAGGGTAATGGTAGATGTGAAACGTTAAAACGTTTGAGGGGGGTGTATCATTGTGCAATTTTTTATTTGTTTTTGCGCAGGTGTCAGTTATAACACACTGTGCATATTCTTGCTTTACTTGTGTAAATTTTCCTATTAGGCATACATACTGTACATACATACATATACATAAATAAATACATAAATACATACATTCATAACACTTTAGCAATTTTTGCCTAACAACTAGAGATGAGCGAATCACTCAAATATCCGTTTCGCGAAGCTTGCAAATATTTGCACGAATTAGGGATTATTCACGGATCGCATGCAAACAAATTTTTATTAAAACAGGCAAACTATAGTAGCTGCTATAGTGGGACTATTACAGAGTAGCATTTATTTCAATAGCTGTTGCTGTGACAGTGTCAGAAATTGGAAAATGTAAATTTTCAAAAACGTCAATCAGCCTGTCAATCATTTAATTTCCGCCACGGACAGTAGTGGACTTTGGTAGATCAGTGGCGTAATATAAATTTTCTCCCAGGACAGCAGTGGACATTGGTAAATTAAGATGGACACTGTGTTCACTGTGACTTCCTATAATGCACACCCAGAACCCAGTTACTTGGTGTAGGGGACGCCTGACCCAGGGGCCCCCTCATATAATAGGCTGTCAGGGAACAAAAAAAATGATTAAAGGGAACCTGTCACTAGGGACGTGGGCACAGAGCCAGCCCAACCCCCCCGGATACATACCCTTTCTGACGAGTCCTGTTCCTGGAGCCGGTCCCGGAACGAAGATATCAGCGTCCGAAGCCGTGCGCGCGCCACTGAGATGAGTCCGACGCCCATAGAGAATGAATGGAGTCGTCATTCTTTATGGGCATCGGACTCATCTCAACGGCGCGCGCGCGCACAGCTTCCTGACTGGCTTCAGGAACGGGACTCGTCGGAAAGGGTCAGTATCCGCTGGCTGCACTGGGGGGTCGGGCGGGCTCTGTGCCCGCGTCCCTGGTGACAGGTTCCCTTTAAGGGCTGGGGGGTAGGGGGAAAACAAAAAAAACAACAACTTATATTAACCTGTCCAGCTACCTGAGCAGAGCTGTGTCCTGTTCCTGGACCTTGCATGCTGTCTTCTGAGCTCCCAGCTGGCTACATCACGTCCCAGCTGACAGATGCCCTGCTGAAGAGAAGACCATAATAATATCAGTATGGGCTCACCATTATGGTGCTGAGTGCCAGCCAGGACCATTGGGCTAATTCTACTCCTGTTAGGAGTTGCCTTCTACTGGGTCCCCCATTGGAGCCACCTCATCTACTTCCGAGGTGTACATGCACTTTGATCGTACCTATGAATACATTCTGATTGTTTTTCAATACAGCGTTCTGTATATATTTCTAAATGCTCTGTAGACCTCGAAATGTGGAAAGAGGGACAGAAAAAACTGTCAGAATCTTTCGTCATTTGTTTTTATATATGTTAGGAATATACATAAATCACGCGTCTATATTCCAAGGAATGTTTATGAAACGACTATGAACAAAAGTGCAAAACAGGAAGGGATTTACCCCCAAATAACCCCATCCTCTCTGAAAGTCATGTACTACTTTCTGGTAGAATGAAAGCAGGTCACCTGTACACAACTGCTGGCCTTATTCCTTAATGGCAATATGTTACTAGAATTGCAGATCACTTTGATAATGATTAACCAACGGTTTTGTGATATTAACAAGGTGCATAATCAGTCACTTACAGATTGTATTTCCTGTCTACTGAACAGAGTTATTATTTTTTTAAACAGGGTCATTGCACTAAAATTTAACACTGACAGCAAGTACAGAATAGTCAGATAGAATACATATCTGATCTAGTTTATGGTCTGGATTTTACTCCAGAAAAAAGGCATAAGGGGAACTGTTCTTAAAGGGAGCACTAATTTTTTGAATTAAGAATATTTACAAGTTACCAGTATCACTATTATTATACTGTAGACTTGAAAGTAACATTTAGTCTCTTTACTTTCACATTTGCACAGATAAGATGGTTGAAGCGTCTCCTTCGACCCATGTGGTCATGAAAGCAGCAGAAGCAGCAGCACAGAGGACATTATAGAACAGTCCGGGCTTTGAATCAAGCCCCAGGGTGAAATCCATTACTTAGCTTGTGTAATTCTATTTGATAAGATATATTACAAGGTTTCTTGTTCTTGCTTGTGCTTTTGGTTTTCACAACATTGGTTAAAATGACAGTGACATTTTATGAATGTGGTGCTCTGTTTTTAACAATTAAAAGGATTGCAAAAGGCTGTCAACTGAGTGAAGCTGAGCTGCAATACCAATACAAGAAAAGAACACCAGCAGCAATGTTTTTGTTTTCGGTTCCTTACACCACCCCAGATACCCAAGCACCGAGGGTCTAAAATGACTCTAATTACAGAAGAACCCCCAGCATGTTTCACCACTTATGTCATTATCAAGGGTTATGGGACCAATGACTACTGTGTCCCTTGATAATGCCATTGGTGAAACATGCTAAGGGCTCTTGTATAGTTCTTAAGCAAGGCACTGTTCTGCTAGGCTGTAAGCAAAGTCCTGAAACTGCAGCTCACAAAGCTTGTGTGGAGTCATTGCAGGTCAGTAAAGCTGTTTCTCATCCATCTTGTCGGTTTTCTTCTTTTTGAACTGTTGTATTTTGGTCTATATGTGATGACAACTGTTTATGTAGCATGTATTTGATCATTTATGAATATATTCTGGATTTGTACTTGATATATGTATATATAAATGTATACTTATCCCAAGTGCCTGTTGTGAATTTAGTATACTGTATCCTATGATCAAAAAAAACTGTTTTATACTTTAATTTAAAAAAAATACACAAATATACAAAAAAGAACACAGTGGTACATAATGTGTTTTTTTTTACAATACTGTCTGACTCAAAGAATAAGGGCCTTATTACATGGGGCGATCATCTACCCAATCAGGCTGATTCGGGCAGACCAGGATCCAATCATTGGCCGATCGTTGTATTTCAGCATCTTAAAAATAATCGTCCACCAACTGCGCATTGCTCTGTATAATAGGAGGTTCACGGTCGGCAGCTGATTAAATTTTATAGAAAATAATAAATCTGTATACTTACCTGTCCAGGTTGCAGGTGTCCTGCCTGTTCCCTGATGACCTGGAGCCGCCACTGAAGCTTGTACACCTGTTACTGAAGTGACTGGCCACAGTGCTGTCCCATCTTGGTCAGTGATTGGTTGAGTGGCCTGTCACTTTAGAGACAGGTTTAGAAGCTTCAGAGGTGACTCTGGTCAACAGAAAATGGGCAGGAGGACACCGAGGAGTCTAGAGAGGTAAGTACAATTTTTAATATATTCTATATAAGGCAAGGGCTGCACGGACATCATTAATAATGTCTACTTAGCCCTTGTCGACGATAATTCTGACATGTAACAGAGTGGCAATCTAGCGTTCAATTGGTGCTTTCTTACCCAGCACATCCGGCCCTGTAATTCGGCCCTAAGTTAAATTACTTTCCCTACTTTTACAATAGTGTTGTCTGATAGCTCAGGAACACATGTCATACATTAATACCATATGGCACTTACCAGGTTAAACTGTTAAAATTAGCTTCAATCATTTATATTCTTTCTATCTACGAATCTAAACTGCGTAATTTCATGTTTTTACTAAGAATCTGGATTGTTGCTTTAAGTTCGCTGTTGTTTTCATTTAGTCAGTGAGATTTATCAAATGGACGTACGGTATTCCAAGAAATGGCGCCATTAGAACATTAGAGACATTGCTTAACAATGTGAGCGCCAGCCTCCGCGAGCGGCACCTCCGGGGTTCTCAGAAATCCCAGCCTGTATGCTTTCACCAGAAAAGCTTCACTCGGCTCTAATTAAATGACAACAAAATATTCTTAAACAGCAATAACTGGAAGCAATCCTGGTCAAAGAAAACTAGATGCTAGTCTGGGTAGAAATCCAATTATCTCTGTCTGGAAGCAAAGTGCATTGGAGAAACACACTGAATTTTGGAGCGGATACATATCAGTTTTAGTAAATGATGGATAGTCTCCAGACTTTGCAGATCTTTATGCCTTAGTCGGTTTTACATAGGAGACTGTAGATTTGCTGAAGGTCTATTAATACTACTACACAATTCCTTCCAGGCACATTCATAAAGTTGAGTAGTTTAGACTTTGGCTGCATTCAGATTGCTGCAATACGGAGCAAAGAGGTGGCAAAACCAAAATCCAAATCCATCATTTGTAACCCAGAATGCCTTTTGAGTAAAAGCTTTGGGGAAGTCTTTCCTGACTACTGATACTACTCGTTTTACCGCTACTTCTCAAAATATGTATGGAAAAAAGTATACCTCTGCGCAGGCTGTCAGTGTGATTAGATTTATTGGTCCTTCAGGATAACGTGCCTCAAGGTGTTTTATATCACCTCTTCCTCAGATCAACAGGACAGGCTGCTCAGCCAATCACTGGCTGAGATGGGAAAGCGCTATGGCCAGTGATTGGCTGAGCAGCCTGTCACTTCAGAGACCGTCTCAGAAGTTCCAGCGGCTCAGCCTCCCGCCTGAGTGGCTGAGTGGACCTGCCTATGTAACATCTCAAGTTCCATTTGAGACGTAAGAAGCCAGAGACCGGGGGACCAGGGCAGCGTGAAGCATCTCCAGCACTAGAGCCAGGGAGGTAAGTACACGTCATTGTCTTCATCCCCTCCCTGGCGATACTAAAAAAAACATCCCCTCCCGAAGCACCCTTAAATTTGTTATTTTGGCAGTTTATTTTTTATTTGTACATTTCTTTTCTGTTTCCAGGCATAAACCTTAATAAATCAGGCATGCCACTCCTTCTCCCCATCTTGCCTCGCCCCCGCCCACCTATGAGGCAAGCAAGGAATATGGCTGGCGTGCAGGAGACAAGTCATGTTACTTCTGCCAATAAAAAGGTGTAATATATATATACTCTTTCGCTTTCTATAATAAAGTTGTCACGATAGGCAGGTGAGGACAAGACACGAGACAGTGGGCCCTATCTGCGCCCACCCACTGTCACCTGCCTACTTGCCTCGGTCGACCCTAAGCGGTCGCGGACAACCACGAAGACAATCCCTATACTGAATAGGTGCAAAACATAAAACGCAGACAGACACACAAAGCGGAGAGTCAACTAGCCAAGTTAGAACCGAACGAGCAACGCAGTACAAAATCAGGAAGAAGCGGGTAGTCAAGGAACAGGCAAAAGGTCAGAATCCAGGCAAGGCGATATAGAAGGAACAGGGCAGAGTACAGGGAAGAACTGGGGAGCTGGGATCAGTACAACTAATAGCCAGCAAAGAGAGCTGACAGTGATTACACTTTATACTGGGTCAGGAGGCCGGACCAGCACCTCATTGGTCCGACCTCCTGATCCCAGATATCTAGCAGCTGATCTGCTACAGACCGAGTGGCGGAGCGATCCGCCCCTCAGCCTGAGCATGATGCCATTCAGCTGCACAGGCTGTACGGCTGCCACGAGTGACTCGGAGCCGCGGCGTCCCTGGTTAACAGGGACGCCCTCGGGTCTCCGTGACGTCACCCGGCTCAGGCGGCCGCCTCGGCGCTGGGTCCCAGCGCCGACGGAAGAAGCCGGGACCGAGGAGGACGCCGCAGGAGCCCTGGCAGGTGAGTTTCTAACATTACCCCTCCCTCTATGAGGGGCCTCAGGACCCTTAATTAAAGGACCCGGCTTGAGAGGGTTACATGAGTGAAATTGTCGAACAAGACGCGGCGCATGCATGTCCCTACTTGCAACCCAAGTGCGTTCTTCAGGACCAAATCCCCTCCAATGAACCAGGTACTGCAAAGAACTCTGGACCCAACGAGAATCCAGAATTCTCTCCACTTCGTACTCCAGCTCTCCTTGAACGACCAAGGGAGCAGGGAGGACAGATGGCAACACCGGATCAACATATCTCTTAAGCAGAGCTTTATGGAAAACATCATGGATCTTCATACTCTTGGGTAGTTGCAACTTAAAAGAAACTGGATTAATAATCCTAAGAATTACATAGGGACCAATGAATTTAGGCGACAGTTTACCGGATGGGGTTCTCAATCTCAAATTTCTGGTCGAGAGCCATACCTTATCCCCCACCTTGTAATCTGGGCCAGATATGCGTCTTTTATCAGATTGTTTTTTAGAACATTCTTGGGCTTTAACCAGGTTCTGCAGAGCCTGGGCCCAGACTGTGCACAGTCTTTTGTAGGTCTTTTCAGCGGATGGATTGATTGACTCGGCAGCATGAACGGAAGAGTACCTAGGGTTAAACCCGAAATTGCAAAAGAAAGGTGACATTTTTAGGGACTGATTTTCACGATTATTTAGTGCAAACTCAGCTAAAGGTAAATATTCCTTCCATTTGTCCTGAGAACCTGCAACAAAACATCTTAAAAACTGTTCTAATGACTGGTTTACTCTCTCAGTTTGCCCATTAGACTGAGGATGGAAAGCTGAGGAAAAAGACAAGGTTATACCCAGACGACCACAGAATTCTCTCCAGAATTTAGATACAAACTGTACCCCCCTATCAGACACAATATTTTCGGGCACCCCATGCAGGCGGAGAACATGATTAATAAATAGGGAAGCCAAACTACGTGCTGTAGGGAGTTTACTAAGAGGGATGAGATGACACATTTTAGAGAATCTATCAATGACCACCCAAATTACTGTTTTACCCTTGGATACTGGTAGATCAGTTATGAAATCCATAGAGATATGGGTCCAGGGTTTGGTAGGTACTGGCAAAGGTTGAAGAAGTCCCTCCGGCAATCTACGAGACACCTTAGACCTAGCACAGACCTCACATGCATCCACAAACAATTTTGTATCTCTGGCACAAGATGGCCACCAATAATGACGAGCCAAAAGATATCTAGTTCCAGCAATGCCTGGATGACCTGCTAGCACAGAGCAATGAGTCTCTTCAAGCACTCTAAGGCGGAGGTTCAGGGGAACGAAGAGTTTATTTTCTGGGGTGTTTTTAGGGGCCATGGCTTGCGAGTCTATCACCTGAGCAGCCAGATCGGGCTGCAACATGGCTACCACCACCCCAGGGGATAAAATAGTCTCAGGGTCCTCTGTGGAAGTACTACTGCTATTGAAACTACGTGATAAAGCGTCTGCTCTTACATTCTTGGAGCCAGGTCTGAAGGTTACCTCAAAATCAAAGCGTGTGAAGAAGAGTGCCCATCTGGCCTGCCGAGGAGTAAGACGTTTAGCTTTATCTAGATACACAAGATTCTTATGATCAGTCAATACCTTAACCTTGTGTTTAGCCCCTTCTAAAAAATGCCTCCATTCGTCAAAGGCCCACTTTATAGCAAGAAGTTCTCTATTGCCTATGTCATAGTTACATTCCGCTCTAGAAAATTTTCTAGAAAAATAGGCTATGGGTTTGAGATTGGTGAGTGTATCTGAGCCTTGTGAGAGGACAGCTCCCACCCCCACCTCTGAGGCATCCACCTCAACAATGAAAGGTTGCTCAAAATCTGGCTGAATCAATACTGGAGCCACTGAAAAACATCCTTTAAGTTTGTCGAAGGCCAGAACAGCTTCTGGAGTCCAATTTACCAAATCCGCTCCCTTTCTGGTCATATCAGTAAGAGGTTTAGCAATTACGGAGAAACCCTGAATAAACTTCCTATAATAATTAGCGAATCCCAAAAATCTCTGTAAGGCTTTAAGACTGTTGGGACGCTCCCATTTCTCAATGGCCGCTATTTTAAGGGGATCCATTTCAAAAGAATTGGAGGTGATTTTGTATCCCAAAAATGAGATCTCCTGAACACCGAATTGGCACTTCGACAACTTAGCAAACAAATGGTTTAATCTCAGTAGTTCCATCACTTTACGAACATGATAGATGTGGGAAGACCAATCAGGAGAGTAAATCAATATGTCGTCCTAGTACACCACTAAGAACCGACCTAAGTACTCACGAAATACGTCATTCACAAAGTGTTGGAACACTGCAGGGGCATTACATAACCCAAAGGGCATTACACGGTATTCGAAGTGTCCCTCAGGGGTATTAAAGGCGGTCTTCCACTCATCCCCTTCCTTTATCCTAATCAGATTATAGGCTCCCCGAAGATCAATCTTGGAAAACCACTGAGCCCCTACAATCTGATTAAACAAATCCGGGATCAACGGAAGAGGATGTAGGTTCTTAATAGTGATTTTATTTAACTCCCGATAATCAATGCAGGGACGTAGACCACCATCTTTCTTACCAACAAAGAAAAACCCTGCCCCTAGTGGAGAGCAGGAAGGACGAATATGACCTTTGCGTAAACTATCCTTGATATATTCACGCATAGCCTCCCTTTCAGTCCTAGATAAATTAAACATCCGACCTTTGGGATATCTAGACTCAGGAATTAAATCAATGGCACAATCGTATGGGCGATGAGGAGGTAATTCGTCCACTGATCTTTCGTCAAACACATCAGCAAAATCAGATAGGAATTCGGGGATCTCCCCTTCCAACAAAGAACATTCAGTTAAATGCAAAGAAATACAATGGGAAGCACACCCCGGTCCCCATTGGATGAGTTCCCTGTTTGACCAATCAAACACCGGGTTATGCTGAGTCAACCAGGGCAACCCCAAAATAATGTCTGAGGACAAATTATCCATAACCAAAAAATCAAGAAACTCAGAATGAATAGAACCTACTTTTACTTCAAGACGGGGGGTGATATATCTCACCTTACCCTGCGCCAGTGGTGTAAAGTCCGCCCCAGTGATACTCAGCGGGCACTTAAGCTGAAGTGGACATACTCCCAGACTGGACCAGAAACCAGAATTAATAAAATTAGCAGATGCCCCAGAATCGATATGGGCCGATCCTGAAATACTTCTTTCCCCTAAAGAAAGAGTAATAGGCACCATCAATTTGTTTTTTCTATCGAGCGGTACCTGTGCGCCTGAATGACCCCCTCGATAGTCATTCAGGCGCTGGAGTTTTCCGGCGGTGATCCAGGCCTGGAGGTACACTCCCGAACACGGTGTCCAGCTTTGCCACAGTATAGACATAGATTGTGCTGTAATCGATAGGCTCGCCTTGCCCTCGCATCCGTGGCTCCAAGTTGCATGGGTTCTTCTTGCGGAAATGACAGAGAAGGAGCAGGTTTAGGAGGAGAAAAGACAGAGGATGAGGATTTACAAGGATCAGTGGTTAACTTCTCTCTACGTCTCTCCCGCATGCGCCTATCTACCCTTATAGCTAATGTCATGTTCTCTTCTAAGGACTCAGGAGGTGGGTATGCCACTAATAAGTCTTTTAACTGATCAGAGAGACCTACACGGAACTGGTACCGTAGTGCAGAGTCATTCCAACCAGATGGTATACACCACTGACGAAATTCTGCACAGTAGTCTTCCACTGGTCTTTTTCCCTGTTGTAGTGAGGTTAATTGGCGCTCAGCCACTGCAGTCCTGTCAGGGTCATCATATAGCAGGCCAAGAGCAGAAAAAAAATAATCAACAGAACTTAACTCAATGGCGTTGGGAGGTAGAGAAAATGCCCATTCCTGTGGTGGTCCTTGCAGAAGGGACATGATAATTCCCACCCTTTGGTTCTCGTCCCCAGAGGAACGTGGACGTAACCGAAAAAATAATTTACATCCCTCCCTGAAGGTCCGAAAATCCTTTCTATCCCCCTTAAACTTTTCAGGGAGTTGTACTGGTGGTTCGGGTGGAGAGGGGGTCGTCATAGTCACCTGGCGGGGAGCAGCCTCCTGTTCCTGTACACGTTCCGCAAGTCCTTGGACCAACGTGTTCAGGTTCTGCATCTGCTCTACCAAGGTCTTAATGGGATCCATGATACCCCTCGGGAGACGTATAAATAATATTAGGCTGGCTATTCTGTCACGATAGGCAGGTGAGGACAAGACACGAGACAGTGGGCCCTATCTGCGCCCACCCACTGTCACCTGCCTACTTGCCTCGGTCGACCCTAAGCGGTCGCGGACAACCACGAAGACAATCCCTATACTGAATAGGTGCAAAACATAAAACGCAGACAGACAGACAAACACAAAGCGGAGAGTCAACTAGCCAAGTTAGAACCGAACGAGCAACGCAGTACAAAATCAGGAAGAAGCGGGTAGTCAAGGAACAGGCAAAAGGTCAGAATCCAGGCAAGGCGATATAGAAGGAACAGGGCAGAGTACAGGGAAGAACTGGGGAGCTGGGATCAGTACAACTAATAGCCAGCAAAGAGAGCTGACAGTGATTACACTTTATACTGGGTCAGGAGGCCGGACCAGCACCTCATTGGTCCGACCTCCTGATCCCAGATATCTAGCAGCTGATCTGCTACAGACCGAGTGGCGGAGCGATCCGCCCCTCAGCCTGAGCATGATGCCATTCAGCTGCACAGGCTGTACGGCTGCCACGAGTGACTCGGAGCCGCGGCGTCCCTGGTTACCAGGGACGCCGTCGGGTCTTCGTGACGTCACCCGGCTCAGGCGGCCGCCTCGGCGCTGGGTCCCAGCGCCGACGGAAGAAGCCGGGACCGAGGAGGACGCCGCAGGAGCCCTGGCAGGTGAGTTTCTAACAAAAGTTATATATAAAATAATAATTTTTATTTGTCGCGCGTCAACCCAGCTCTGAACTTCCGCGATCCCGGGTGCCGCGTGTAGCCCGGGACCGCGGCTATTAGCGGGCATGGTAAGCTCGCCGTGCCTGCTAATCAGGTAATCAGATGCAGCTGTCAAAGTTGACAGCTGCATCCGATTACCTTCTGCACCACTTCCCTGGTGTCTAGTGGCGGAGATCGCCCCCCAAACAACCCCCCCCCCCCCCCCGCCCCCGGGGCGTTGTCCTGGAGGAGTGATCTCCGTATCTTCAGCCGGCCGGGGTCTCCGCCAAGAGGGTGCTGATCCCGGCTCTGCACTCGTTTGTTTTCGGCTGCAGCAGCCGAAAGCAAACGAGTGCCGATCTCATTGATCTTTGCTGTATAAGTATACAGCAAAGATCTCAATGAAACATCAGTGCACTTATACTAGAAGTCCCCCAGGGGGAATAACCCTAACCCCAGTGGGGAATAACCCTAACCCCAGGGGGAATAACCCTAACCCCAGGGGGGAATAACCCTAACCCCAGGGGGAATAACCCTAACCCCAGGGGGGAATAACCCTAACCCCAGGGGGGGAATAACCCTAACCCCAGGGGGGGAATAACCCTAACCCCAGGGGGGGAATAACCCTAACCCCAGGGGGGGAATAACCCTAACCCCAGGGGGGGAATAACCCTAACCCCGGGGGGAATAACCCTAACCCCAGGGGGGAATAACCCTAACCCAGGGGGTAATAACCCTAACCCCAGGGGGGAATAACTCTAAACCCAGGGGGGAATATCCCTAACCCCGGGGGGGAATAACCCTAACCCCAGGGGGGAATAACCCTAACCCCAGGGGGGAATAACCCTAACCCCAGGGGGGAATAACCCTAACCCCAGGGGGGGAATAACCCTAACCCCAGGGGGGGAATAACCCTAACCCCAGGGGGGGAATAACCCTAACCCCAGGGGGGAATAACCCTAACCCCAGGGGGGGAATAACCCTAACCCCGGGGGGAATAACCCTAACCCCAGGGGGGAATAACCCTAACCCCAGGGGGGAATAACTCTAAACCCAGGGGGGAATATCCCTAACCCCGGGGGGGAATAACCCTAACCCCAGGGGGGCTTCTAGTATAAAAGTAAAAAAAAAAAAAAAAAAAAAAAAGTTCTTATTAGTAAAAAGCCCCTTTTCCCATGTTATAAATATAAATAAATAAATAAATAAACATGTTTGGTATCGCCACGTGCGTAATCGCCCAAACTATTAATTAATCACATTCCTGATCTCGCACGGTAAATGGCGTAAGCGCAAAAAAATCCCATCAAATCCAGAAAAAATGTAATAAAAAGTGATCAAAAAGTCGTATATGCGCAATCAAGGTACCGATAGAAAGAACACATCATGGCGCAAAAAATGACACCTGACACAGCCCCATAGGCCAAAGGATAAAAGCGCTATAAGCCTGGGAATGGAGCGATTTTAAGGAACATATATTTGTTAACAATGGTTTGAATTTTTTACAAGCCACCAGATAAAAGAAAAGTTATACATGTTATATATCATAGTAATCGTAACGACTTGAGGAACATGCATAACAAGTCAGTTTTACCCCAGGGCGAATGGCGTAAAAACAAATACCTCCTAAATAAAAGAAATGTGTTTTTTTGTTCAATTTCACCACACATTGAGTTTTTTTCTGGTTTTGCAGTGTACTTTATGCAAAAATTCAGCCTGTCATTGCAAAGAACAATTAGTGACGCAAAAAATAAGGGCTCATGTGGGTTTCTAGGTGGAAAAATGCAAGTGCTATGGCCTTTTAAACACAAGGAGGAAACGCAAAAACAAAGATTGACCCCGTCCTTAAGAGGTTAAAGGGGAACTATCAGACGAATCTAACCTGCTGATAGCCCCCTGTAGCACCGGGGAGGCTGAGGAGGAAGGTATGCCTCTTACCTTCCACCTCGGCACCTCCTGCGCTGTTAGTCGGGGTAAACTTAGCTCCAGAGCACCCTTAGGAGCATTGCTGCCTCTTCGGGCCTGTCCCTTTTAATGATAATCAATGGGCATGCCGGATGACATGGCAGTACTCCTCTGCACAGGACCGCCACAGAGAAGGAAGGTAAGAGACAATCCATTCCTCCTCAGCGTCCCTGGCGCTACAGCGGGTTATCAGCAGGTTAGATTTGTCCAATCTCCCGATAGTTCACCTTTAATATTTAATGGTACCAGCAATGTTTACCACAACTGTTTTAGTAATTTAAATATAAAACTTGTCCAATTGTGAAGAAATAATAATAATAATAATAATAATAATAATAATAATAATAATGCAGGTGCAGAAAGTTGTTTATCAAGAAACAATAATGCAGGTGCCTGCACCTTCCAAAATGCTCTTCTAACCTATTGTATGTTTATGTCAAGTGCTGGCAGGTGTGGTGTACTCGCTGATAAGCTGCTTGAATTAGCATATAAATGTCATTTTTGTATTTACCTTTATTAAAACAAGCCGTCTTTTAGGTGATGTTCCAGGATTTTTTGCAGTAAAAGGCTATGTTCACACAACGTTTTTTCAGCTACATTCAAAATGACGTCCATCATTTTGAGTCTAAAAAACTGTGTGTGAACAAGTAATAAAAAACGTCTGCTGTTTGCAAAAGACGTCTGAAAATAATTGTCATGATCATTATTTTGACGTCCGCGGCGAAAACAGCCGTTATTCAATACGTTGTGTGCATTGGACGTCCGTCTTTCCATTGACGTCAATGCATTGCAGTCAGTTAAATTGTGGTAAAAACGGACGTTATTTTAAATAGCAAAATCGGACGCCTTTTCTCTATTTTTGACATTGTGTGAACATAGCCAAAGACAGAACAGAAAAGCTCATGTCTTTTTTTTTTTGCCTTCCTCTAAATCAATATCTATTCACACATCAGTATATTTTTCACAATGAAAATTTGAGTCCGCTATTCATTAGCAATCCGCTAATTTCTATCCGTATTTTTTGCTGATCCTCAAAAAAATAATGTGGTAAATAATAAACTAGTCACTGCTTGCAAATTGCGGATCTGTATCTTTGCAGATCACATCGGCAAAAACACAGATCCCATAGGGTTCTATTGGTGTGTCTGTGGAGGAATTTCAGTCCGCACTAGGACCTGTCCTTTTTTTTTTTTGCGGGACGGATCCCAGCCCTGTACACAACTGTGGCCCAGTGTAAGTTTGAACGTTACAGTGAAGGGTTAATTAATGACTTCTGTCTGGCAGTGGGAGAGCGCCAGTGGTGCCAGCACACAACATTGGTAGTTGTCCAGCAGTGAAGGAGTGGCATGTCAATTCTTTGGGCTTTGAATTAGGGCTTTGAATTTCTGCTTTCCGCTCGAATTCTGCGCCAACTCAAAAGGAGGAAATTTTTCCTCTTTAATTCCCGCCTATTCCTCAGTGTGAACATACCCTAAGGGTCCTATTCCACAGGCTGATGGGGGCACGATCAATAATGTAAATGAGCAACGATCTGCTAGATCGGCGCTCGTTTACTGGGCCTATTACACGGCCTGATAATCGTTTAGCGAGGGCTGCAGGGACATCATTACCCATACTTTACCTAAACATGTTGCAGGTCTTCTCCTGCGCTCCTTCTTCCTCCTGCTCCTGCGCGCAGCAGCGGGACCATCCCTTCGGTGCGGCCTGTCTCGGCTGACAGACCACTCACTGGCCGTGGCGGTCCTGGCCAGTTATTGGCTGAGCCATCTGTCAGCTAAGACAGGCCGCACAGAAGCTGCTGCTCCGTGCGGGATCGGGAGGAAGAAGGAGCGCATCAGCTGATTGTTGTCTCTATTCCACGGAGCGATAATCGGCCGAATCGGGACGATTATCGCTCCGTGAAATAGGACCCTAACAATGGGAGTTCCCACACTGGGAAGATCAAAGGCCGATTCCGTCATGAACTCAAGAAATAGACAAACAAACTTAAAGGAAAACTGATATATGATTAAGAAAAGAATAATCGAAGATAACATAAGAATATGACCACAATAAATAGAAATTCTTACAGATCCCATTATCCATCGGTGGTCATGTGTCTGGACTTGTGTATCTAGGTGATGGCAAAGGACACATAGAACAAATGGAGATTACATTTCTGAGAGGTTGTATAAACACAGAATGTATGTAGAACAGGATTCCTCACAATGTAGTCGGCTGAGACTACCAGAGATTCAGGCAGCGACTTAGTTGTTATTTGGCCAAGGCTTAAAAATGAAAATCTATCTTCTCATAGTGTAATGCATTGGTGTTATTCCAGAATGGTGCAGCATGACTGGATTGCAGCACCTCCACCCCAAATGCTTTAAAGTGGAACTCTGGATAAACTTTTTTTTTTTTTAAATCAACTGGTGGCAGAAAGTTATATAGATCTCTAAATTATTTTTTTGAAAAAAAGTACTTATTAAAGGGAAACTATTAAGTACTTATTAAAGGGGAACTCTTAGCAGATTAGCCATTATGTTACCTTCATCCTCAGCGCCGTTCCAATGCTGGCTGTTGTAAAATCCCCAGCTGAGTAAGCAGGGGCGTAACTAGGATTCATGGGGCCCCATAGCAAAAAAGTGTATGGGGCCCCCCAACATATTACCTGTACCGGCGATATGGAGCTGTCCCCCTGCCTTCGGCAGCTCTGAGACACTGTGCCCTGGGGTGGGGGTGGGGTGGGGTGAGTGGTAGCAGGCCGCTCGGAGTCCCTGCTGGTTGGGGCAGCTCTGAGACACCTGCGGGGTGTTTTAAGACAGTGTGTGTGGTGGGGGGGGAAGGGTTTAGAGGCTGCTCTGAGTCCCCGCAGGTCTGGGGGGTGCTCTGAGTCCAGTGGGGTGACCTCCATTATACTTACTACTATACAAGATGATAGGAAAGCTGGATGACCCCATTATACGAGATGCTGGGAAAGCTGGGTGACTCCATTATACAAGATGCTGGGAAAGCTGGGTGACCTCTAAGATACTGACTACTATACTAGATGCTAGGGAAGCTGGATGACCCTATTATACAGGATGCTAGGGAAGCTGGGTGACCGCCATTATACTGACTACTATACAAGATGCTGGGAAAGCTGGGTGACTGCCATTATACTACTATACAAGATCCTGGGAAAGTTGGGTGACTCTATTATACAGGATGCCAGGGAAGCTGGGTGACCCCATTATACTGACTACTATACAAGATGCTGGGAAGGTGGGTGACCCTATTATACAGGATGCAAGGGAAGTTGGGTGACCCCATTATACAGGATGCCAGGGAAGCTGAGTGACCCCATTATACAGGATACCTAGGAAGCTGAGTGACCCCCATTAAACAGGATGCTAGGGAAGCTGACTGACCCCATTATACAGGATGCCAGGGAAGCTGAGAGATCCCATTATACAGGATGCTGGGAAGCTGAGTGACCCCATTATACAGGATGCCAGGGAAGCTGAGTGACCCCATTATACAGGATGCAGGGAAGCTGAGTGACCCCCATTATACAGGATGCCAGGGAAGCTGAGTGACCCCATTATACAGGACGCAGGGAAGCTGAGTGACCCCATTATACAGGATGCCAGGGAAGCTGAGTGACCCCATTATACAGGACGCAGGGAAGCTGAGTGACCCCATTATACAGGATGCCAGGGAAGCTGAGTGACCCCATTATACAGGATGCAGGGAAGCTGAGTGACCCCCATTATACAGGATGCCAGGGAAGCTGACTGACCCCATTATACAGGATGCAGGGAAGCTGGTGACCCCCATTATACAAGATGCCAGGGAAGCTGGTGACTTCCAGCTGGCAGTGATAGTTACCATCCTCCTGCTGTGTGTCTTCTCCTCAGGCCCTGTGCACTCTGCCATGAGGGAATCTCCCACCCGTGGTGGGCGTTGGGGGCGGGGCTTGCCGCAATGGGGGTGGGGCTTAGCGGAAATTCCCGGGACTGTTCCACTTGTGGAGGGGGGGGGACACTGGTGCAGGACGCTCTGAGCCTGTGTCTGGGGGAGGTGTCGAGGTGTTTAAGAGGGGATTGCAGACGCTGCCTTCTGCGTCTCTGACAGGGTGCTTTACTATCAGTAGCGTAGCTACCTTGAAGACAGGGGAAATGGGCCAGGCAGGCCCCCGGGCCCCCTGCAGCGCGGGGCCCCATAGCAATTGCCTTCCCTGCCTTCATGGTAGCTACGCCACTGTGAGTAAGCTATGCCCCCCCCCCAGCACCGATTCAGCCCACCCGCTCCATTGATAATCAATGGAAGGGACAGCAACCTACAAGTGGCAGGACTTACCACATGTGCTCCCTCCGGCAACTGAGACGGTTTTATTTTACACCATGTTTGATAAAGCTACCTCATGAATGTCCTCCTACTTTTGGACCAATATATTTTTTTTATTTTTTTTTAATTTTTTATTTACAAGAAATACATGAACTGAGTAAAACATGGTGCATATAATAGGGATAGCATGAAGAAGGAATGTTACATTTGATAGTAGATTTGTCTTCATTTGGCTCTAAGCCATTCATGTTTGTGTTTCCCTCTAGCAGCATATGGGATGAATGATTGGGCTCATTTGCCACCCACCACAATGTAGTCTGAACACACGGTCACTTACAATGCAGATTAATAGCAGATCTGCCTTTGACCCATAGTTCTGTCGTATTAGCGATCACGGATCATTCTAGAAGCATGTTTGTTTAAGACATAAAACAAGATATACTAATAAGACAAGTCTGCTTCAGTTGTTTGTTCTCATTCCCAAACAAATGATTTGTAGGATGCGGATGAATGCCGTGTGACGTAGCTGAAAGCAAAGGTTTCCAAGGAGTTTTACTATGGAAGACTACAAATTCTGTGACTGAACTATACATGATGCCCTGTCTACCCAAATGGGTCATTGGAAGACATTCCCAAACTGTTCTAATGGATGGATACATAATTGACCTAATATAGTTATTATTTAGGATATGTTCACGTAAAGGTTTTTTGAGGTTGGAGATTATGGGGACCTCCCAACTCTCCATTAACATATGTAAAGGTCGGTAGTGCTGAATTTCTGCTGCCCGACCCTTTTGTTCTCTGAGGGATAAGCTAGTGCCAGAGCTGCCCGACTGCAGCTTACCCATCCCCACAGGGAACACATGCCGATTGTTCAGGTGTTTTGGGATGAAGGGATAGATATCTGTAGGCCAAAACTTATTGAAAATGTGTGGCCGCCATAACATGTAACTTCAGTGGTGGTGGGAGGGGGTCACCCGTGTGCAGTAGTGCCATAGATTTACATTATGTTTGCACTGGAGACAGGGGCTGTAGAGATGCAGCACAAAGATCTCCTCGTAGGGTGTAGTTATTGTGGCAGGGAGCAGGGAGAACGGCCACCCAGAAGCCTATTGTGACGCCCAATTTAAAATTAATTTACAATAGAGAAATGACTGTTGCGCACAGAGCTGCTCAATATATCAAAATAAGGCTGGGTTCACACTACGCTTTTCTACCTGTTCTTGTAAAAACGGATGGAAAAATGGATGGATTTGTGTGCATCCATTCTGATCTGTTTTTCCATTGACTTCCATTATTAAAAAAACAGATGTAAACTCATCCTTTTTTTTTAACGTACACAAGAATGTGGTTGACCACCTTTTCTGTTCGTAACAGAAACAGTTGCGCTTTGATCTGCTTTTTTTGGAAGTCAATGGAAGTCAATGTAAAAACGAATTCACACAAATGTATTTGTTTTCTGTCCGTTTTTTCGCATAAAATTAATTAAAAAAAGGATTGCAAGAAAGCATTGCGAACCCAGCCTAACTAATACATACAGTAAACTAAATTAAACAGATGTTTTGAGCAGTTTTTTTTTTTTTTTTTTTTTTAAATAATGGAAGGCAATGGAAAAACATATTCACACAAATGCATCAGTTCTTCAATCCGTTTTTTGTTAAAATGGACTTTAAAAAAAAGAATGAAAAGAACGTTGTGTGAACCTAGCCTTATCAAAATTCTGTGAGATTCCAATAATACAATGACATATCCTCAAAATTGCTTAGTACTCAAGGGGTTAATAGGTGGGCAAGCATTTCCAAGGTACAAGGAGATAGCAAGTCATGACTACTGGTGCTCCGAGAGGGAATATTCAGCGCAGCCTACTGATCGGCTGCCAATGTAAAGAAAGAATGCCTAGACTAAATGTTCTTCTATCCAGGCTTTTCCTAGTCAAAATATTTGTTTCCAGATAACACATCCTAATTGTCTCTTTTATATTAATACTATCGATTCTCTCTTTTTTTTTTTTTTTTTTACTTTATTTTTAGTCTTTTTCCACAAAGTCAACAAAGAATTAAATTAAAAAAACAACAATACAAAATTGAATAATCCCTCCCCCTCCCAGTACCCCCCAAACATCCCCTAGACCTTAGTCCGGGCACAGAAAAATAGGGAAGAAAAAAAAAAAAAAAAAGAAAGGGTAAAAGAAGAAAAAAAAATTAAAAGAAAAAAGAAGAAAAAAAGGAAAGAAATAGAAAGGAAAAAAAAGGAAAAAAAAAAAAAAGATTCACTTAAATAAGCAAAAAGCATGGGTCACGCTGAATAATAGGCATTTTTGGCTGAACATAGTGTTTAAGGAGTAAACATTGGTCCTGGGAAGAAAAATGGCAAATCATTGATGTACCTTGATTTCTCTAGGCCTGATGCCAATTGTGTTACAGGGTCCCCAACTTAAAGGTATTATCAAGGATTAGAAAAAACACAGCTACTTTCTTCCTAAAACAGCACCACCCAGGTCTTCAGGTTGTGTGTGGTATTACAATTCAGATTCATTCACTGTAATAGAACCGAACTGGAGACAAGAGTGGTGCTGTTTCTGGAAGAAAGCGGCCATGTTTTTCTAAGCCCGGACAACGTGCAATTTATAAAGTATCATCTTATTGGCAGAGGAACACCTGTGCACCCAGTTACCAAATAGGATCCCACCATCAGGGCATTATAAGTGGTAATGTTGTCAGAGCCCAGTTTTATGTCAGATCTCATCTGCTGCTAAGTAGTGATGAGTGAACATTTTCGTAAATGTTTGCATGTTCGTCCGAACATGATGCTAATTGTTCGTGTTCGCCAATATTGAACAATTGGTTCAATAATCAGAATGGTTATAACGATCATTTTCAAACATGCACATTTTTATCTCGCGATCTACGCAACTGCGTATGTATTCTCCCACCAATTTGAAAGAGCCAATGAACGTATGGGAAAGGAAGGGCACATCAGGTAATGTAGTAGCCATGCTCACTACTGGCATTACTGTGATTGGCTGTACGATTAGCGTCATCACGTCACAGTCACAGTCTCTCAGTCTTTCCTGATTCTTGTGCCATTCAGTAGGGAGAGTGACACAAGCAGGGACAGCATCTGAATGTAGAAAGCAATATTCACAGTGGTAGTTAGTCAGTGTAGGGAGGGAGAGCTGATCAAGTAGGAATTAGGACTTTGTGAAATTGTCAGTGTAGGCAGGGAGAGGTGACCGAGTAGGAATTAGGACTTTTTGAAATTGTCACTGTAGGAAGGGAGAGCTGACCGAGTAGGGCTTAGAATTTTGTGAAATTGTCAGTGTAGGGAAGGGGGTCAGAACCCAGCATTTTAGCACTAAAAGGAATCATTTCTTAACCCTGTAGTGACCAGGCGTCTTCTGTGAAAAAAACTTAAGACCCCAACAGTCCTTTTTAGGGCTAATTGATATTTATATATATATATCTAGCTCAATAATCTTTCTTTCTGGCTCTGCTGTGTGATTGCAGAGTGTAATTAATTTACACAGTAGTATATACACACGGGCGAATAAAAGATACGCTAATGCTACGCAATTGCTTCGCTATTACATATTTTACGCTTTGCACCTGATAATCTGTACACATATGTGTAATGTTTGTGAATATTTGGCCACTACAAACCAATCACAATCATTTTTTTTATGTTTGTGTTCGAGATCTGGACTGAAAATCCGGATGTTCCCTCATCACTATTGGAGGAGGGTATGACTCTTACCTTCCTCCTCGGTCCCGCTCGGCTGCTGACCGGCTGAGCACAGCTGACAAGTCTCAACCCAGGTCCCCAGTCAGACCAGGAAATGGCCGGGGGATGAGGAACCAAAGCAGAGGACAGCAGACCCCAGTGCTGGAGCCAGAGAGTAGGTGCATGTTGATATATTCATCCGCCTCCTCCTTGGCTCTATTAAAAAAAAAGCTTTTGGTTCAGTGACCAAGAAAGTGATGGGATTTTTGGGGGATAGTTTTTTATGTTATTCTTGGAAATAA
Source organism: Dendropsophus ebraccatus (assembly GCF_027789765.1). Classification (NCBI taxonomy): domain Eukaryota; kingdom Metazoa; phylum Chordata; class Amphibia; order Anura; family Hylidae; genus Dendropsophus; species Dendropsophus ebraccatus. The sequence goes on from NC_091464.1 coordinate 81,859,938, forward strand.
ACGTCATGTCTGTGTAAGAAACGGGAACTGTCCATGGTATGTGGATTAGACTTTAGGGTTCCTGTCGTCTAGTAACACATTTACAGTAGGATATGGAGTCACGCTTTGACATAGCAGTAAAAAATAACATAAAAACAAGATCTGGAAAGCAGATGAGCAGATCGCTGTCTGACAGATTAATATATCCGCAAAGCTTAAAATAGTCTGTGATTGCAACCCCAAAGACCGAGACATCGATTTCCCTGCAGTAAATAAAGTTTGTGAAAAAATCTAGAGAAATGATATGATGGGGGTAATAAATATGTCTTGTTAGCACAAAGGGCGGTGGATGATGACAAAGCTAGGATTGCAACTATTGTGTCTGAGGGATACATTACACAAGCGTTACTGTACTCTAACCAAGTTTTTAACATGTCATAGAGATGTGTAAAAAGTTTTGATGGCATGGAGTCTATGGAGGACATTTAGGGCCCCTTTACACTACGGAACAGGCTGACAGATGCTCAGCTTTGTAGGAAAGATACTACAAGTGTGGTGTCGCCCCGCTGGGAGGTGCGACCGGTCACTTGCCAGATGGTGAGGTGTGACGCCACCTCTGTGGTGGTTGGTTGGAGTATAGCTCAGCCAGATGTTAGGTTGTCGTGACGCCAATGCCGTTTGGGCACACAGGTATGGTGGCACACCTGCTTTTATTTAAGATGGGCCGGCTCTAAACTCTTCTTAACTGCAGGAAGGCTTTATACAGTGATGTACAGTAGGATCTTGACTTGATAATATACTTCAATCTTTAGTGACACAACCTGTGCTGAGAGCTTGAGGAGAAGAACAGCCGTGCTGACTAAGTTGCGTGCTGAGAGGTAGAAGATGTTCAGAGAAGAAGAGAGGAGGATGTTGTAAGATTCCCAACCCAATGTAGTACTGTGCTCTGCCGGAACTTTAGAAGGAAAATAAGTAGAATACTTGAGAGTAGAGAGAATACTTGTGCCCGTGTTTTGACTCTTTGGTCTTTGCACCACCTATTGCCCACCAGTGTTGGGCGACCTGTTCTAGGGGGTGACACAAGCCCCAGACCTTGTTACCTGGATTGAGCAGAGTGGTCAGAGTTCTCTGATGACACCCGCGCTGTGACATAGAGTATGTAGGCTTCTAGCAACTTTGCTCTATCCGGATCAGTTCCTCTTTCTTCAGGATACTGTCATGCACTTTTAGACTGGTTCTCGACAGGGAATGGGGTGATCCCTGACTTGTCCTCTCTTGGTGTGCGTTCAGCACTGCATAGTGTACAGAAGTGCTGCTTTCAAGAGAAGAGTGCTAAGGTGTCTCTTGTGCGCAGCGCCGGCCTTAGGGTAGATGGCGCCCTGTGCGAAACTTTCTTTCAGTGCCCACCCCCCCGTTGATACCCCATGACCCCGTGACATAGACTAAATCCCACAGCCTCCCACCCTCCAGACAACCCCCACAATCAAACCACAAATGTAGTGGGAGGCTGAAAGATTTAGATATGATAGACTAAATCCTACTACAATGAGCGCCACCTCTAAAGCCAAGCCCTCTAAACCACCCAGCGCACAGGAGGACAGGTGCCTCCGCGGCTGTCCTTGGCTTTTCTGATTGGCGCCCCTGCAGACAATTGTACACAGGGGCGTAGCTAGCTGTTCAGTCTAGGGATGGGCGAGCGAGTCCAAGTGGGCCCCCAACCGATTATATTACCCATAAGGAACATAAGCAGGTTACCATGCCTATCTATCGTTGGGTGACCTCCATCATACTGACTACAAGATGCTGTGAAATCTGGGTGAGCTCCATTATACTGAGTACAAGATGCTGGGAAAGCTGGGTGACCTCCATCCTACTGAGTACAAAATGCCGGGAAAGCTGGGTGACCACCATCATACTGACTACTATACAAGATGCTGGAAAGCTGGGTGACCGCCATTATACTGACTACTATACAAGATGCTGGGAATTTGGGTAACCCAATCATACTGACTACTAAACAGGATGCTGGGAAAGCTGGGTGACCACCATCATACTACTATACAAGGTGCTGGAAAGCTGGGTGACTGCCATTATACTGACTACTATACAAGATGCTGGAAAGCTGGGTGACCTCCATATACTGACTACTATACCAGATGCTAGGAAAGCTGGGTGACCTCCATATACTGACTACTATTCAAGATGCTGGAAAGCTGGGTGACCTCCATTATATTGACTACTATACATGATGCTAGGAAAGCTTGGTGACCTCCAATATACTGACTACAAGATGCTGGGAAAGCTGGGTGACCTCCATTATAGTGACATACAGGATGCTGGGAAAGCTGGGTGACCTCCATTACACTAACATACAGGATGCTGGGAAAGCTGGGTGACCCCCATAATACTGACTACGATAAATCATTGCCAATCACAAATGCCATATAATTTTACTAGCCCAGGAACGACTCCTTCCAGCCAGCAGCATATGGCAGTAGTATCAGTTCTGGTTCATAGCATGGACAATGATCTGTCCCAGCACACAGGGATGGGGCTGCTGCTATGTCCCTATGCTATTCTCACTTTAGGCCCACTCTCTCCTTTATCTACCTCTCCTAACCTGCTGCTTCTCAGCAGGATAATGTAGACTCTGCACTCAGTGTCCCACTCGCGGTCAGCGCCGGGGGGGGGCGGGGCTTGTATATAGGGGCGGGGGTTACTGGGACATATTCGGAACAGTAATTTACCGGGTCCCGAGTAAGTAGAGAGCGCCTCCCTACTGGCTGCACATCGAACAGACATAGGAATCTCTAAGCTAGATGTGCTGCCTGTGTGCAGGAGCGCCCCAAAGCAACCACCATGGGAGGAGGGGAGGCGGCCAGCTGGGGGGCGCTCTGGCAGACACACAGCACATGTACCTTAGAGATTCCCATGTCTAAGTTATATGTGCAGCTCTCTGTCTGCCAGAGCGCCCCCCAGCTGGCCAGGAGTGATGCGCCCTGTGCAATTGCACAGGTCGCACACCCCAAAGGCCGGCCCTGCTTGTGCGTCTGTCCTCTACAAAGACCAACCCAAGGCTCAACAGGGACCTGGCATAAGCCAGGGCCCTACTTGGCTACTGCATGGACCTTGCGTCCTTCCTCTACCAAAGCCAGAGTAAGACTCACTAAGGTGTGGATACACTTCCTTTTCCCATGTGACTTCCTCCTACAGCATCTGTAACATGTGCTGTGAGTGGGTGAGAAGAGAAAGAGAAGGATAGAGATAGGTAGAAAAGAGAGCTCCCATTGGTGCACAGGTCCTAGAAACAATAACCCTTTAGTTACCTACAGCTGTGCAATACTTACGTGCACAATATACATACTAGCGACATCTAGTGGCAAAACTTAGGTACTACTTCATTACCACTTTTACTTAGAAGTACAGACTTTTGCGAGGGGTGTAAAGACAAGAAACACCCGTGGTGGGACACCACACATACCAGCTCCACCCAGTGCAGAGACATGGGATGCATACTACCCCTGTAGGATGGAACCATCACACAGTCCTTACTGACCTAAGTGGAACCATCACAAAATCCATACTGACCTCAATGGAACCATCACACAGTCCTTACTCTCCTGATTGGAACTATCACACAGTCCTTCGTGACCTCAATGGAACCATCACACAGTCCGTACTGACCTCAGTGGGTTCTCCATGTAATGTAATATAGTGCAGTGGTGGGTTTATGTACATGCCATAAATGCTTGCGATGGGAATGCCCCTTTAAAAATGGTGTGCAGATAATTTCCTGTCTCTGGTGGTATGTAAAGCAGATAAATGCATACAACATAGGTAAAAAGTATAAAGCATGAAAAATGTTGCGTGCACTTAAGAACATGAAAAATGAAAATCGCTCACAGGTAAAACTCAGCTAGATTGCTCTTAAAAGCTTTGCATCCATAAATAAATTGTATTTTCCTTTACAAACAGTCACTCCTACCCCCGTATCCCTCTTACAATGAGTCACATGTCCCGGTCCCTAATTATCTAGGGGGGATCAGATTAGTCAGGATTTAGTAGACACAGAGCAGATTCATCTTTAGCTGTTTTTGTCAACCTGACCCGGAACGCACGTCAGCCGTACTCTGAGCACTGTGCCCTTGTGTACACCATTGGTCCTGTTTGATGTTAATGACATCACTTGACTAGAAGCATAGTTGTCAGCAGCAACCCACGTAGATGGCCGACATGAAACGCACAACAAGTATTGATTCACAACTGCTTCCCATTATCATGAAACATTACGAGACCTTCCTCGAGAGAACAACCCTGAAACAAGATTTACCCTTTCAGGTTTTCTGGAAATAAATAATGCTGATTTTCAGGAATAATTCAATGTATTATTTAGTTTACTGTATGTATTAGTTAGGCTGGATTCACACTCTGTTTTTTAATATTTTTTTTCATCCTTATTATGCAAAAACATATTAAAAAATGGATTAAAAAACAGTTTTTACATTGACATCAATTATAAAAAAAAAAGTGATCAAAATCCAACCCATGTGCTTGGATAGGGGACAAGTAACATTAAATCAGAAAACCCCTTTAACGCGCATGTAGCAGCAGGTACATCGCTTTAAGGACCCAATTACACGTAACGATAATCAGCTAAATTGGCCCTATCCGGCCGATTATCCCTCCGTGTAATAAACACAAAGTTTTTATCGGCTGATCGTTGTTATAGGTTTGGACCTATAATTGTCGTGCCCCGACCACACATCGCTACGTGTAATAGCTGTGCGCAGCCTGCGGCTGATGATTTCCAAACTTTATACATTACCTATCCATGCTGCAGGGCTCCTCTTGCAGTCTTCTTCTCCCCGGGTCCCGCACGCTGCAGCTTCAGAGTGGCCTGTCTGAGCTAACAGGCTGCTCAGCCAATCACTGGCCAGGACCTGCACGGCCTGTGATTGGCTGGGCGGCCTATCAGCTGACAGGCTGCTCAGACGCAGCAGCCACCTGGAAGCTGCGAAGCTCAGGAGAGAAGACAAGAAGTGGGGAGAGATAAGGTATCAGGTGTTTGGGCAATCGTCAGCCATCGGCCGTGCATCACTATTACACGTAGCGATGCGCGGTTGGCCCCGGACAATTTTAGGTCCAAACCTAAACCAACAATCAGTCGTTGATTGTTGTCTCTATAAGGGTCCATTTACACAGAAAGATTATCTGACAGATTATCTGCCAAAGATTATCTGCCAAAGCAAGAAACGGACTATAAAGAGATATCAGGTCATAAAGGAAAGACTGGATTTCTCCTCTTTTCAAATTCATTCCTGGCTTTGGCTTCAAATCTTTGGCAGATAATCTTTCTGTGTAAACGGACCCTTACACGGAGCAATAATTGGGCGAATCGACCTGATTCGGCTGATTGTCACTTCATGTTATAGGGCCCTACCTGTCATGATTTTCATGTTCAGTTTACCAGGAAGGTAGGGAGTTGTGGTATTTCATATCCTATAAACTTCCCATTTATCTAATCTTGTAGACATTAGTCCATAGAATAAAACAACTATTGGAGTTTACATTGTCCCCTTGTATAACAAACACCTATTGTTGTGGTTGTGTTGTTGTGGATGGCGCGCTCTGACAGGAGAAACATTGCCTCCTGGTAATAAGGTTTCATTAGATTTGCCTCTTAAACAGAAAGACTTCATTACTCTGTGTGATGCATGAATTTTACCAAACACACGTGTATCGGAAAGCTGGTTCATTGGAACTACCACAAATCTACACAATTCACCACTGATTTAAAAGGATACAACAGCGATAATTTTTTTTTATTTCAGATCAACTGGTTTCAAAATGTAATTTACATCTATTTAAAAATCTCCAGTCTTCCAGTACTTATCAGCTGCTGTGTGTTCTGCAGGAAGTGGTGTATTCTTTCCAGTCTGACAGGGACTGTCCAGAGCAGGAGAGGTTTACAGTGGGGAATTGGCTCTTTTACTGGGCAGTTTCTGACACGGGCAGAGGCTCTTGATTGAGTACTTCATTGGAATTTTTTCACTGTTCTCCTTGAGTTCAGTGATAACTGTGTTTTGTTGGTCAATTTGCTATTGCCCCAACTATATACTCATATATAGACCAAAGAAAAAGCGGCCTGTCCTCTAGCCAACTACACAACTCCTACACAACGGACAACAATGTAATCAATAATATTCTTTATTTGAATTCACATAAAATCTTCAGACAAACAGTGTTAAAAAAGCCATAATAGCCATGCACATGGGGCAAATAATACACAGGAAATATTTGAACAGTATTGCACAAGATCCAGTAAACCAGTTATGTTACAATCTATTAGTATTGGTTCATTGCACAATTCCCTTCAAAAGATAGGTATAATTTATATTGCACAAAGCCCAGTGGCAGCAAGGAAGAATTAATAGAGAAGGGTAAAATTTACATGAAATATCCAGTACCTGTGGTCAAGGTGTGTGCACGCTCCCCTCCAACGCACGTTTCGCGCAAAGCTTTCTCTAGGAGGTGATGTTCCCCTATCCCAAGGTCCCTTATATACTGATCTTTAATGGAGAATCCGGCCTCCAGACGCCGTCCTCACTTCCGGTCACGTGATCGCACCCGGCGCGGCAACGTGACTACATCACGTGATCCGTCATATGGACGGGTCCCCGCATGACGTCACGGCGCGTTGCCATGGAGCCGGCCACGCTTCTAGTGGTGATTTCGGCGTCTGGCCATACCCTGGAGCGCACACCCACCAGCATCACATGACTAAGGGTTCTATACACTCCACACAGGATATCGCTATAGTGCATAAAATAATCTCAGCATCACCTAACAATCTACTGTCTGTATATGACCACCAAATTTATACATATAATCATAATGCATGATATGAAAAATATAAAGAAATATATAATAAAAACAAATCTATAAAAAATCCAACTACAAATGCAACCATGATAAAACCTCCATGTCCACACATAAGTTCCTATAAAATTGATGCCATGAATACCCGTATAGTGATAATGTGAATAACAACCGTGTATTGAAAAACCCAAAGAAAACACCCCCCCGAAAAACACCCTCCCGCCCCCCCCCCCCCCAGCACACACACCACACACACACACACACGTACTCACACATGCCCCCCCTAAAAAATATATCAGATTATGTGACCAAAGAATTTTTATGGAATATGTGTGATTGTATACTATTAGTGAATATAATGAATGAAAATGATGTGAGTAACAAAAGTAAGTTATGTGAATAATAAAAATAGTAAACTATATAACAAAAATACCAAGCTGGTACTACCGAGTGGAAAAGAGTGTATGAATGTGGTCACTCGTGATAAACATGAAAAACTACGTCCTATAATAATAGGGAAATGCAGTGGTATATGCCACAAACAAGTGCAATGTGCCTAATCCAAGTAAAAAATATTGATAAATAATCATTAATAAATAATGATAAATAATAATAATGCAAAGGTGACCAGGTGTAACACCAAGACACACAGTGGCCTAATGTGTTTAATGTATTATGTGGGGATGCATAATATAGTATACAACGTGCAGTGTGCTAAAAAGGTAGACACCCAACAATTACAGCCAGGATATGATCCAATATAAAGTGAGACTCCAGGTCGATAGATGACACAGGAACGGAACTCCACCACTTCAAGGGGCCTGGGGATTCAACACTTAATCTAAAAAACATATATAAAAAACATATATAAAAACAACAATTAATATAAAATCAATTTTTACAAGAGAACCTGAACAAACACTCCCACCCCAACCCCAGGTAGAAATACCCATCTACCCCATAAACTAGACTATAAGAAGGAGGCAAAGCTAAGAACCTCATTTAACCCTTTTGGACTTACACAATCCACTTTCATAATCCAACGAGTTTCCAACTGCGCAAGGATCTTTCTCCAGTCTCCACCTCTTCTCCCAATATGGACGCGATCAATACCCTTGATCTTCAACAGGTTCGCATTCCCATTATGTACCGTTTTGAAATGACGCGGGATTGGTTTCAGCAGGTGTAGGTCATTAACATCCAAGGACTTCCTGATGTCATGTATGTGCTCACGTACCCTTATCTTCAACTTCCTTGATGTGAGTCCTACATAAACAAGATTACAAGGACACGTGGTATAATATATGACCCCTTCCGTATTACACGTAATGTGTTGCGTGATCTTGAAATTTTTGCTCCCATCACTGGAAAGAAAATCATCAGCTTTCACAACATTGGGGCATGCCACACAGGACCCGCAGGGGTAACATCCCCATTTAGGCCCCTTAGAGCCAAATACATTTCGGGCTGTTGTGCCCCCATGATAGCTTCGGACTAAAATGTCCTTCAAATTGGCAGCCTGTTTATACGTAATGGCAGGAGCATCCGGAACCCATTTGCCAATACCAGGGTCCATAGATAAAACGGGCCAAAATTTACCCAATATAGCCCTCACTTCTGTTGCTCTCTCATTATACGGAGTAATGAACCTCACCTGGTTCTCTTTGTCCTTATTACGGGGGGGGTGCGTCTTAGGTATAATCAACTCCTCTCTTTTAGAACGAAGTGCCCGATCTAATCCTCTCTGGATACTGCGCCTGCTGTATCCTCGTGCTGCAAATCTTCCGGATAACTCAGTTGCCTGTCTGTAGAAGGAAGAGTCATCTGAGCAGAGGCGGCGGACCCTCAGAAATTGTCCAACTGGGATCCCCTTCACCGTCGCTCTAGGGTGGAATGATGAGGCGTGTAAAAGTGCGTTCACCGATGTTTCTTTACGGTATAGGTCCGTCTGTATAGTCCCTCTCGCATCTTTATATATTTTCAAGTCAAGGAACTCAATTACATGCTGACTGTATTTCAAGGACAATTTGATGTTCTTCTGATTTTGGTTCAGGGCCTGGACGAACCTGATGAGCTCCTCCTCCGTGCCCTGCCAGATAAAGAGAATATCATCTATGAATCGAATCCATAGATGAACCTTATCGATATTTGTGACTGGGTTAGTACAAAAAATCTCCCTCTCCCACAGCCCCAGGAACAAATTAGCGTAGGAGGGCGCACACGCTGCCCCCATTGCCGTCCCCTGGAGCTGTAGGTAGAGGGATTCCTTGAAAATAAACACATTATGTGTTAACACAAATTCTAATGCCTCCAACAAAAAATTGCTCAGTTCTAGATCCACCGAATTCATGGACATGAATGCCTGGGCAGCTTCCAGGCCATCCCTGTGTGTGATGGAGGTATAGAGAGCCTCAACATCACATGTAACGAGCCACATATCATCCTCCAGGGTGATATTGTCCAATTTCCGAAGGACATCCCCCGTATCCATCACAAAAGAGGGTAAGTCCCCCACAAAAGGTTTCAAATGTAAGTCAAGGTACTTACTTAATGGTTCACATAAACTTCCATTTCCGGACACTATGGGGCGCCCTGGTGGATTCTGCATACTTTTGTGCACTTTAGGGAGAAGATATAAGCAGGCCATCCTTGGGTTCTCCACCATTAGACACTTCATCGTATTCCCAGAGATCACCCCATTCTCCCGAGCTTTTTCCAGTAGGGTCTTCAATTGTGTCTGGAAAGCAGAAGTAGGATTGAAGGTCAGCTTTTGGTAGCACTCCCGGTCACGTAGTTGTCGGAATGCCTCTTTCTCATAGAGGGTGACCGGCCAAACTACCACATTGCCCCCCTTGTCAGCCATTTTAAACACCACTTCTTTCATGGTCTTCAGTTCCTTCAATGCCGCCCTTTGGTCTCTACTCAAGTTATCATGACGGACTCTAGTAGATATTTTCCGTAACTCAACGGTTACCAATTTGACAAACATGTCCACATTCGGACAAAGATTCAGTGGGGGGAATCTAGTAGATTTGGCTACCAACTGATGAGCTCTCTTACCTTCAGTGGCATCCCGTTCTTGTTCATCCATCAATTCCTCCAAAGCTGATAGGGCTTCCCTTTCCTGTGTGGACCAATTGCCATCCCATGTGGATGGCCGATCATGTAGTTTCTTTAAAACCAATTTCCTTGCGAATAAATGTAAGTCTTTTACGGCTGTAAAAAAATCAAAGCTAGATGTTGGAGAAAAAGTCAACCCCAAACTCAACACCTCTAATTGGGCTGGGGAAAAAACAATATTGGACAAATTAATAACCTGCACCGTTTGACCACTCACCTGATGTCTCTTCCCACTCAATTGACCATGCGCAGGGGTCTTCTTTCTTTTCATCCCTCTATCAGCTAGGTACGGTCTATATGTTGACACTTGACTTGAACTGTCAATGGATGTCAATGAGGTCATAGAGGCCGACCTAGATACCGGGCGAGTCCTTTTAAATCCATGATGCCATTTGTATACCCTATTCGACTGAAAGTCGTTGGCATCCCGCTGGAATTTCTTCATCTTGGTGTCCTGGATATCTTTTTCCCAGGTCCTGGATATCTTTTTCCCAGGTATTGCCCCAACTAGCCAGAATCCTACTCCACACTGACGAGGGGCAAAACCCCCGAAACGGCTGTCTGTGGATGGAAGCCTGCCTTGGCAAGCCCTTGTTATGATCGCAATACTCACACCTTGAGTTAGACATTGACAAAAAGGGGCCACCCTGGTGTTTCCCTATTTATGTTCCAATACTCGCAACCGAGTGGGACTTGAGGGGCTATTTATCAGGGTGGTGTGGTGCTCTCCCTATCATGGAGGCACCCTGTGGCAACAGGCTAGAGATATCTGGCTATCCCGTGTTTTGAGACTCGCAACCGAGGCTCCACGGACTTCTGTTTTGCATATTTACATTTTTGGGGGCATCAGTGGAGATTGAGTACTTTATTGGAATTTTTTTCACTGTTCTCCTTGAGTTCAGTGATAACTGTGTTTTCATGGGCACAGGTGGCAGCGGAGAGCACTGTGTCAGACTGGAAAGAATACACCACTTTCTGCAGGACATGCAGCAGCTGATAAGTACTAGAAGACTGGAGATTTTTTTTATAGACGTAAATTACAAATCTGTAAAACGTTGACACGTTAATTTAAAAGAAGACCATTTTCACTGGAGTGCCCCTTTAACCCTTGCTACATTGCTACATTGAATGGGTTGATATTTACGACAACAATTCTGCACTTTGCTCAATTTATAAACATTTGGATAAAAATTGTAAAATCAGATTTTTAGCTGCATAAATCTGGAGCTCCTTTAGTTTGATAGGAAATATATTAGCTGATATGTGCCTTATTCTCCACCAGAATACAGAATAAACATTCCCACGGTTGCCAAGTGTATCGGTCCTTGGAACATTTTACTCTATTCTTACTACTGTATATCTTTTTTTTTTCGGATGCATAAAATCAGCATAAATGAATAAATGTTTCTGCTCATTCATAATGACAGAACATTTCAATCTATAATATTATGGAGATTTGTAAAAAAATTAAGATGAAAAATATGTAAAAATCAGTGTGTTTAAAATATCACCAGAAAATAATAGTAAAAAAAAAAATAAAATTAATCAAACATTTATATATTTTATTTCTTGGCACAACAGCTTGGTTTCTTTCATTGTGGTTGGTAGCAACTATAGGATGCGCCCTGGCCGGATTCTGCTAAATGAAGCGGAGATTTTGTATGTGTCATCGTGTCAGATGTTTATTTAAATTTATCTAAAGTTTTTTTTGTTTTTTTTTATGACTTCCGTCCCCTGGCAAAAAGTGCTGAGAGCATAGTGCTGAGAGAGTCGTGGATCCGCTGTACCACTGCTAGTGATCACAGTGCTGCACCAGGGAGTCAAAGGGGCCGCTGGTCTTTACCAGTTCCCACGGCAAGGTGGTTCGGAATTGCTGTGGCAGGTGACCCCCAGGTCACTACCCCTGGCTTGGCTTGCTAGCGGCGGCAGGTTAAGTGCAGCTGGAGACGCATAGGCAGGAACACAGTAGGACTCACGACTGGAACCAGGACAGCAGTCACGGACTGGAACCACAGGCAAGAAAGCTGGGACTACGCACTATGGGAAGCATGCAGAGCCTCCAACAGAGAGGGTCAGGCAGGTACACACATTTATAAGGGAGTGTCAGGGAGCAAGGACCAATTAGGGGTATACTGCTCCTCTAAATTTAACTGAACCAATATGCCGGCGGCAGAGAAGAGAGCAGGAGTGTGGAGCAGGTGGGCCGAATGGTGGTGTTGGGCCCCTGCACCCCGGCAGCAGTGAACAACAGCAACAGCATCTTTCATGTAGTTATACCCCTGGTCAAGGAATCCAGTCCATCTCAAGTCAAATAAGTCAACTGGATCCCAAAAAAATTAGTGACTCCCAAATTGCTAGCAAGCTAGTATCTATTGTATAAAAAAATACAGACAGATGTGGTAACTTTGGGATCTTAACATGGTGATATCCTGATTTTCTTTAGTTGCAAACTATAAGATAAATCAAAAATTTTCAGTGGTATTACGATAACTTTTCATGTATTGCTGCCCATGGTGAGACTAACAATTCCTTCCATACTTGCTATTATCTATTCAGTTCTGAGCTGCTGCTTTCTGCTGAAAACACAAAAATCTGTGTGTGAGCTTTATTTTATTTGCAAAACGGCCATTTGCGAATAAAATATTCGCAAATCTGCCCTTTCCGTCGAAAAAATGAAATACGCCGCTTGATACATGTCCCCCACTGTGATTATACCTCCCCACATTACAAAGTTGCAGATAGGGACTTGTTTACATCAGCTGTCTCAGAAGGGAGGAGACTGAGACGGAGAGAAAAGCTCACGCACAGATTTTTGTGTCTTCAGCAGAAAGCAGCAGCTCAGAACTGGGGGAAGGAGACTGAATAGATAATAACTTTACGATTGAGTGGAATACCCCTTTAACCACAGGACACTCCAACCACTACAATGTAGCAGACTACATAACTTCTGTAATGATTTATAATATTTTACTGTGTAAAAATAGCTTTGTTTCAGTTTAGTTTGAATGAATGGAAACGTTCCTTGAATAATCTTAGTCTTTGCTGCGCTCACCATACATGGCAATCTCTTCATAGCATCCTGCAAACATTCCCAAGGCAGCTCATCAGACCTTCATGTAAGCAGATTTCCATGTAATGTCATTGTATAAATACAGTCATTCTAATCTAATCTGCTTGGTAAACCAGCGCTCCTGAGCGAACCCTCTAAACAGGAAAATAGTGCAATAGAAAGTGGCCGCTCATTTATTACTGCTCAGCCCTGGGCTGCTTCTTGTCAAAACTTCATCATAATTTGTCGAGAGCAATTCCGATTAATGCAAGACGCAATTCCTGCTGTCCAGACATTAAGGTCAAAGTTGCAGTCAAATGCAAATTTATGTAAATGTGACTTTTATATCTTCAGGATTCAATTCATTTCACTTAAATCGGAAAATGGATATGGGGACTATGTTACAGTCATTTCTCCAACCAGCTCATTACCAACTCACTTTGGACAAAAACACAAAAAACAATATTTTTTTAAAATTAGAGATTAGTGAAATTTTACTGTAAATTCGAGTTTAAGGGAGTATTTGCATCCAAATGGCTGGAGAAGATGGATGCAGCCCTAGTGCTGCCTGGCAGTATTCATGTTTTCCAGGCAGCCCTAGCACAGCTTCCATCGTCTTCTCACCAGGATGAAAATTCTAAGCACTTGGGCTCACACAAACCCAAACTTACTGGAAGTTTGCTCATCTCTATTTTTTCTCTAACAAGTAATGCTCCATGCCAGGTAGGCATATTGTAAGATGCATGGAAATACATTCTACATAGTACATTTACAAGTGCCTGAAATGTTTGCTGCAACTTCTCCTAACCCTTTAAGGACCCTGAAAATTTTAATTTGTCATAAAAAATTTTTCTTGTTTCTTTCTACGCCGGCAAAAAGTGTCCATATTTGAGGGTCCGTTGTTAGCAAATCACATTGCTTTCAAAAGGGCTATTCACGCGTCATCACTTCTAGTCCGCGCATTTGCGTTCCGCTAAAAAATTGGACAGGTTGTAGTGTGGACCGCAATTGCTGCACATTTCCCCATAGAAATCTATTAGAGCCTTCGCCATCCCGAAACCGTCCACAAAAAAATGCTGAACACAACTAGTTCAAAACACTGCACAATGTCTGGGTATCAGCCATAAAACTACGGATACTACGGATGTGCACTGGATGGTTTTTAGCTGATTGCGGATGCCAAAATACGGACGCAAATTTCAGTCAGCAAAAATATACTGACGTGTGAGTGAGGAGACCTAAGAGCCACAACCCTTTAATTTTTTCCAACCACCTTGTCATATAATGGCTTGTTTTTTTGTGTGCTTTGTAACAATGCCCTTCATACCATAAAATAAAAAGGCAGTCTATGGGAGGGCTCGCGCACCTCCTCTTTTCCTCATTGACATGTCAATTCTTCCAAGCGGAAAGACATGGGAGAGTTCTGCCGCGGAAATCCGCCAGTTTTACTCCGTGTGAATTGGCCCTTAGTGTGGTTGTCTTCTGGCAGCTTCTCTCCTGCTGAACCTGTTCACCTGTATTTGTAGACTCAGCACACAAGTTCTAATGAATTCTTGGAGCGATCACCTCCAGACCTCTGTGCCCAGTTGTGTGTGGGTTTCAATCAGCAAAACATGTCTGTGCTCCCTCTCTACTTTGCGACCTTCCAGCTATTTGGATCCTGTTTGATTCCTAGTTTCTGCTCAGCTACCGTCTTAACATCTTCCTATGGTATTTTGAAGAAGATCATCTTGTTCTGAGCTCCATCACTCCTTCAGTTCTTCAGTGGGTGGTCACCGAGGACCTTCTCTGAGGGTTCCCGCAGCAAGGCTCTGTTGAAGACCAGAAGCTCCTTAGGGCACTATTACATGGGATGATTATCGAGTGGAAAATCGTTCAATTGTTCAAATTTAAACGTTAATCATCCTGTGTAATTGCAGGCAACGATTGAAAAAATCGTCCATGTGTCATCATTGTTAATCTTTCGCTAAACCATTTGCTGTAATTCTGCATTCGTTCTCTAATCGTTCATTCCAAATCGTTCCTTCGTTTGCTGGGATCAGATGGGGTAAACAATCGCAGTAACCGATCATTGTAATGAGCTTAACTAACCAATATTGTTCTGTGCAATATGGTGAACAATTTCAGCTTAAGTTTGTGATCGCTTATCGTTAAAAATTGCTTCGTCAAATAGACTCTGCTCCTTGTGGAGTCAGTACTCCTCAGTGATCCAGGGGATCCACCACCTTGTGTCTAGTCAATCTGTTACACTGTTTATTGTGGGATATGGTGGGAACAAAAAACTGCTAATTTATTTGGATCATCAGACTCAAAATGAATTTCAGGAAGTTCATGTATCTCTAAATAGTAAATAATTGTGTGAGTGTGTGTGTATACATGTTTATGGCTAATTGTTTTTATTAATATTATTTTTATTATTATTTATTGTTTTAACCCCCTCCTTCCACAGGACGTACCGTCCTACAGGGGCGGGGGGGGGGGGGAGTTCAGAGAGGGGTTGTGCCGCGAACCCACTCTGAACGCATCTATTAGCGGGGGCAGCCGATCGCCGCACCCGTTAATTAGGACAGTTAAATGCAGCTGTCATGCAGATGTCTAGTGGTGGAGATCCATTACACTGGCCGGGCCAGGGTCCAGCGTTGGAGTGACGCTAATCCCGGCTTGGGAAACAGTGTATCTGGTCTGCAGCAGACCAGTATAATAGAGCACTGATCTGATGGATCATTGCTCTATTATATACACAACATTGATCTTAATAGGAGATCAGTGCTGTGTATATAGAAGTCCCCCAGGGGGATCAGTGCTGTGTATATAGAAGTCCCCCCAGGAGGCTTCTAATTACTGTAAGTAAAAAAAAAAAAAAAGTGTTTTAAATAATAAAAAATCCCCTCCCCTAATAAAAGTCAGAACCACACCCTTTTCCCATTTTATAAATAAAAATAAATAAACAAACATAATTGCTATCACCGCATATGTAATCGCCCGAACTATTAAATTATCACATTCTGGATCAAAAGGATAAAAAGGATTAAAGCGCTATAAGGATGGGAATAGAGCGATTTTAAGGAACATTTCGTTTTTTTAAAAAGGTTTACATTTTTTAAAAGCTGTTAAGTTACATATCGTTGTAATCATACTGATGTGAGGAACATAGATAACATGTCAGTTTTACCATAGGGTGTAAACACAAAACCACCCCAAATAAAAAATATTGCATGGCCACCTCACCACTCACCCTCCACCCTAGGGTGAGTGGTGAGGTGGACTTATGTACTTAGGACATGTGTGGGTAATGTGCAATACTTTTTTGACTGTATTTATCTTTTGATTTTCCACTGTGAATTTATTATTTTGTCTGCTATATGCCCAGTGCCCAGTACATATGAATGTGGGTATTTATTTACTTATAAGGGTTTGTTTTACTATGTAATGTAATTATTTCCTTCCACCCTATGTTGGGGATATGTATTAGCTTCTAGCTCCTACTATATGTATTTTAGTGGAATTTTTGCATTTGCAATATATCTAAATAAAAGACATTATTTTTTGTAAATCTTGGTCTTGCATTTTCTCTATTTTTGGTGTTTATACTGAGATCTAAGCAACAAACCAAAACTGCAGGAATAAAGTCTTGGGTTTGATACATATGGCAGCATTCACAATGTACATCACCAGCAGAAAAGTTTTAATATGCGAGTACTTTAACTGTATAATTGTAATCATGATATACACCTATTACCAGAATAATTACAGAGGAAACTCATCAAAGATATACAAAGATTTCCATAATGTCATGGAAAATGTTGCTTTGCTTGAAGCCTGTGAATGTGGCAGACAAGATAACTGTAATCTCTGGGAAAAAATAAGACCTTTTCATTCATAGGAGAAAACACATAACCACATAAATAAGAAATAATGTGCCCGAAGCTTATCATATCATTAGGTCAAATTAATACATGTTAAATTGCATATGACACATTCATTCACAAAACTTGGTTTTTGGAAAATGAAACATCTTATTTTAGTTGGGAAACACTGTCACTGCTTATAGTATTAGGTGGAACTTAAAAACATTGTAGTTTTGCTCGCCAGTCTACCTCCGTATACAACCTTAGGACCATATTACACAGCCCGATCTGCTAGATTGGTGCTCGGTTACTGAGCCTATTACATAGCTCGACTATCACACAGCAAGGGCTGTAATATATATATGTTGCAGTGAAATTATAGAATCAGAAATTTGATCAAATCCCGGGAAATGATGAAATGACTGCGCCGTTCTATCATTTCCCTGAAGAAATCAAATCCCCAACCCCTTTCAGGGAAATGATAGAATGAGTAATCTCTTCATGTCTGGTTACTCACCCAGGCCAGGCACAGCAGCAGACGTGGAGCAGGAGGCCCATGATAGCGTGCCGGTGTCCTGTTACCTCCCAGCAGGCAAAGCAGCAGCAGTCGGACAGCGAGGAGGAGGCCCAAGATGGCGCCGGATCTCCCGTCAGGCATATCGGCAGAGGTAGATGGGGAGCAGAGAGGTGTCGGAGGAGGAAGGGGAGCTGAGCAGCATGCACCGGACTTGCCGACAGGCTGGGGGGTGCAGGAGGCCCGGACCTCCCGGCAGACAGGCTGGGGGAGCAGGAGGCCTGGACCTCCTGACAGACAGGCTGGGGGATGAAGGAGGTCCAGACCTCCCGACAGACAGGCTGGGGGAGCAGGAGGCCTGGACCTCCCGACAAACAGGCTGGGGGAGCAGGAGGTCCGGACCTACCGACAGACAGGCTGGGGGAGCAGGAGGCCTGGACCTCCCGGCAGACAGGCTGGGGGAGCAGGAGGCCTGGACCTCCTGACAGACAGGCTGGGGGATGCAGGAGGTCCGGACCTTCCGACAGACAGGCTGGGGGAGCAGGAGGCCTGGACCTCCTGACAGACAGGCTGGGGGATGCAGGAGGTCCCGACCTCCCGACAGACAGGCTGGGGGAGCAGGAGGTCCGGACCTACCGACAGACAGGCTGGGGGAGCAGGAGGTCCGGACCTCCCGACAGACAGGCTGGGGGAGCAAGAGGTCCGGACCTCCTGACAGACAGGCTAGGGGGAGCAGGAGGCCCAATACAGTGAGCAACTTGTATGTTCCAGGGGATATAATAGAATTTATTCCATCATTTCCCTGAAAGGGGTCAGAGATTTGATCAAATTCATGACTTTCTTCAGGGAAATGATGGAATGGCGTGGTGATTTCCTCATTTCCCGGGATTTGATCAAATCCCTGGATTTTATTACTTAACTGCAACAGTCTGTCACCTCAGAGACCGGCTCTGAAGTTCCACAGGGAGCGGGCAAAAGCCAGGAAGATACCAGGCACAGGTAATGTATATACTTTATTATTTTCTTGACACAGTCATCAGTCGTCGTCAGGGCCTTACTATTACACATAGCGATGCGTTGTCGGCAACCGATGACTTAAGGTCAGGATCAAAAGACACAATCAGCCTATGATTGTTGTCTTTATTACATGGAGAGATAATCTGCTGAATTGGACTGATTTGGCAGATTATCGCTCCATGTAATAGGCCCTAACAGTATGTATTTTTGCTACAAGGGCACTGCCATATTGGATTACAGGGACTGGCTACAGGAATGACTCTTCTAAGCCAGGACAGAGGCAAGGTACAGGAACGAGAACCCTCAATAAGTTTGGTGCTGAAAAAAAAGATGTGCATGGTGACCATAAATTCACTGTGAGTGGGAGGGGAGAAAGTGGGTATTCAGATTTTCTTTATCTTTACATTTCTTTAATAAAGTTGACATTAATAAAGAAAATATCTATGTATTTGACGTTTTGTATTGAGTAGCAGCAGTAAGTGTCGGGTGAGGTGGCCCCTCTGCTGCCATCAATGACTATGTTGGGCAGTTTGGGCAGTTTATTAAGGGCTTTGTAAGTTACTGTACAGTATAGCAGCATGTGGTGTATAATGTATAGTAACTGTATAACCCTGATAACACAGCAGCTGGATATGGGATATATAAGTTACTGTACAGTATAGCAATCAGCATGTGGAGTATAATGTATAGTAACTGCATAACCCTGATAACACAGCAGCTGGATATGTGATATTATAAGTTACTGTACAGTATAGCAATCAGCATGTGGTGTATAATGTATAGTAACTGCATAACCCTGATAACACAGCAGCTGGATATGTGATATATAAGTTACTGTACAGTACAGCAATCAGCATGTGGTGTATAATGTATAGTAACTGCATAAACCTGATAACACAGCAGCTGGATATGTGATATATAAGTTACTGTAGAGTATAGCAATCAGCATGTGGAGTTTAACGTATAGTAACTGTATAACCCTGATAACACAGCAGCTGGATATGTGATATATAAGTTACTGTACAGTATAGCAATCAGCATGTGGTGTATAATGTATAGTAACTGTATAACCCTGATAACACAGCAGCTGGATATGTGATATATAAGTTACTGTATAGTATAGCAATCAGCATGTGGAGTTTAACGTATAGTAACTGTATAACCCTGATAACACAGCAGCTGGATATGTGATATATAAGTTACTGTACAGTATAGCAGCATGTGGTGTATAATGTATAGTAACTGTATAACCCTGATAACACAGCAGCTGGATATGTGATATATAAGTTACTGTACAGTAAAGCAATCAGCATGTGGAGTATAATGTATAGTAACTGTATAACCCTGATAACACAGCAGCTGGATATGTGATATATAAGTTACTGTACAGTATAGCAATCAGCATGTGGAGTATAATGTATAGTAACTGCATAACCCTGATAACACAGCAGCTGGATATGTGATATTATAAGTTACTGTACAGTATAGCAATCAGCATGTGGTGTATAATGTATAGTAACTGCATAACCCTGATAACACAGCAGCTGGATATGTGATATATAAGTTACTGTACAGTACAGCAATCAGCATGTGGTGTATAATGTATAGTAACTGCATAAACCTGATAACACAGCAGCTGGATATGTGATATATAAGTTACTGTAGAGTATAGCAATCAGCATGTGGAGTTTAACGTATAGTAACTGTATAACCCTGATAACACAGCAGCTGGATATGTGATATATAAGTTACTGTATAGTATAGCAATCAGCATGTGGAGTTTAACGTATAGTAACTGTATAACCCTGATAACACAGCAGCTGGATATGTGATATATAAGTTACTGTACAGTATAGCAGCATGTGGTGTATAATGTATAGTAACTGTATAACCCTGATAACACAGCAGCTGGATATGTAATATATAAGTTACTGTACAGTATAGCAGCATGTGGTGTATAATGTATAGTAACTGTATAACCCTGATAACACAGCAGCTGGATATGTAATATATAAGTTACTGTACAGTATAGCAGCATGTGGTGTATAATGTATAGTAACTGTATAACCCTGATAACACAGCAGCTGGATATGTGATATATAAGTTACTGTACAGTATAGCAATCAGCATGTGGTGTATAATGTATAGTAACTGTATAACCCTGATAACACAGCAGCTGGATATGTGATATAAGTTACTGTACAGTATAGCAATCAGCATGTGGTGTATAATGTATAGTAACTGTATAACCCTGATAACACAGCAGCTGGATATGTGATATATAAGTTACTGTACAGTATAGCAATCAGCATGTGGAGTATAATGTATAGTAACTGTATAACTCTGATAACACAGCAGCAGTTTGTAGATACAGAATGGAGCTGCAGATCCCCATAATACAGTAGTGTAGTACAACAGGCTAGAATAGAGAAGCAGGGCTGCTGTCAGAGGTCTGTGTGGTCACATGACAGCAATGTGGAAGGAGGTGTGTTCAGCATGGACCAATCGGGAAGTGAGAATCACAAGAGCTGTGCAGGAGGACAGTGACAGAAACTTTCCTGTAAGTGCTGGCACATTATAGCAGAAATGGAGAGGATGGGAAACACAAGGACTGACAGAGACTGGAGGAAGCATGAAGGAATGAGCAGGACAGATGTGGGCACATACATGCAGCGCTCTCTGTCCGGGGAGAGAGGGGTTACAGCTATGGACCAGAAGTGGATCTGCTATGATTTGGAAGGTGAGGGAGACTTCCTGAGTACAATGCTGTAGACCCCACTATGCAGACTATGCCCCTTCCCCACTCCCCCTCCCACACAGTACAGGGAGCTCTTAAACCAAGTTCTAATTTTGAAAAACTGTGAGCTCTTCTTGCAAAACACTCCTAATCCAAGTTACTCTTAAATAGAGATGAGCGAACCTCGAGCATGCTTGGGTCCATCAGAACCCGATCGTCCGGCATTTGATTAGCTGGGGCTGATGAAGTTGGATAAAGCCCTAAGGCTATGTAGAAAACATGGATACAACCAATGACTATATCCATGTTTTCCAGACACCCTTAGAGCTTTATCCAACTTCAGCAGCCACCGCTAATCAAATGCCGAACGATCGGGTTCGAATGGACTCCAGCATGCTTGAGGTTCGCTCATCTCTACTCTTAAATCGAGGTAACACTGTATTTTTCTGCAATAACTTTGTGACCTTTCCTGCCCCATGTAGTGTTCAGTACAGCTGTAACATAACAATTATGGAGAATCTTTCCTCTGAACTCTACATTGTGCCTACATTGTCCTCTATTTATTTAATTGACATCTGGGTGTTACCATTTGGTTGTGTGTTCCTATAGCACTGTCCAATCAGAGCCATCAGTGTCAGACTGTGTAAGGACACAGCACTTCAACTTGAAAAATAATAACACCTTATTGTCACCTTAATAATAAATTTCATGTATTTGAAAACGTTATTTCAAAAGGAAATGTAAATATTTTCTAAAACAGATTTGTCAGGTTTGCAAAAAGACTCAATCTTAGATATGAGGTGATATTTGGCCCCATTGTAATTAGAGTGAATGTATCACTTTGGTTAGTGAACATTTTTTATATGCTACATGGTTGGCACCAGTGTGTACATCCCAGTGGCACAGTCTATATTTTTTAAACCACCGCCTGGTTCCCGCCATCTGCGCCGGTTTCTTTATCTGCAATTTGGCCCGCTCTATGCACTGGAGGCGGGTGCAGTACTCTGTGTCCCCTTCCCTGGGTGACGCACATCTATCAGAATCAAGTCTGGCCGCGTCACCTAGGGTAGGGGATATCAGAACACTGGGGAGCTGGGTCTGCCTCCAGTGCATAGAGGAGGCTGAAGTCCAGATTAGGAAACTGGGCGGTGGTTTGAAAAATGGACTGCGCCACCGCGATGTACGTGCTGGCACTATCCAGAAAGTATAAAAAAAATTTCACTGAGCAAAGTGCTACATTCGCTTTAAGGGTAGCTTCACATGTAGCGGATGCGCAGCGGATTTCACTCTGTGAGTTTGCATATCCGCTACGGATATGTGACCCGGCCCCTTTTACATATTACCTGCACGGCAGCACTGATTGGCTGATGGAAAGCGAGGGCCACCGGGAGCCTCACACAGAGCCGCAGTGCCGAGCAGGTAATGTATGCTCCATGCCGGGGGCGGCGGGATGCGCGGGTTAAAGGGGCCGGGTCACATACTGGCAGTGGAATGAAAATTCCCCTGCGGGTATGTGACCCATTCACTTCACACTACCAAGATCTGCAGTGGATTTCGCTGCAAACTTGCAGTATGAAATCCACTGCGGATCCGGTATGTATAAATCTACCCTAAACATAGGTTTGTGCCTCATGCTTTTTCCTTGCCACAGTTACAGTATCATATGTTCTAGCGTGGACGGACTTGCATAGTCACAATTTTAGTCTTCCTTCAGAGACTATGGAGCTTGAACACTTTTAAGAAACTTTTTACATTATCTGAAAAAAGGGAAGCAGCTTATTAGAAAGGGTGCGTGGAAGGACGTAGCCTAAAATTCAATTTGCTGACATTTTGGTGCACAATTCTAATGTAAAATAGGCAAACTAATAGTAAATCTAAACTGGGACCCTATTACATGGGGCCATTATTGGCCGAACAAGAGGTTTCTGAATAAGGTGCTTAGATGCCTTTGATATGTTTTTACCTAAGGGTCCTATTCCACGGAAAAATAATCGGCCGAATCCATCAGATCAGTGCTCGTTTATGTTATTGATTGGGCCCCCATGGGCCCGTGGAATAGTACCCTAAGGACCTATTACAGGGAGCGATTTTTAACGACTAACGATCGCAAACGAAATTGTTTATTACTAACCTGAAATCGATCACACAGAACAATAGTCGTTAGTTATGATCTTTAGTACGATCGTGATTTTAGGTTCAGATCTAAATCAGCGATAAACGACACACAAACAATTTTTCGATCATTGCCCGCAATTACACAGAATGATTATCGTTTCATGCACTCAATGTGCATTCTGTAATATTCTGTGCACAGAATTCAATATACCGCCATCTTACCATTGCAGTTTGCATACTACTTAATATTATGTGTTTCAATGGGAGTAAAAAAAAAAAAAAAAGATTATCTTGGTGTTGTAGGCCTTATAAGTGTGAACCACACCTGAGAAAACAGTCATGCAGCTATCTACTAACTCTTTGCCTGTCCTCTGTAGCAAACTGGGTGAGACTAACCTAACAATAGTGAGTACTCTTTTATAAACTACTCTACATCCCTGTTTTACTGTATCTAACAGTTTCTTATTCTGCAATAAAATAGTTAAACAACTGTAAAAAAAAAATAATAATAATGCGTGTAAATTGTCTAGAATACTGCAAAACCAAATCAGGGATGGATTGTGTAAAGCAAACGGACTACTATAACCACCCAATTCAGATTTCTATATCTCCTGATTGGCGCCGACACACACATTGTAACAGTGCCGCCCATTCCTCCTATTGCCAACCAGTTCCTGAGATCTCCTGAGGTTTGTACTTATGCAAATGTCTGGTGTTGTGCACGGGAGGCAGGTCCAGCAACCCCAGAGCACCGATATCTCCTCCCCCCAGTGACATGTCAGGAGAAGGCATAGCGTCACTGAGTGGAGAGGATATCGGTGCTCTGCGGTTGCTGGGCCTGCCTCCAGTGCACAACACCAGACACTTGCATATGTACAGGACATGCAAAGGGCGAATGGTATGGAAATTGTGATTGAGAAGTTATTGCGGCACATTCACTCATTTCTCCTCGCAACAGAGTCTCTTGTGACTCAGTATCCTTCTAGACGGGCCGATGGTGGCCGGATCAATTACGTAAACCAGTGCCGATCTGCTATTACACGGCTCGATGATCGTTTAGCAAGGGCTGTATATATATATAATAATATCGTATATTAATAATATATATATCGTTAGTGATGTTCGCGCAGCCCTTGGCCTAAACTGTTATACATTACCTCTCCACTTCTCCTGCCCTCTGCTCTCTTCCCGGCGCCGCGGCTGCAGCCAATCATGGATCTCCATGGCACCAGAAGTGGGTAGGAGGAGGCCGGGAGCATGAAGAGGTGATGTATAACAGTTTATTCAATCATTAGGGTTAGCTGCTTATCGTAAGTACATGTAGCTATTACACATAGTGATGCGTGGTTGGCGGCTACTGATTTTAGGTCATCCTGATACGGCCGATTATCGATTCGTGTAATTGGACCCTAACTTAATAGGGCCCTTTCCTATGTTAGTTCTGATGTTCATTGTGGATACCCAAGATACCAGTTCTAAAGCTCATTTGCCTAGGAGGACAGAACCAGTATGGACACTGGATGGGTCTGCAGCTACACAGCCCTATATAAAGTATTCTGCAATACACTGTGTGCACCTCCCACCCCATGCCCCCATCTTTCCTTCCTAATTGCCCCAATGACATTACCATACACTGTACACAGGTTGCCGCAGACAGTCACTGCCTTTAGTGGCCATGTATCCTTTTTTGCCCCTGGTCAGTTTTTTTTTCATTATCCCTGGAAAACCCTTTATTGTTATTCACAGTCACAGTGGTTTTAATCTTATGGCTGTTGGGTGTACAGTATGTCTTTGCATTGACTTAATCACGGACATAGATGACCACATTATTATTACACATTAGACGGTACTGCGAGTATTGTTAAATCTAAAACAGATGGTAAACACTGGGGTAAAAATAGCACTATGTCATGCGTAACACATTTACGGAAAGTGCCTCACGTCCACGTTGTATATCAATGTCAATGGGCCGCCTTACCTAATGTTCTGGATTCACTTACTGATAACGGGATAAAATGACCTATTACTAGAGTCTGCATTTCCCATGAGTAATGCCACATTCACGGCAATGTACATATCCCAGAGCAGGCGGACTGATCATTTGGTGAAGTCATTTACAATGTATTTATCTTCTTAGAATAGATGGTAGAACAATCTGAGCATTTATGGGGTTATATGAGGGTAAAATTAAAAAGCGGAAAAGCCAGAACTCTAACTATGACACAAGAAGCTTCTTACATAACCCTTGAAGAACAATCACCCGTGACAACTAAAATTAATTACTTTAACATTTTATATATAAATGTTAGAAATAGAAATTTAGCACAGTTGGCTATGTGTCATATACCCTCGTTCACATAAAATCTTTATATCACCCCCATTAATAGTAATAATGTAGTGTCCCACTACTGTTCCGAGCACACCTGTTGTTAGGTATTATATGTATCTCTATGCACTGGGCTGGGGGTCTGCACTTTGCTATTCTTCCACTAGGTGTCTCACTATTCTTGTTTCTTGCGCAGGTGAATGTACTGTATGGGTTAATATTGCACTTGTTCTAGGCCACTGTTTGTCCAGTCCTTGAGCTGGGTACTTCAAATACTTCCAACTATCACACACCTGGGTTTAGTCTTTTCCAGAAAGTTCCCCACCAATGGGAGATAAGTCCCGTCCTTAAACCTTCAGTAAACTGTTCTTCTGGTTAAATACTGGACTCTGTGATTATTCGGCTTCTACACCTAAATCTGTTCTACCTTAAAAAGTCGTGTGTCAGCATACCCCAGGGTGGGCGCTACCACTCCTGGCCACCGTGCCAAGTGCCTAGTCGGTACACCACGACCTTGCCTAGCTAAGAAACCAATTTTTTTTAAAAGTCTGAATGACCCTTTTAAAGGGGAACTATCAGCTGGTCAGACGAGTCTAACCTGCTAATTCCCTATAGCACAGGAGACACGGAGAAGGAAAGTATGTGTTTCACCTTCCTCCTTGGCGCCGTTTTGGTGCAGTTAGTCGTGTGCTCCACTGTCTCGTAAGAGCTCTGCCTGCCCCCAAAGCGTCGATCCGGCCCACCCTCGCCTGGCCTGCTCAATTCATTATCATTAAAATGGGATGGGTCAGTGCTGTAGGTTCGGGCATAGCTCCCAGCAGGCACCCTAGTGTTCTTATTGCAACAGAACGGTTTCAAGGAGTGAGGTAAGAGACATACCTTCCTCCTCGGCGTCTCCTGTGCAATAGGGACATATCAGCAGGTTAGATTCGTCCAACCTGCTGATTGTTCTCCTTTATTAGTATATGGCATCTACTTAGGGGTTAAGTTGTCTCTGTGATACTTTCTACATTAGCAGGTCCTTAGTAATGACAGAACACAACGGATGCAGACATGCTGCACAAACCAAACCAAATATGTTTATTAGAAATATTAAAGGTTCTGCGCACAATTTAATAGTATTACAGCTCATAGGTACATTTATATTCGTCAATTATATAACTGGCATGGGCACTGCAACTTTTCAGAATCCTCTGCTGGCAAGGGCACATTTAACCCATTATAACATAATGATGAAACTACTGGGGCTATGCTCATACTCTCTGTACTGATAAGCTACTTCTACAGCTCACAGTAACAGATTAACATCTGCAGATTACCTACATAGTGCCCACCCTGCTATGACAGGTAAGGCTAGCTTTATGATATTCTGTTTATACCTCACACATAAACATCTAGTCAGTGTTAAAGATCTCTCACTGGTTTGACATTTTGGTTCCACCACCTCATCTTTACTGCTGGGTAGAGTATACATCAATTCTCTGACAATTGAGGAAATTTATAAAATATAGCTTTTATTACTTTCTTTAAAAAAGTTTCATGATCATGAAACTTTTTTAAAAAAAGTAATAAAAGCTATATTTTATAAATTTCCTCAATTGTCAGAGAATTGTAAAATTTCAGGAAATAAATTATTTCTATCAGTATAAGTATACTAGAGTATACATCACTCTGCAGTTTGCATAGAGTTGTGTACTGTGCATTCTTGACAGATCAAGAAAAAAGAAATAAGCCAAATACTGGCAGGCCCAGACTATAAAAACAAATTGTCTTGGGTGGTGGCATGCTGGTAGTATTAGGCTGGGTAGGGCCAAACCAGGTACAAACCAAGCAGCAACAGCCTGGTAGTACCAGAGTAGGAAGAGCCATTTAGGCTCTTTCCAGTGTTATAATACCAGCCTGCTTGTACCTGGTTTTTCCTAGTATCCCTGTGCTGGTGGTCACTGGGATAACAGTATGGGTGGTTAGTACTAGCTGTTTCACAGGCCACGGCTTAGTTTTGGATCCAGGTTGTCGGACATCTTCCATTACTTTGTCAAAAATATTTAAAGGGGATGTAACATCTTGATATTTTTTTACTACAGTCAAATAGTCAAACAGTCAAAAAATATTATTATTTTTTTTTTTTTTTTGGGGGGGGGCGTACATTATTGTGTTGTAAGCCAACTTGCCTATACTGTTTTTAACAGCATTTACAGCAAACCCCATGGACATAAGCACAATGAACATCCTAAAACTCTATTGATTGTATAGGACAGGTTTCTAAACAAGCTTTGTAACCTCTGTGACCTGTATAAAGGTCATTCCACAGGGGGAGGGAGGCTGAGCTCCTATTGTCTTTGCTATCTGCTGGTATCCCCTTTCACTGTTATCCAGCAGCCCCTCTACCTATCATCACAAACATTATTAAATAAACAGATTGATCCATCACTGCTAATATAATAGATCCAATCACAACACTTATCCATCTGGATCAGGACCATTGTTATGAAAGAGACGTCCTGTGCGGTGCTGCAGAAGATATTGGTCCTATACAAAGAAATTATTTTTTATTTTAATACATCAAGCCAAAACATTTCTAATAAATCTTGATCTGTTACTGCTAATGTAATAGTGCTAGCCATGTAATTGCTAATAAAATACAACAGATCAAGCCATCATTTGTAATATATTACATCCAGCCATGTCTCTGCCAATATAATAGTGACTATATCCAGATGAAATGTATAATTTCCTGCTAGTTGGGGCCTGTTGTATAACACCTTACACATCACAAAATTTAGCATTACCTATAATACTGTACCGTGTTTCGCTGAAAAAAAGCAGTGTATAATATTAAATAGGAAAAAGTAGTAGGCTCTCTAGAAGAGGGTGCATAAACTAGGGTAGTATAAACTGTGGAATCTAAAACGTGACAATCTAGACCATACAAATAGATCTATATAATCATTAAATTTTAATATATTATAATATGTCAAAGAATTCCATAAGTAATTAGTCCATGTCTGTATACGCTTCTATATAAAACATAAATAATTCATGAGTAATACAGTACCACAATAATCATATGTGTCTAAAAAATATATATATATATATAAAAATATAAAAAAGAAGAATCAGACAATATATGATGATGGAATATACCATATAAATTAGATGGAATATAGAAAAAAATGGTGTGTTGATTTAAAAAGGGAAATATGAAGTTAAAAATAAAAATAAAAAACAAACATAAAAATGAAAATGAAAAAAAGAAGAAAAAATATAAAAAATGAAAAGTACGAAAAGATGTGCAATAGAAAATCTATAAGAAAATAAAATATGAGCCCAGTGGTGTTTGGCTGCGCCGGGCCCAGCGCAGTCACTCCACTTAAATGGATAAATGGATGATCCCGAATCGGTGTGCCGAGTACTAGTATGCCGGCAGTGTAGCAATCACGTAATACTGAGTATAGTCTATCTTGCGGATTGGATAGATAAATGCAATGTGAATGTCTCAGGAGGGCTCCGCGATAGTAATCAGTTGTTATATGGGCCGTAACCCCTTGGATGTTATGTCACATATAGGGTAAGTAGAAATGATAGTGGTGGAAGAATCCACCCCTCACCCCTCCGATGGCGGCTTATGCGGACCGATGCGGTGCTATTGTAGTGGCCGGATCATGGATGGACTTGATCTCTCTAGGATTCGTGCTCCTGTGCAGTAGGTTAGCACGATGTGTTGTCCTGTGTGCAGTATCCTCCGGGCCGTTACGGCGTCTGCTGGTCAGTGAGCGCGCGCTCTTTCAAACTGTAATTGGATGCCGTGGGGAATGTGGCTCCGATTCGGGATCTCTTATGAACTTGAATACAGGTAAATGGCTCTGTTATCCTTTATGGGACGCGTTTCAGGAGGGCTACTTGCTCCTTTCTTCAGCAAAGAATTAGGATAACTAATAATAACTAATTAGCAGTAGCCAGCACACGAGGACGCGCCTCCATCAGGCACCCTCGCACAGACGGTAGATGTCTCAGCATCTCTGAGACCTCACAGCAGACTCAGTGCACGCTCCGCAGCTCATCACTCTGCAGGAGAAAAACTATCTGTATCAAACTAACTACATCTGTTTACTAACACCATCTGGGAACTGAGATTGCTGGTTACTTATCTACTACAGCTCGTATTAATACTATACAGTTGATCATACTGTAAAGGCAGAAAACAACTAACACACAAGACCAGACACAAATCTGGATAAAGTGACCACAACTTGTCCACCAGACGTATCTCTATACATACAACGGTGATCCCCTACAACAGACTTGGGAGCACCCACAAAATTGATCTGTAAATTCAATTTTTCCTGGATCAGACTGAGACATGTATCAAGGCATATCCCATTGATACTCCAACACTCTTCCTACTCCCTGAGGAAGTTGTCGCCATAGAACAAGGGAAACGCGTTGGATAAACGGAAGAAGGGATATCAGAACCACAACAAAAAAACATCTACACCTGCCTTTTATATGCTACACACTTTGTATATTACCAGACACAGTGACAACTGACATCTGTAACGGGAAAGACCTACACAACCCTAGCACAGGGTCAGTCCCTCCTGTTGTTTGGGGACGCCTAAACCAGGGGGTCCCACTTCAGCAATAGGCAGGGTTAAACCAGGGGTAACCTATCTCGTACCTTTACCCCTTACCCCTTATACCTCTACCTATAATCATCTAATTATAAAACCTGTTTTTCATGTTTGTGTTTAATGTACATATTAATAAATACATGCTATAAGACATATTATAGCATTTTCACCACAGTCCCTCCACTTTGTTTATTTATCCTATGCATTATTGGAAGCCTATCGTGCGGTTTACAACAACCAGCAAATTTATTAAAAAAGAAAAAAAAAAAAACATTATTCATTTCTAACTAATGTGACACAGGGCATGTACAGTAAATTATATCTGAAATTATTAAGTTAGATAATAACATTACTTTCTGGACTTGGGTAAAGCAAGGACACGCTGTATCTTGTTCTTTCATTGGTAAGCCTCTGATTATTATTATATGCGCTATCACATGTTCTGTGCACTAATGGGCTGGTAGGAAGGTGGAAATCACACTCTGGGAGACTGCGTATAGGTAGGTACAGAAGGTATAGTGAGATTCCCATAGGCACTATGCATAAACAACTAAAGTCAGGGCCATTGCAGATGTTACTTCTGTGTTGTCCCCCTCCTCATAGATTGTAAGCTCTTGTACCAAGTGGATAATATCTCATCACTGATTTTGTCTGTACATGCGTCCAATGTGTAAAGAGCTGCTAATATGTTGCCACTAAATACCCCAAGTACACTATATCATCATTAATGTTATTATTGCAGAATTGGTGATACTTTCTGTCATATAGCTATCTTGTATAATATTAGAGTAATACTAAACTTTTTTTCAAATCAACTTGTATCATAAAGGTATATAGATTTGCAAATTACTTTTAAGCTGCTGTATGTCCTGCAGGAAGTGGTGTATTCCTTCCAGTCTGACACAGCACTCTCTGCTGCCACCTCTATCTGTGTCAGGAACTGTCCAGAGCAGGAGAGGTTTTCTATGGGGATTTGCTGCTGCTCTGGACAGTTCCTGACATGGACAGAGGTGGCAACAGTGTCTCAGACTGGAGAGAATACACCACTCCCTTCAGGACATACAGAAGCTGATAAGTACTGGAAGACTCAAGATTTTTAAATAGAAGTAAATTACACCAGTTGATTTGAAAGAAGAAAAAAAAAACAATAATGGAGTTCCCCTTTAAGTAACTGGCTCCTATAATGAAATCATTTAAATAATATTTTGCCTTATCAAACATCAGTGCGGTTGTGTTGCACGTCCTCATCTGGTCTATACTTAGAGCATTCTGTGGTCTCAGGAATTCTATTTAATTTCCTTGGGAATTAGCCGGAGAGTCATTCATAGTACACATGATATTCCTCTGTTCTGGTGTAAGGATGGACAGTGTAAACATACAGCTGGCTGCCTCCAAGATTCCACTGACCCAGAATCGCCAATACAAGAGGCTGTTCTGGGAGCAATGTTTTACATGGATGATCTCACATGGTATCGGAGCTCATGACAACCCCAGGATTTTCTCATGAAATCATGTGTTTCCTATAAGTGAAATGTATTCTCGCACAGGTCCTGCACATGTTCATTGTGATAAGCAAAAACTAATGCTGCATTTACACGGAACGATCATTGTGCGAATTCGAACGATAATCGTACGTGTAAACGCAGCGAACGATCAAGCGACGAGCGAGAAATCGTTCATTTTGATCTTTGAACATTTCTCAAATCGTCGTTAGTCGTTCGCAAAAAATTCACAGATCGTTCCATGTAAACAGTCGTTCACTGATTTAACCTATAAGCGAGATAGGCTTAAATGATCGCAAAACGATTTTTCTGTACGATATATCGTTCCGTCTAAACCCTGATCGTTATAAAAAAAATTGTTTCTTCGAAATCGTTAATCGTACAATCGGGCGAATTATCGCTCCGTGTAAACCCAGCATAAGTCCATAAGTCTAGATACAGATACACATTCGTTTAGCTTCTATGTTATCAGTACATTGAACCTTCAAATTAACAAAAAACAAATTAACAAAAAACTAAATAATACATTTCTGCCTTACTGCAACGTTTGGTCCAGTTTAAGTTGTACTGTATATATATGGCCATAAAATGTTAGTCTGCCCAGTACAATCATTTAATCTATGATTGGATATCCTCCTCGGACCCACTCAGGAGATGTAGGGATAAAATAAGGGGTACTCCTGAGAAAAAATACTGCGGCCAGAAAATTATACAGATTTGTAAATGAATTTTAACAAAAAACTCAAGCCTTCCAGTACTTATCAGCTGCTGCATGTCCTACAGGAAGTGGTGTATTCTTTCCAGACTGAGACAGTGCTCTCTGCTGCCACCTCTGCCCATGTCAGGAACTGTCCAGAGCAGTAGCAAATCCCCATTTAAAACTTCTGCTCTCCAGAATGGAAGGAATACACCACTTCCTGCAGGACATACAGCAGCTGATAAGTACTGGAAGATGAGATTTGTAATTTACTTGATTACATAACTCTGAACCTCTGCTTTAAAATACCTGCATAAAATACGTTGCGTGTAAACATGGGCACACATATACGCAGAGGTATTTTAGGGGTTCGGACAACTTGTATGGTATTTGAATAATCAAAGTCTATTTGCCCATGCTATACTTTTATACGTCTTTATTATCATATACTACTACTAAAGCAGTGCAGCAGTACAGTATCATACAGAAAGACTACACGGCATGGTACAGGCTCTGTACATATGGTTCTATTGAGTGCTATTATAGTACAAAGAAGCACAATAAACCAGTATCTGGAGTATTAAAGTACAACTAAACCAACACACATGAAACAACCAAATTTGGAGACTGTGACTTTTGTGTTGGCGTCCAGGAAAACAACATATTACAACATCACCATTAGGTTATAATTACAAAGTGTTTTCTTAATGATTTGCAATTGAAGAAATAGAAAATGAGTCATTGCCAAGTGTGAAATGTATTGTTACAGAATAGAGAATGAGAAAAGAAGTTATTTACTGGTAAAAACAGATGTCACAATGCTTAAAGGGAACCTGTCACCTGGGACAGGGGGGCAGAGCCCGCCCGACCCCCCGGTGCAGCCCCGGATACTTAGCCTTTCCTGCAAGTCCCGCTAGTGGAACCGGTCCCGGGACGGAGACATCAACGTCCAAAGCTGAGCGTGCGCTGTATGCTAATCAGCAGAGATGAGTCCGATGCCCATAGAGAATGACTAGAGCCGTCATTCTCTATGGTCATCTGCAGAGCGCGAGCACCGCTTCCGACGGGGATATCTTGGTCCCGGGACCGGTACCAGGAGTGGGACTTGCAGGAAAGGGTAAGTATCCAGGGCTGCACCGGGGGGGGGGGGGGGGGGTCGGGCAGGCTCTGTGCCCGAGTCCCGGGTGACAGGTTCCCTTTAAGGGACATTGTTTTCGTCTATATACAGTTGTATACAGGGTACTCTGCCAGTTAGCCTCCTGCACACAGCTCTGTGCATTAAAACAAATACAGATTATAGAACGCGAGTATAAAGGACCCCACACACCTTCAAGATCTGACAACCGATGGCAGAGTATAAAGGACCCCACACACCTTCAAGATCTGACAACCGATGGCAGAGTATAAAGGACCCCACACACCTTCAAGATCTGACAACCGATGGCAGAGTATAAAGGACCCCACACACCTTCAAGATCTGACAACCGATGGCAGAGTATAAAGGACCCCACACACCTTCAAGATCTGACAACCGATGGCAGAGTATAAAGGACCCCACACACCTTCAAGATCTGACAACCGGTGGCCAAGTATAGTTGGGGTGTTTTCTGACTTGTCCTCTCTAAAGTAGTTTAGCACTGCATAGTTGGACCAAAGATAGCGTCTAAAAGAAAAGTCTCTTTGTCTCGCATGTGGGTCCGTCCACTACCACATTCCTAACTAGACTACACTGGACAGTGACTGGAGGGGGGACCTGGCAAAGCCAAGGCCCAGCTGGACTACAGCAGGGACCTTCTTGTCTTGCGTCCTCCCTCCCCCAAGACTTGAGTAAGTGTGGGCGTGCGCTTCCTCTCACCATGTGACAACTTCCTGCTGGAGATGTAATTTCCCCTGTGAGTGGTGAAGAAGAAAGTATTAAGAGAATAGAGGAGAATAGACATAGGTGAAGAAGAGAAGATAGCTCTCATTGGTGCGCAGATTCTAACAAACAATAACACCTTGTTTACTACAGCTGTGCAACATACAAGTGCTTATACAGATAATAGCTACATTTAGTGGTAAAACTTAAGCACGACTTCATTACTACGTTAACTTGAAGTACAGGCTTTTGCGAGGGTTGTATAAAGTAGCATCACCTGTGGTGGGACACCACACTAGACTCTTCGCTACCTAGGACTCCTTCAGTTGCTCAGTGTTGTGTTCTCTTGACTGACACAGATGGATTTCGGCAGATGGTGCAATGCAGTTATGGACCAGGCTCCTGTACAATTATAAGAGCCTGACACTCATAGCAGATTGATGCTTGCTATTGAGTGTTACTCTGTTACAGATCCTACTTCTGCTATCTGTCTGTGAATTTACCTTTGGCTTTGACCTTTCTGCTTGTGTACTTGACCCTTCCTTTGCCTGACGATTTTTGTACCTTTGCTGCCCGCCATTTCCAACCTGGACTGTTGACCCGGAATTATTGTGTTTGTTTGTCTGTCCTTGTTTTTTCTTTTACCTGTTACAGAGCAGGGACCGCCTTCATGGTTGTCCGCAGCCTCCTAGGGCTGTCCGTGGCAAGTAGGCAGGGACAGTGGGCGGGAACAGCCAGGGCTCACTGTCTGTGTGTATCTGTCTTACTGCCCTTGTCACCGCCCAGCACTAACAATGACTCAAATATTATAACTAGAGATGAGCAAACCCTTCAAGTTTGGTTCAGTACGTCAGTTTTCCTGGACCTTGATGTAAAATTTAGATCATCCCGCTAAATGATTGCAGATGCTTAGCTTTTTTTAGTGCGGTTCACAGAGTTTGCTCATTTATACTTACCTGTCCACACTCCCTGGTGTCCTCCTCCTCCAAAGTCCCCCACAGCTGCCAAAATCCAGCTCAGCCAATCACTGAATGAGACAGGACAGCGCTGCGGCCAGCGATTGGCCCTCGTCTCAAAATTTGTGTGTGGTTTTGCAGTTAAGATCCATTCACTTCAATGGAACTTATTTGCAAAACCGCACACAATCTGGAGACGAGCAATGCTGGCTCTGGAAGAAAGCGTTCATGTTTTCCTAAGCCTGTATAACCCCTTTAAAGCAAAATAAAGTCAATGCTAAGGTTTTGCACTGTGGGTGTCAATTGCCAATTTATGTTGAAAGACAACTCTAATACCGTAAAAAGATTTTGAGGGACATTTTTTAAGGGCTTTGCACCTATTTTCAGGTAAATAATTGGATTTTTCAACCATTTTTGGTCTAAGTTCTATTTATGAACCAGTATTTAATGGGTGAATTTTTTTTTGCATGCGCTTTTTTTTTTTATCTGCTTGTTTTCAGTATTCACTCGAAAATTCACATAATCTGGGATTAGCACCCAATTTATCATTTGTGACTTTTTAAAAAGTTGCACAAACTGGTGCCGGCCTACATCTAGTCAGTATTAGTTGAATTTGTTTGCGCAATTATTTACTTTTTGCAACCTTTTTTGGACCTTTTTTACTTAGATGCAGTCACTATGGCAGTGCTACATGCCTTTTTTTTAGCATACAGGGAAACATGGTCGACCACATTTTTGTGTATGTTAAAAATAAACGGATGCCTTTTGATCCCCTTTTTGATTATAAAGGAGGTCAATGGAAAAACAGATGCACACAAATGTATCCGTTTTTTCATCCATTTTTGCATAAAACTGATTGCAAAAAACGCAGAGTGAACCCAGCCTTACTGTGACACCTCAACTTTCTCTTTTCCAAGAATAAATGCATGATAATACCCGACCAGAATTATTTGCTCCAGAAATCCAGTAGTAATATGATAATCCCTAAAACAGCAATCTACTCAAATGTCATTACTGTTGGTGGTCTGATATACTTAAAAAAAAAAAAAAAAAAAAAAAGAAGAAGAAGAAGAAGAATGCTGTAGCATCAGCAGCCTGGCGCTGGGCACACACTCAGTAGTTTGTTTTCCTTCAGACTTAAGTGAATAAAAAGCTAAAAACACTAAAGACACCAAAAATAAACCCTGATCAACAAACAAAACCAGGAGATCAGATTCCAGCAGCCAACCCAAAGAACAAGGATTACTGTCATTCATCTTCCAGCCCTTATAAACCGCAGAAGAATACTCAAGAGGAAGAGAAAACCAGAGCACTTAAGCAATATGTTTGTTAGTAATATTTAAGACATGGAAACAACCTTTAACCTCCTGACTACTGAGAGTGACTGTAATGGAAAGGCTTTCTGCACCCGTCCCGGAGGCTCTCTCCAATATATCTAATGTGCCCTGAATGTGTGGATGGAAGAATTTCCCATCCAGTATCCCCTGTGTGCTTTAGCTTTTACACAGAGGGTATTTTATGAAGGTCTCTGCTTAGTCAGTCTAGGACTAATGGACGCAGTGAAAGAAAATCCGGTCACATGTTAACTAAGGACGGACTAGGGGGTTGCAAACCACTAAGGGGAGGCCTTCATGACAGGGCCTTGCTGCAGAAGGGGCTGTTGCCAGGGTGATGTGGGTAGGGTTAATGCCCCGGGGGGGGGGGGAGGCCTGGGGGGGTCGGGGGTAATGATTGGGGGGGGGGGAGAAAGGGGTGGGGGGAACGTATGGGGTATATAAGGAATGTGCAGGGAGGGGAGGGTACCTTTTGGCCTTAGCCGTTGGAGGAATCTCCCGCCCACCCGCCCTTTAATGGCCCGTGGGTTTGGTTTGTAAGTATCAGTAGGAGGGGGGATGAACTGTCGCAGCAGCTTCGCAGTGGAGGGTCCTCGAAGTTGGGTGGCTTTCTCGGCTTAGGGAGAGTTTGGGAGGGAACTAGTGGTTCTGGACTCCCTATTTGTTATGGTGGCTCAAGGTTGAAGAGTTGGTTGGAACTGGCAGAAAATAACTAATGTTATGGGAAGTTTGGAGCGTGGCTGGTGGAAGAGGAAGCACATACCTTGTTGTGGTTTTTGCTGCTTGAGAACTGGCGTTACTTCAGCTGCAAGTCTGTTTAGTCTCTTTTTTCAACCAGCACAAGTTTAGAAAGTTTCAGGAGACTGGACCTGAATTTTTGGTGAGTATAGCTGTTATAGAGCGGCCTTCAGGAGACTGGACCTGGATACAGTATGTATAGCTCTTATATAGCTGCCTTGTGGAGACTGGACCTGAAATTCTGGTAAGTATAGCTGTTATTTAGCTGCCTTTAGGAGGCTGGACCTGGATTTCTGGTATGTATAGCTGTTATATAGCAGCCTTCAGGAGCTATATAGAAATCCAGGTCCAGTCTCCTGAAGGCTGATATATAACAGCTATACTTACCAGAAATCCAGGTCCAGGCTCCTAAAGGCAGCTATATAACAGCTATACCTACCAGAAATCCAGGTCCAGTCTTCTGAAGTTTTGTGCTGGTTGAAAAAAGTGACTAAACACATGAAGTCCTGGCCAGTACAGAGAATCACGGCTCAATGTGATCGTCAGTCACATGACTGCCTTCTCTGTGAGCGCAGATGACCTTGGAAACATTGGACTTCCTGTGTTTGCTTTAGATTTAAATTTTGAAAGTTATAACAACAGTGCCCATTTAAGCGACTATTATTTGTCTCTTGTACTGACTGTGTTATTTAGGAATATATATTATACAGTGTATCCAGGGACATTGTACTCCTGATAGTATAAATGTCCACCTAATTCTATGTTATACAGCTGTACAGTAGTGATATAAGAGCCTGAGTCATTGATAGTGAAATCTCTCATTAGCCTTACACTAGCTATCATTATACACATTTCTTCCACGTCTTTAGCTTAGTATAATTTGTATATAATTGCCGGCGACCTTTCCTCAAAAGCCTCATTAAAGCAATGTACGGCCATCGAAACAGGAGATTCCAGCTAAACAAGGGATTTACCATAGATTTTTACAAGAGATTAGAGCATCTTATAGGTAAGGAAGCTGCCCAAGGAATCAGTAGATACTCATTTACTAGAAATCCATCAATTCTCGTGCAAATCTCTACCTGTATTTCTTTACTGAAGAGCACTTGTTACCTCTCCTGACCTGCCTGGCCTAGGAAATACTTACATTTACCATGATATAATTCTGGAGTATGGAGAATGCTTTGTGCCATTCCTTTGTTGCTTCTCTATGAAATGTATATTAATTGACAACTGGGCGTTACCATAGCCATGTGGCCACATCCATATAACAGAACAAAAAAAACACAAAAATAATAATACACTATCTATAATATTAAGGGTTTGTTCACACTGAGTAAAAAAGGAGGAATTCCGCCCAGAGCCCCCGCTGTGGACTCCGCTCAGAATCCCGCCTGCCTTTGTGTGTCAGTGCAATCCCTCGCGCACCTCCGCTGCGGAATCCCATCTGCCTCATTGTCAATTTTTTGTGCAGAGGGCGGTGGTAGCGGAGGCAAGTGAAAAAAACGTTTTCTGAAAAAAATCTCTGCTCATTTTAAGCTAAATAGTCAGGTACATGGTTTTATTCAGTGATTGCCAGCTATGTATACGTGTGCATATAGAGAACTGTCAATCACAGAGTAGGACCGCCCACTTGACTGCATAGCCCACAATCATCAGAGATTTACATGAATAAATGACAACTTATCCTGGAACTTTTCCCACAAATCTATATATCAATCTGCTCAGCTCCTCCAGCTCTATAACATGCCGCCTGCAGATTGGATTGCATTTTAAAAAAAATCTTTTTATCTTTTCTTTACAAACTGGTATAATGTATATAGTATTTACTAGGTCTATGCTTGTAGTTCACTAGGATGACCTAATCTGCAGCTATTCAAGAATGGTGCATCACATCAAGCGTCCACTGTTGGTTATCAATCTGTTAGAGGACACATCAAAGGTCATCAGGATCTTCAAGGGATGTTGCTTCCAACACATAGACCAGTTAAGTACTGGGGTTATGAGGTCGCATCATTCATCAGAAGTCGCTCTAATACTGGCAGTGACCCAGAGGGAACAGCTAAAACACCTGAGGAGAACAAGATCAGAATGTGAGATTATCTCGCTTAGTCACGGGTTACTATAGGAAGAGTATACAATGTTTTCCTTCCTCATTACGGTGTTGGTAGGGACTGCTGAATTATTCACAATTATCTGACTCTTCCAGCATTGTTAGTGGTTTGAAGGATTAGTAACTTGGCTCCTTGAATTGGAAAGGTTATTTTAGTCATTATATACATACATATATATATATATATATATATATATATATATATATATACATATATACGCACACTGTATAGGTTTACATACACGGCACCAAATAATAGTGCGTATTTACCAAAGAGGAGGAGACAATTGGTAATTTTTTAATATGTACATTGCACAGTACCACTTCTTTTATTGTGTATACTGGGGGTCATTTCCATTATTGGTTCTCTTTCTGTATATACTTTGTGTACATTGCACAGTACCACTTCTCTTATTGTGTATAATGGGGGTCATTTCCATTATTGGTTCTCTTTCGGTATATATGTACATTGCACAGTACCACTTCTCTTATTGTGTATACTGGGGGTCATTTCCATTATTGGTTCTCTTTCTGTATATACTGTATGTACATTGCACAGTACCACTTCTCTTATTGTGTTTAATAGGGGTCATTTACATTATAAATTCTCTTTCTGTATATACTGTATGTACATTGCACAGTACCACTTCTCTTATTGTATGTAATGGGGGTCATTTCCATTATTGGTTCTCTTTCTGTATATACTGTATGTACATTGCACAGTACCACTTCTCTTATTGTGTTTAATAGGGGTCATTTACATTATAAATTCTCTTTCTGTATATACTGTATGTACATTGCACAGTACCACTTCTCTTATTGTATGTAATGGGGGTCATTTCCATTATTGGTTCTCTTTCTGTATATACTGTATGTACATTGCACAGTACCACTTCTTTTATTGTGTATACCGGGGGTCATTTCCATTATTGGTTCTCTTTCTGTATATACTGTATGTACATTGCACAGTACCACTTCTCTTATTGTGTATAATGGGGGTCATTTCCGTTATTGGTTCCCTTTCTGTATATATTTGCTTGATGTAATTTATAGAATTCTATCTTATTCAGTATGGATGCCACTTCTCCTGTACTGCACTCATTCTTATGATTTAGTTTTCACTGCCTGCCCCTATTCTGTATATATGGCCACCATGCAACACTACTTCTTGTCTTGTGTATGCTGGGTGTCAACTCCATTATTGGTTCTTATTCCAAATACCATGTTTTCCCGAAAATAAGACAGTGTCTTACATAAATTTTTGCTCCCAAAGAGGCACTATGTCTTATTTTCAGGTATGTTTTATTCTCCCCGGCCCCCAGAATACTCACCAACGTCCTCAGTGTGTTCTAGCTGAAGCAGGAGCGATGCTGAGTGACGTAATCCAGCAGCAGCGGGACCAGGAGCGTGCATGCGTCATGTGATCCTCAGTGTGACAGGCAGGGCCATGGACCAGTATGCCTGTGGCGCTAGGCTGTGAGGGTCCACGAGGGGATTAG
This sequence comes from Dendropsophus ebraccatus, assembly GCF_027789765.1. Classification (NCBI taxonomy): domain Eukaryota; kingdom Metazoa; phylum Chordata; class Amphibia; order Anura; family Hylidae; genus Dendropsophus; species Dendropsophus ebraccatus. The sequence goes on from NC_091464.1 coordinate 81,900,850, forward strand.
ATGAGTACCGGGTGGCTTTACTTTCAGGGGGTGCCTTACTTTAGGGTGGGGGTGCCTTATTTTGGGGGGAATGCCTTACTTTAGGCTAGTTGGGGTGTCTTATTTTCATGAAAACATGGTACATTGCACAGTGCCACTTCTCTTTTTCTTTATGCTGTGTGTAATCCTCAGTATCTGCTCTTATTCTGTATATACTGTATGTACATTGCATTGTACTACTTTTTATGTCCTGTATGTGGGATATAATGCCGAGTATCTGCTCATTCTGTATATGTGTACATTGCTTAGTACCACTTCTCCTGTCCTGTATACTGTGTGAAATCCTCAGTATCTGCTCATTCTGTATGTATGTATGCAGTGTCCCAGAACAGGTCCTCTTATCCTCACACTTTTATTATAACCAGTGCTGTTCTGGAAAGCTATGGTCCACTGCAAACTGCGAGTATTGTGTCACCCCTCTCAGTGTTCAGGTTTCTTGTATGCATATTCAGTTATCAGTGCCTAATGGTATTATGGCGCCCCCCAGTGTTCAAGTATGGTACTTCTCATGTATATTTCTCTGTATATGCCTAATGGTGTGGTGATGCAAAGGCTGGTGTATCATGTGACTGTGCCCTGTTGCCATGGTACCCCCAATGGTCATCGAGCTTTGGCTGGGGTTACCATGTGACTTCCTGTTCTACCTCAGTCTTGTTCTCCATCTTCAGGGGACAAGTTCTGTGTTCTCTCTCCCTGCTAAGAGAGAGGCCTGCGTGTGCTCTGCTGCTCCAGTCCGCTGGCTGTGTTCCTGTCTCAAGTCTCAAGATTCTCTTCTTGGTGTCGATTCTTCAGTCATTCCTCTCATCATCTTCTCTAATCATCAACAGCAAGTATTTCATTCAAGTCTCATTCCACCCAGCATCTCAGCTTCAGTTTCACTACTACTCCCATCATTCAGCAAGCTACTCTCACAGCCTATTGCAGCATCACCCATTACTCTGCTTTATTCAGGATTGCCTTATTCCCGGTTGCATCCGGAGAGACTGTTGCTACTAGTTACCACCGTTACAATAAATATACAACTACCGTTGTTTCTGAACCTTGGCATTGGTGTAATTATTGGTGCCCTGACTAAGGACATCGCATGCCTAGTCTCTGCTCGGTCAGGAGCCCGGTTTCCAGCTGCGATCCCTCGTGCCTAAACCGTGACAACCATCTAGTAAGCAGCTGCCCCGGTTTCTGCCCGCAACAACACCCTCTCAGCGGAGTGGCCCCTAGGGGCCCGGGCATCGCATGTACATTGCATAGTACCACTTCTTTTCAAGCCAGTGCCATAGTTAGGCAATGATCCCTTCACATTGGTTCTATGGTGATCTATGTTTGGTTCAGTTAACCATGGGAGGCCCAGATCACTGCCATGTATAAGCAGCCTATGCAGAGAATCACAGCTGAAGGGGATATTTGAGGACGGGAATGGAGAAGCAATGACATGCAATCTATCTAGTAATGTGTATGTGCAAACCTGAAGGATGTGATGAAATAAGACCCACCAGAGATTGAAAATTCCAATACAAAAGACTAAGCCCTGGCATGGTGGCAAGCTGTAATAACATTGACTTAGCAAGCGCTACAAAGAAATCTTTTGATTTCAGAAAACTTGTAAATATTGTTGCAGCTTTTATTTATCCAGGAAGTGTTTATAAACCTCGGTGTGCGCGGCGGGATCCGTGCCCCACGTATCTCTCCGGAGATTCTGCAATAGATTTTTTTCAAAGCATCATTCATGGTATAGATGGCTCTGTGATACCAGAATGGAGCCGCTCAGGAGGACTACCTATATAGCTTGGCTTATGATTACCACAAGTATCTCCACACAAAACTCTGGACATATATCATGGTATACAATAGAAAGCTAACATCTGTCAGCTCCCGGGCCGTACCACTGGTGCTGACAGTGTGCTGTAGCTGGCAATCCCATAGTGAACATGGTGCCTTTTGGTAATTTTTCTGTGCAGTGGATTATGTACAATCTCAGGCTCCTACTGTAATGAAGAGTCAAAGAGGAGTTGTGGCTCAGTGTTTGTGCCTCATTCTAGAACACCTCACCACTCCTTCCTCCTTCTTCATGAAAAATCAATGCTGCCCGGCCTACCTGTCTAGTGATGAGCAACAGTTTGTTTTCTTTGGTTCGAGTCCCCTGATGGAAATAAAAATATAGTTTTGTTTTGTCTTTTCCTCATTATTGTATTAAAAAAACTGATTAGGACCTGACTGGGAATTCTTTGCACTTTTAACATTTTTTTGTCAGTATTTTTCAACGAAAACCAGGAGTGGATTATAAACACAGAAAGGCTATGATCACACACTGTGGAAAATTAGTGGATGGCGGTCATTTAAAGGCAAATAACGGCCGTTATTTCAAAACCTGGCTTGCCTGCTTCCCATAGTTAAACTGGTGCCATCTCTTTACCTGGTAAACACTGTGCATACATCCAACCATCCTCGAGATGTAATAAAATAACATGATTCATCAGACCTGTCCATTTTCTTCTGGGCTGGCATGGACCAGTCTGGCTGTACGTACTGCAAGCTGTGATGCCCTGAATGTCCTGACATCTTTCTATAGCAGCCAGCACTAACTTGGGCTACATTAGTTCTTCAATAATCGTTAACCAATAGAAACTGATTACATGTAACTCTTGCCTTACATTCCACTTACAATAAGCAGAGTACAAACTATCTTTCCTTTACGGATTTTTGCTGTAGACAGGACATACATTCACCATAAGCATTTAGGGCTCTTGTGTCAAAACCGGGATCACTGAACCCCAGTCCAGTCATGTAGTAGCAATAAATGACATGACAAACAATGACTTCATTCAAATTAATTCTTGTATTATGCTTTCCATATACAAATTTTCCAATATATATTTTACCCTTTACAAGGAAAATGGTGACATTCACAAGTGCGGATACATTAAAAGGGGTACTCCAGCAATTTTTATTACCCTTCAAATTAAAATATTATCAGAAAGTTATACAGATTTGTAAGTTATTTTTATATAAAAATCTACAGTCTTCCAGTACTTATCAACTGCTGTATGTCCTGCAGGAAGTGGTGTATTCTTTCAAGTTTGGAAAACAGGAGTTTTTTTTATGAAGATTTGCTGCTGCTCTGGACAGTTCCAGACATGGACAGAGGTGGCAGCAGAGAGCACTGTGTCAGACTGGAGAGAATACACCACTTCCTGCAGGACATACAGCAGCTGATAAGTACTGGAAGACTGGAGATTTTTAACTAGAAGTAAATTACAAATCTGTATAACTTTTAGACACCAGCTGATTTAATAGAATTTTTTTATTTAACAGGGCTCCGTCTTCGCTTGCTGCAGGGACGCTCTAAAGTCCACGTATCTATTCCTGGAGGCCGGTAGCTAGTGTGGTCACACTATGTTTCGGAGCCGTATCTCTCCTTTCTCATGCACACTACACCTGTCAAAGCCACCCCCCCCAAAAAAAAGTGCAGGTTCTGACTTCATCAGTCTGGACTATAACAACAAAAATTTACATTATATTACAAGTTATCAATTAAATTCTGAATGGAAACATGGACTTTAGAGCGTCCCTGCAGGACATGAAGATGAAGCCCCGTTAATGTATCCGCACATGTGGGTGTCATCATTTTCCTTGTAAATGTTGGAATATATGTGGAAACAGTTGTCTGTATAAAAAAAAGCACAATACAAGAATTGATTTGACTGCAGTCATTGTTTGTCCTGCCATTTATTGCTACTACATTTTTGCTGTAGACATCAGACTAATGGTGCGTTTACACAGAGAGATTTATCTGACAGATCTCTGAAGCCAAAGCCAGGAACAGATTATAAACCGGGAAAAGGTCATAAATAGAGATGAGCGAGCATACTCGTCCTAGCTTGGTACTCATTCGTTACTCGGATGAGCATCTCGCGATACTCGAGACAATGGCATCTTCCTCTTCCTGCATGTTTGGTGGCTTTTTTTTTTTTTTTGCCAATCATCATGCAGGAGAAGCTCTGGGAGCTCGTAGCATCACATCGGAACCCTACATGTCGATAGCAGCGATTGGCTGGCCAGATCAGATGACCTGGGCACAGGGCCGTTTCTAGGTAATTATGGCTACAGGGCGAATCTTGATAAATGCCCAAACGATTTATTTGGGTTGTCGCTAGAAAGAAGCAGTGTGTGTATTGTGGCATCGTTTCCCAACCCTTCAAAAGTCATTCAGTAACTCACAGGTGATGTCTTCTTTGATTTGAGGCGTCACTTTCCTTTTGCTTTTCATCCGTCCTAGACCACCATGATGTTTTCTTCCAGCTACAATTCGTCTCTTCTGAACCTTCCAGACAAACATTTTAGGCTCCGCACTTTAACAACAACTTCCACTTTTTTGTGTCACGTCAGTAGCCATGTGGGTTGCCCTATGTATATAGGATCCCCTGCTGAGCTCCCATATAGTAACAATGCCCACTGCTGTGCTACCATATAATAATAATGCCCCCAGTGTGCCTTCCAAATAGTAGTAATGCCCCTGATGTGCCCCCATATAGTAATTATGTCTCCTGCTGTGCGCCCATATAGTAATAATGCCCCCAGTGTGCCTTCCAAATAGTAGTAATGCCCCTGATGTTCCCCCATATAGTAATAATGTCCCCTGCTGTGCACCCACATAGTAATAATGTCTCCTGATGTGCATCCTATATAGTAATAATGCGCCTGCTGTACCCTTCATATAGTAATAATGCCTCCTCTGCTGTGCCTCCTATATAGTAATAATGCGCCTGCTGTACCCACCATATTAATAAGGTTCCCCTCCTGCCTGAAATTAACCTGACCACCATCCCAACACACACTACCCCACCTGACTATCCCCACATACACACTACGCCATTTGACCCCCCTTCCACACACACGCACACACTATCTCCCCTGACCCCCTCTCCTCCACACACTTTCCCCCTGCCCCCCCTCCACACACTATCCCCCCTGACCCCCCCTCCTCCACACACTATCCTCCCTGACCCCCCTCCACACACTATCCCCCCTGACTCCCCCCATACACACACAGTATCCCCTTTTACCCCCCATACACGCACACTATCCCCCCTGACCCCCCCATGCACACACACTATCCCCCCTGACCCCCCATACATACACACTATCCCCCCTGACCCCCCATACACACACACTATCCTCCCTGACCCCCCTCCACACACTATCCCCCCTGACTCCCCCCATACACACACAGTATCCCCTTTTACCCCCCATACACGCACACTATCCCCCCTGACCCCCCCATGCACACACACTATCCCCCCTGACCCCCCATACATACACACTATCCCCCCTGACCCCCCATACACACACACACACTATCCTCCCTGACCCCCCATACACACACACACACTATCCCCCCTGACCCCCATACACACACTATCCCCCCTGACCCCCCCATACACACACATTATCCCCCCTGACCCCCCCATACACACACACACACACTATCCCCCCTGACCCCCCATACACACACTATCCCCCCCCCGAACCCAATACACACACACTCACAGTACCCCACTTATCAGATGGCTGCCTTCTCCTCCGACCTGCGCCAACATGATGAGTGCTGTAGCGGTAGTAGCGCTTCACCTACTGCCCGTCTGACAAATCGACGTGCTCTTCAAATCCAATCAGCGCAGGGTGGGAGCGCAGGGCCGCTGCGGCTGGCCGTGGTGCGCGCAGCCAATCAATGCGTGCACCATGGCCGGCCGCAGCGGCCCCACGCACCTGCCCTGCGCTGATTGGATAGGAGGAGCGCGTGCGGGCAGTAGGTGAGGCGCAGGGCAGCTGGGGCAAGTCGCGGCAGGCGGGATAACTGAGATAAGCGCAGGGCGGGCGGCCTGGGCGTGGGGGCACGTGGTGCACTATCCAACCCAGGCTGTGTGAGGTCCCGGGGGTGCCATAAGCGCCCCCTAGCTGTCAGCGCCCCGTGCCATTGCCCAGCCCACCCGATGCAAGAAACAGCCCTGCCTGGGCATATAAGAATCAGGTCCCGCGATGCTCGCTTCAGACGCAGGCTGGATGAGCATAGGGAGAGAGCTGCTGTCTGTCAGGGAGAGGGTTAGGGTGGGAAAAATAGTGTCTGTTAGGCAGGAATCATCCACAAAAAACTCAAGAGTCCTTCTAAGGGCTACAACTACATTTTTTTTGGCTTCCTCTTGGCTGCTGGCTGGGACTTGTAGTGCAGCTACCACCATCTTGGCTGCATGCTGTGCAGAGTGACTGTTGCCAGAAGGGGGACAGCACATGGTCCATATAGACCCCAAAGAAATTGCCCAAAGTCCTCTCAGTATTAATTTTTGCTGCTGCTGAATCTTTGCTTGCTGGGGTCTGTAGTGCAGTTACCCCTATCCTGGCTGTGCAGTGTGCAGTGTAACAGGTGCTCTAAAACATACAGCACCTAGTATCTGGTACACACAGACTCCATAAACTACACCAAAAGTCCTGCCAGTTGCACCTAGTTGGGTGCTTTCCTAACATGTGCCAGCACACGTGCCTTGCCCATCTTGGTCTGGGTCAGCAAAATTGTCTTGAGGGCCACCACCCGGCTGTTGCCATAATATGGCGTAATGTTGCGATTAGCCCTAGAGGCGTCCATGCATGCTGTCCCTGCTGTTTCTAATCCATTTCCGTGGTGTTTCCATCATTTTCTGAGATTTCCAGGTTTTCATACAACCTTCCCTATGCAGAGCTTTGGTCCCCTGCAAAAATGCTCAAGTTTCCCATTGACTTCAATGGGGTTCGTTACTGGAAACGAGCCCCTGAGTATCGGGAAATATTTGTGTCGAGTATCGAGCCCCCGAGCATTTTAGTACTCGCTCATCACTAGTCATAAAGGAAAGACTGAGATTTCTCCTCTTTTTAAATCCGTTCCTGGCTTTGGCTTCAATAATCTGTTAGATAAATCTGTCTGTGTAAACACACCATGGGAATCCCCAACCAAAGTGCAACACATGGCTGTGACTCACAAGGGTGTACTTGCCTTCTTAAGGTCAACAGGATAATACTTAGTTCTCAGCCTTTCTGTGTAACCATAAAAGTAACGGGTCACACATAAAAACTAAAAGCAGTTAATAGGGTAGTTCTCATAGGCACTGGTTCCATGGACACATCCCATCTGCTCTCTGTATGGAGAACAGATGTTGTATTTAGGAAATAATGTGTATATATTGCTAGAAGTAAAGTTCATATAGATCTGGCTCAGGAACTAAACATTAACCACATCCTCGCCTTCATTTACCACAATATATGAAATGAATGAATAATTTAGACATGGGCATGTAACCAAGAAGAAAGAAGTGAAACCACCAGCACTCGTTTACTGAGCCTATTACATGGCTCAATGATCATTTAGCAATGGATATATATATATATATATGTGTAGTATAAATATCAGTAGAGATGAGCGAACCTGGAGCATGCTCGAGTCCATCTGAACCCGATCGTTCGGCATTTGATTATCGGTGGCTGCTGAAGTTGGATAAAGCTCTAAGGTTGTCTGGAAAACATGGATATAGCCGATGACTATATCCATGATTTCCACATAGCTTTAGGGCTTTATCCAACTTCAGCAGCCACCGATAATGAATTGCCGAACGGTTTGGATGAACTCGAGCATGCTCGAGGTTCACTCATCTCTAATCATTGGCGATGTCCATGCAGCCCTTGGCCTAAGTTGTACATCACCTCCCCACATTCCCGGTCTTCTCCTGCCCTCTGCTTTCACTCCTGGAGCCCGGTTGCAGCTTTATAGTGGCCTGTCTAAGCCACAGGCCGTTCAGCCAATCACTGGCCGGTACCGGGATTGAAAGTAGAGAGCAGGAGAAGACTGGGAGCGTGGAGTGTATGACAGTTTATTCAATTGTTAGCTGTGCAGCCCAGCGGCCAATGATTTTAGGTCCGGACACTGGCATAGCTACCATGGAGGCAGACCACACAGCTGCTATGGGCCCGTGTGAAAGGGGCCCCATACACATACCCAGACAAGAGAACATACACGCTTCTCTCCCGAGTTCTCGCAGACCGAGGTCTCTGGAGAAGGAAGCCGTAGGGACTGCGGGATCAGGTGATGGTGTGGTTGTGGGTGCTCCAGCCAGAGTGGTCAGGAAGTGAAGGTGTGTGCCCGGGGTGAGAGGGGCAGGAGGATATACCGTGTATGTGCTGTGCTGATACATTCCCTGCCCTGAACACCCCCAACTGCTCCGCTGCCCAAATCACCTACAGCTGCCGCCCTGCCCCAGTCACCCCCAGCTTCCCCAGTTTTAATTGCCCCCCCCAGTGCCCCTGCTGCAGTTGTCCCCTCTTCTTTGTGATGCACTGCCTGAGGTTGTCCTGTGGGGTTGGGGGTGCTCATACAGGATTCATGGGGCCCCATAAATCCTAGCTACGCTCCTGGTTATGAGGGATTGCGGTGATGTTTGTAGATACATCACAAAATGATCACCATTTTTAAATCCCACTACAGCATCATTATAGTTACATATAATTCACCAATGAAGAGGAAGTACAGTAGTAAGAACTCACATGAGAAGTTGTAGTTTATAATACTTCTTTATAATATAAAGTAGAAGGATTGATGTCCCAGATTAATGTCCGCTCAGGATCTTCCATGATGTTACCGGCAGATGGAAGGCGTTATCCTAGCTCTTACGGCTTTTAATAGAAACAAAATTTTATCTATAGGAATCTCTCTGAAGTTTCCCCTGTAGCCGCTCCTCATTGGATTTATATAGACTTTGATTCTCTTTGTTTTTGCAGGCTTTTTGTTGGGTGTAAGGGTGATCCTTTCTCTTATGGGGGCCCCAGGATCATCCATCTAGTCAGCAGTTTTGTAAGGCCCAGATCTCACCATGGTCCTTCCTTCCATCACTTATCTAAGGGCTTCAAATAGAAAGGTCTCCCCTGCATCAGCCACTTCGCGTAAGATTTTTATGGCCTTTGCTTCTCTTCGTTGGTACAGGCTTTGTGCTGGGTGTAAGGGGGATCCCTTCTGTTATGGGGGCCTCAGGATCTACCATATTGTCAACTTTGTTGTTGACATCTTTCATCTCTCTCTTTGGACATAGTCTCGCCTGTAGAGGACCACAAAAGAGTAGGCAGAGAAAGAGCATGAAGCAGCCGTTATACATGGTCGCCAGGACTCAATGGAGACCCCCAAGTTCCTGGTCTTTGCGGCTCTCAGATGGAGATAGTTCTGCAGTAATGGAGGACTTATATGAGAAGGCGCTGGACACTGGGGGAGATTTATCAAACATGGGGTAAAGTAAAACTGGCTCACTTGCCCCTAGCAACCAATCAGATTACATCTTTCATTTTCCAGAGAGTCTGTGAGGAATGAAAGGTGGAATCTGATTGGTTGCTAGGGGCAACTGAGGCAGCGAACAACTGAAAGGATTCCAGTGTCCATTGACTTACATAGAGATTACTCTGACATCACCTCATTAGAATATACTGTATGTAGCATTGATATTGAAAGGACAATGGGGGAGATTTATTAAGCTGTCTTACAGTAAGAGGGTCCTGTGTTGCCCATAGCAACCAATCACAGCTCAGCTTTCTAATATTCAGGAGCCCTGGTAAAATGAAAGCTGAGCTCTGATTGGTTGCTATGGGCAACAAAGGGCAATCTTACTGTAAGTGTCCATTCACACATACAGGATCTGCAGCAGGTTTGATCCTGTGTTCAGTCATTTAGTTACACTGACTTCTTCAGCAGATCCTGTACATATGAGGATTTTCTGACCTCCAAAGGAATCCTATGCTTGTTGCATATCATCATCCATACATGCTGCAGCTCCAGTTACTCTCTATGGGAGCTGCCAGAGACAGCTGAGTACTGGGTATGGGCAGCTCCACGGCTCTCAAAGAGGATAAATGGAGCTGCAATGTGTATGTGCGTCCCACCACTCCTGCAATGAATCAAAATGAGCAGAGAGCATGGGAGTGAAGTGCAAAGCTGTACGCTTCTCCTGGTTATATGTAGCAGTGGGGGTCTTGTAATTGACACTTCAGCATAAAACTTCTACCATTAAACAGCATGACCTAAATGCAAGGCGTCTACGGCTGACTGGCTTTGTATATGGACCTGTTCACAAATATCCTCTTTCTGGGCTACAGTACGGGACTAGATAATGGACACTGGTCCATGGCTCTCCTACTACAACCTCAAGTTCTGCTGCAGCAATAGAGCACACACACACAGCCTGCTGCAGCCATAGAGAGCACACACACAGCCTGCTGCAGCCATAGCACGCACACACACACACACAGTCTGCTGCAGCCATAGAGAGCACACACACAGCCTGCTGCAGCCATAGCGCGCACACACACACACACACAGCCTGCTGAAGCCATAGAGAGCGCGCACACAGCCTGCTGCAGCCATAGCACACACACACACAGCCTGCTGCAGCCATAGCACACACACACACACAGCCTGCTGCAGCCATAGAGAGCACGCGCGCACACACACACACACACACACACACACACACACACACACACAGAGCCTGCTGCAGCCATAGCACACACACACAGCCTGCTGCAGCCATACAGCACACACAGCCTGCTGTAGCCATACAGTGTACACACACACACACACACACAGCCTGCTGTAGCCATACAGCACACCCCCCCACACACACACAGCCTGCTGCAGCCATACAGCACACACAGCCTGCTGTAGCCATACAGCACACACACACAGCCTGCTGTAGCCATACAGTACACACACACACACACAGCCTGCTGTAGCCATACAGCACACACACCCCCACACACACAGCCTGCTGCAGCCATACAGCACACACAGCCTGCTGTAGCCATACAGCACACACACACACAGCCTGCTGTAGCCATACAGCACAGACACACACACACACTGCCTGCTGCAGCCATACAGCACACACAGCCTGCTGTAGCCATACAGCACACACACACAAACACACACACACACACACACACACAGCCTGCTGCAGCCATAAAGCACACACAGCCTGCTGTAGCCATAGAGAGCACACACACAGCCTGCTGCAGCCATAGCACACACACACACAGCCTGCTGCAGCCATAGCGCACACACACACAGCCTGCTGCAGCAATAGAGCACACACACACAGAGCCTGCTGCAGCCATAGCACACACAGAGCCTGCTGCAGCCATAGCACACACACAGAGCCTGCTGCAGCCATAGCACACACACAGAGCCTGCTGCAGCCATAGCACACACACAGAGCCTGCTGCAGCCATAGCACACACACAGAGCCTGCTGCAGCCATAGCACACACACACATCCTGCTGCAGCCATACAGCACACACACACATCCTGCTGCAGCCATACAGCACACACAGCCTGCTGCAGCCATACAGCACACACACACAGCCTGCTGTAGCCATACAGCACACACACACAGCCTGCTGTAGCCACACAGCACACACACAGCCTGCTGCAGCCATACAGCGCACACACACACACACAGCCTGCTGCAGCCATACAGCGCACACACACACACACAGCCTGCTGCAGCCATACAGCACACACACACACAGCCTGCTGCAGCCATACAGCACACACACACAGCCTGCTGCAGCCATACAGCACACACAGCCTGCTATAGCCATACAGCACACACACCCACACACACACAGCCTGCTGCAGCCATAAAGCACACACAGCCTGCTGTAGCCATAGAGAGCACACACACAGCCTGCTGCAGCTATAGCACACACACACACACACACACACACAGCCTGCTGCAGCCATAGCACACACACACAGCCTGCTGCAGCAATAGAGCACACACACACAGCCTGCTGCAGCCATAGAGAGCGCACGCGCACACACAAACAGAGCCTGCTGCAGCCATAGCACACACACACACAGCCTGCTGCAGCCATAGCACACACACACACAGCCTGCTGCAGCCATACAGCACACACAGCCTGCTGCAGCCATACAGCACACACACCCACACACACACACACACACACACACAGCCTGCTGCAGCCATAAAGCACACACAGCCTGCTGTAGCCATAGAGAGCACACACACAGCCTGCTGCAGCCATAGCACACACACACACACACACACACACACAGCCTGCTGCAGCCATAGCACACACACACAGCCTGCTGCAGCAATAGAGCACACACACACAGCCTGCTGCAGCCATAGAGAGCGCGCGCGCACACACAAACAGAGCCTGCTGCAGCCATAGCACACACACACACAGCCTGCTGCAGCCATAGCACACACACACACAGCCTGCTGCAGCCATACAGCACACACAGCCTGCTACAGCCATACAGCACACACACACAGCCCGCTGCAGCCATACAGCACACACACACAGCCCGCTGCAGCCATACAGCACAGACACACACCTTGCTGTAAGCATACAGCACACACACACCCTGCTGTAGCCATACAGCGCGCACACACACACACAGCCTGCTGTAGCCATACAGCACACACCCACACCCACGCAAAGCCTGCTGCAGCCATACAGCACACACAGCCTGCTGTAGCCATACAGCACACACACAGCCTGCTGCAGCCATACAGCACACTCACAGCCTGCTGCAGCCATACAGCACACACACACACACACAGCCTGCTGCAGCCATAGCGCACACACACACACACACACACACACAGCGTGCTGCAGCCATACAGCACACACACACACACACACACACACAGCCTGCTGTAGCCATACAGCACACACACACCCCCACACACACACAGCCTGCTGCAGCCATACAGCACACACAGCCTGCTGTAGCCATACAGCACACACACACACAACCTGCTGTAGCCATACAGCACACACACACACACAGCCTGCTGCAGCCATACAGCACACGCACACACAGCCTGTTGCAGCCATACAGCACACACACACACAGCCTGCTGCAGCCATACAGCACACACAGCCTGCTGTAGCCATACAGCACACACAGCCTGCTGTAGCCATACAGCACACACACACAGCCTGCTGCAGCCATACAGCACAGACACACACCTTGCTGTAAGCATACAGCACACACACACCCTGCTGTAGCCATACAGCGCGCACACACACACACACACACAGCCTGCTGTAGCCATACAGCACACACCCACACCCACGCACAGCCTGCTGCAGCCATACAGCACACACACACAGCCTGCTGCAACCATACAGCACACACACGCACACACACACAGCCTGCTGCAGCCATACAGCACACTCACAGCCTGCTGCAGCCATACAGCACACACACACACACACAGCCTGCTGCAGCCATAGCGCGCACACACACACACACACACGCAGCGTGCTGCAGCCATACAGCACACACACACAGCCTGCTCCAGCCATTCAGCACACACACACACACACACACACAGCCTGCTGCAGCCATACAGCACACACACAGCCTGCTGCAGCCATACAGCACACACACACAGCCTGCTGCAGCCATACAGCACACACACACACAGCCTGCTGCAGCCATACAGCACACACACACAGCCTGCTGCAGCCATACAGCGCACACACACACACACACACACAGCCACACAGCCTGCTGCAGCCATAGAGCACACACACACAGCCTGCTGCAGCGCACACACACAGCCTGCAGCAGGCATACAGCACACACACACACACACACACACACACACAGCCTGCTGCAGCCATACAACACACACACAGCCTGCTGCAGCCATACAGCACACACACACACACACACACACACACACAGCCTGCTGCAGCCATACAACACACACACACACACACAGCCTGCTGCAGCCAAACACACACACACACACAGCCTGCTGCAGCCATACAGCACACACACACACACACACACACACACACAGCCTGCTGCAGCCATACAACACACACAGCCTGCTGCAGCCATACAACACACACACACAGCCTGCTGCAGCCATACAACACACACACACACACACACACACACAGCCTGCTGCAACCATACAGCACACACACACACACACACAACCTGCTGCAGCCATACAGCGCGCGCACACACACACACACACACACACACACAGCCTGCTGCAGCCATACAGCACACACACCCCACACACACAGCCTGCTGCAGCCATACAGCACACACAGCCTGCTGTAGCCATACAGCACACACACACACAGCCTGCTGTAGCCATACAGCACAGACACACACACACACTGCCTGCTGCAGCCATACAGCACACACAGCCTGCTGTAGCCATACAGCACACACACACAAACACACACACACACACACAGCCTGCTGCAGCCATAAAGCACACACAGCCTGCTGTAGCCATAGAGAGCACACACACAGCCTGCTGCAGCCATAGCACACACACACACAGCCTGCTGCAGCCATAGCGCACACACACACAGCCTGCTGCAGCAATAGAGCACACACACACACACACACACACAGCCTGCTGCAGCCATAGCGCGCGCACACACACACAGAGCCTGCTGCAGCCATAGCACACACACAGAGCCTGCTGCAGCCATAGCACACACACAGAGCCTGCTGCAGCCATAGCACACACACAGAGCCTGCTGCAGCCATAGCACACACACACAGCCTGCTGCAGCCATACAGCACACACAGCCTGCTGCAGCCATACAGCACACACACACAGCCTGCTGTAGCCACACAGCACACACACAGCCTGCTGCAGCCATACAGCGCACACACACACACACAGCCTGCTGCAGCCATACAGCGCACACACACACACAGCCTGCTGCAGCCATACAGCACACACACACACAGCCTGCTGCAGCCATACAGCACACACACACAGCCTGCTGCAGCCATACAGCACACACAGCCTGCTGTAGCCATACAGCACACACACCCACACACACACAGCCTGCTGCAGCCATAAAGCACACACAGCCTGCTGTAGCCATAGAGAGCACACACACAGCCTGCTGCAGCTATAGCACACACACACACACACAGCCTGCTGCAGCCATAGCACACACACACAGCCTGCTGCAGCAATAGAGCACACACACACAGCCTGCTGCAGCCATAGAGAGCGCACGCGCACACACAAACAGAGCCTGCTGCAGCCATAGCACACACACACAGCCTGCTGCAGCCATAGCACACACACACACAGCCTGCTGCAGCCATACAGCACACACAGCCTGCTGCAGCCATACAGCACACACACCCACACACACACACAGCCTGCTGCAGCCATAAAGCACACACAGCCTGCTGTAGCCATAGACAGCACACACACAGCCTGCTGCAGCCATAGCACACACACACACACACACACAGCCTGCTGCAGCTATAGCACACACACAGCCTGCTGCAGCAATAGAGCACACACACACAGCCTGCTGCAGCCATAGAGAGCGCGCGCGCACACACAAACAGAGCCTGCTGCAGCCATCGCACACACATACAGCCTGCTGCAGCCATAGCACACACACACACACAGCCTGCTGCAGCCATACAGCACACACAGCCTGCTACAGCCATACAGCACACACACACACAGCCTGCTGTAGCCATACAGCACACACACACACAGCCTGCTGTAGCCATACAGCACACACACCCACACACACACAGCCTGCTGCAGCCATACAGCACACACAGCCTGCTGTAGCCATACAGCACACACACACACACAGCCTGCTGTAGCCATACAGCACACACACACACACAGCCTGCTGCAGCCATACAGCACACGCACACACAGCCTGTTGCAGCCATACAGCACACGCACACACAGCCTGCTGCAGCCATACAGCACACACACAAAGCCCGCTGCAGCCATACAGCACAGACACACACCTTGCTGTAAGCATACAGCACACACACACCCTGCTGTAGCCATACAGCGCGCACACACACACACAGCCTGCTGTAGCCATACAGCACACACCCACACCCACGCAAAGCCTGCTGCAGCCATACAGCACACACACCCTGCTGTAGCCATACAGCACACACACGCACACACACAGCCTGCTGTAGCCATACAGCACACACACAGCCTGCTGCAGCCATACAGCACACTCACAGCCTGCTGCAGCCATACAGCACACACACACACACACACACAGCCTGCTGCAGCCATAGCGCACACACACACACACACACACACACACAGCGTGCTGCAGCCATACAGCACACACACACACACACAGCCTGCTGTAGCCATACAGCACACACACACCCCCACACACACACAGCCTGCTGCAGCCATACAGCACACACAGCCTGCTGTAGCCATACAGCACACACACACACAACCTGCTGTAGCCATACAGCACACACACACACACAGCCTGCTGCAGCCATACAGCACACGCACACACAGCCTGTTGCAGCCATACAGCACACACACACACAGCCTGCTGCAGCCATACAGCACACACAGCCTGCTGTAGCCATACAGCACACACAGCCTGCTGTAGCCATACAGCACACACACACAGCCTGCTGCAGCCATACAGCACAGACACACACCTTGCTGTAAGCATACAGCACACACACACCCTGCTGTAGCCATACAGCGCGCACACACACACACACACAGCCTGCTGTAGCCATACAGCACACACCCACACACAGCCTGCTGCAGCCATACAGCACACACAACACACACACACAGCCTGCTGCAACCATACAGCACACACACGCACACACACACAGCCTGCTGCAGCCATACAGCACACTCACAGCCTGCTGCAGCCATACAGCACACACACACACACACACAGCCTGCTGCAGCCATAGCGCGCACACACACACACACACACACACGCAGCGTGCTGCAGCCATACAGCACACACACACAGCCTGCTCCAGCCATTCAGCACACACACACACACACACACACAGAGCCTGCTGCAGCCATACAGCACACACACCCTGCTGCAGCCATACAGCACACACACACAGCCTGCTGCAGCCATACAGCACACACAGCCTGCTGCAGCCATACAGCACACACACACACAGCCTGCTGCAGCCATACAGCACACACACACAGCCTGCTGCAGCCATACAGCGCACACACACACACACACACACACAGCCACACAGCCTGCTGCAGCCATAGAGCACACACACACAGCCTGCTGCAGCACACACACACAGCCTGCAGCAGGCATACAGCACACACACACACACACACACACACACACACAGCCTGCTGCAGCCATACAACACACACACAGCCTGCTGCAGCCATACAGCACACACACACACACACACACACACAGCCTGCTGCAGCCATACAACACACACACACACACACACACACACACAGCCTGCTGCAGCCAAACACACACACACACACAGCCTGCTGCAGCCATACAGCACACACACACACACACACAGCCTGCTGCAGCCATACAACACACACAGCCTGCTGCAGCCATACAACACACACACACAGCCTGCTGCAGCCATACAACACACACACACACACAGCCTGCTGCAACCATACAGCACACACACACACACAACCTGCTGCAGCCATACAGCGTGCGCACACACACACACACACACACACACACACCCACACACAGCCTGCTGCAGCCATACAGCACACACACCCCCACACACACAGCCTACTGCAGCCATACAGCACACACAGCCTGCTGTAGCCATACAGCACACACACACACAGCCTGCTGTAGCCATACAGCACACACACACAGCCTGCTGCAGCCATACAGAGCACACACACACACACACAGCCTGCTGCAGCCATACAACACACACACACACACACACACACACAGCTTGCTGCAGCCATACAACACACACACACACAGCCTGCTGCAGCCATACAACACACACACACACACACAGCCTGCTGCAGCCATACAGCACACACACACACACACAGCCTGCTGCAGCCATACAACACACACACACAGCCTGCTGCAGCCATACAGCACACAAACACACACACACACACACACACACACAGCCTGCTGCAGCCATACAACACACACACAGCCTGCTGCAGCCATACAACACACACACACACACACAGCCTGCTGCAGTCATACAACACACACACACACAGCCTGCTGCAGCCATACAACACACACACACACACACACAGCCTACTGCAGCCATACAACACACACACACACACACACACAGCCTGCTGCAGCCATACAGCACACACACACACACACACACACACACACACACACACACAGCCTGCTGCAGCCATACAACACACACACACAGCCTACTGCAGCCATACAACACACACACACACACACACACACACACACACAGCCTGCTACAGCCATACAGCACACACACACACACGCACACACACAGCCTGCTGCAGCCATACAACACACACAGCCTGCTGCAGCCATACAACACACACACAGCCTGCTGCAGCCATACAGCACACACACAAACACACACACAGCCTGCTGCAGCCATACAACACACACACACACAGCCTGCTGTAGCCATACAACACACCCACACACACAGCCTGCTGCAGCCATACAACACACACCGCCTGCTGCAGCCATACAGCACACACACACACACACACAGCCTGCTGTAGCCATAGTACACACACACAGCCTGCTGCAGCCATACAGCACACACACACACACACACACACACACACACAGCCTGCTGTAGCCATAGTACACACACACAGCCTGCTGCGGCCATACAGCACACACACAGCCTGCTGCAGCCATACAGCACACACACACAGCCTGCTGCAGCCATACAACACACACACACACACACAGCCTGCTGCAGCCATACAACACACACACACACACACACACACAGCCTGCTGCAGCCATACAGCACACACAGCCTGCTGCAGCCATACAACACACACACACAGCCTGCTGCAGCCATACAACACACAGCCTGCTGCAGCCATACAGCACGCACACGCGCGCACACACACACAGCCTGCTGCAGCCATAGTACACACACACAGCCTGCTGTAGCCATACAGCACACACACAGCCTGCTGCAGCCATACAGCACACACACACACAGCCTGCTGTAGCCATACAGCACACACACACAGCCTGCTGTAGCCATAGCACACACACACACACACACACCCTGCTGCAGCCATACAGCACACACACTCAGTCTACTGCAGCCATAGAGCGCACACAGCCTGCTGCAGCCATACAGTGCACACACACACACACACACACACACGCACGCAGCCTGCTGCAGCCATAGAGCACACACACACACAGTCTACTGCAGCCATAGAGCGCACACAGCCTGCTGCAGGTATACAGTGCACACACACACACACACACACAGCCTGCTGCAGCCATAGAGCACACACACAGCCTGCTGCAGTTGAATGGCACACACACAGCCTGCTGCAGCCATAGCACACATACAGACACACAGTCTACTGCAGTCATAGATCGCACACACACACACAGTCTACTGCAGCCATAGAGCATACACAGTCAGCTGAAGCCATAGCACACATACAGACACAGTCTACTGCAATCATAAATCGCACACACACACTCTGCTGCAGCCATAGTGCACACACACACACACACACACACACACACACACACACACACACAGAGTCTACTGCAGCCATAGAGCTCACATGCACACACAGCCTGCTGCAGCCATAGAGCTCATACACAGTCTACTGCAGCCATAGCACACACACAGCCTGCAGCAGCCATAGAGCACACACACAGGGGGACATTTATGAAACAGATTCGCCCCTTCTCCCTGGCGTACGCCTGCCGTATGCCCCAATCGCCCCAATGGGCGGTCTGGGGGAGTTGGGGGGCATGACAAGGTGGGGAGGAGGCGTGGCCTCCTCCCACGCCTCATTTATCAGGATTTACGCCTGAATCATGATCCAAATCTACACCTGCTGGAAGTGCCCAGCCAACCGGATTCACTAAGAGGCGTGCACCTCTTAGTGAATCCTGCCGGGAAAAAGGGGGCAGGGCCTAATATGACACCGTCGTACTTGTATGCACACACTTGTAACACACACAACCTGCTGCAGCTGATCTCCCCTTCCCTCGGTGACACGCCTCCATCACAATCACCCGGGATATCATTATACTGGGGGCACCAGGCCCATCTCAGTGGATACAGCAGGCCAAAGTGCACATGAAAAAAATCAGTGGAAACCAGGCGGTGTTTTGAAAAATGGACTGCGCTACTAGGATCTGGAGATGACCAGGTAGTACGAAAAAAAATCACTAACTGAACTGGTACAAAATTATTTTAATAAAAAAAACAAATGAAAGGTCCTATTACACTAAAAGATGTCTGACAGATTATCTTACAGATTTCTTCAGCCAAAGCCCGGAATGGATTTGAAAAGAGGAGAAAAGTCTGTCAGATAATCTGTTAGACAGACATCTTTTGGTGTAGTAGGGCCCTAAGCAAGTGTAGATTTGTTCTTCAATGCCTTAACCAGTCACAAGGTCGGGTGGCTTTACTAAATAAAGAAGGGGAAAAGACTGACAATGCCCTCAGTCTTGCTAGTTTTTGGTCACAACATATCCCAGAAAAAAAATATAAAAGACAAAGTGCTATCTAACCCAAAACAATACCAATAAAAACAAATGATCTTGGTTCAAAAATTAGCCTTAACGCAGCTCTGTAATGGAAAAATAATTAATTAAAACATCTTTTGCATGGTCAAATAAATTAAAAGCTATGTAAATTATAAAACCATAATGTTTTTTGAGTTTTGCCATACATTTTATGTATCATCACAAAAGACCACTGGTCCCGCAAAAAACAGGTCCTCATGTGGCTCATTTGATGGAAAAAACAAAACCATATCTGAAATGTGTTTGCTGTTGAGTTTACTATGCTGTAAAACTGCCTGTTTTACTAGGAATAAAGGTCTATTTGTAAGGATTTGTAAGGATTTGAATAACAAGTTATCTCCATGTACAACCTTACAGATTGTCTGTGTACGGAGATATTCACCACTATAGGAGACAATGCCCCCATACCCAGAGTCTGATGCTACAGTATTTCCGGTCTCTGTCGCTATAGGGCCATAGTTATTCCATGTCTAGTTATATGGGGCTCTAGAAGCAATGCTTTATAATCCTATGGACTACTGGACTAGAGATGAGCAATGGCTGGAGAAGATGGATGTAGCCATAGGCCTTGGATCTGCATCCATCCTCTCCAGCCACCAGGGGTCAAGTGCCGAGTGTTGTGCGTTTCTACAAACCGACCTTACTATAAATTCGCTCATCTCTAATCTGAGCACGTGCAGTGGTAAATTAGGGCCCCACAGACATCTATGGATGACATAATATGGCTCGGAGGACGTATGGAGAAATAATAAAGACATGTGCGTTGACTCTTAGTCGTAAACGTTTGCAGCTGATATTTAATCCAGAAAAAGATTATTTTTAACTCAGTAAATGTAAGACAGATACAAGAAAAGGTTGCCGAATATCCTATATTAGTTGCACTTTATTTCCTAGGGATAACCCTCTCAGTTACAATAGTCTGCCACCATCCACATAAACTCAAGGTGCCAGAACAGGACAGGCCACCATAGGCCGATGCCTACAGTCATACTCGCACGTGGGTTATGTAAGAAACAGGGAGTGCCACTGATCCTTTTACTGTATGGAAATTGCATAAGTTATTTAGGAAAGTAAACTCCATTGCATCCGCTTCCAAGCCTCTCGCTGGTAGTGAACAGGTTAATACGCTAGGAAATGGTTTTTTGTTACTAAAGCATGGCACTTAAGACGGGATCGGAGATTATCCGGTACAATATGGAGGTGTGCATCTCATGCAGAACAGATCAGGTGACCATTATCCAATGGATGGAATGCGTCCATACACCTACATACATTGATTCCTCTACAAACATTCGACACCCTTATACATAGTGTGATAGACATTAGTAGTGTTTAAATGGCAAATGTTCCCGATTCCTCGTAGGATAACGCATACACATTTTTCTGAGACCTGCAGAAAATAATGTCCGTCATTGCTCGTACTGAAGCTTCTCCAAAGCTTGAACCCTGTGGATCATGGACCTCGGAAATACGCAAGGACCATTCCTGCCGTAATATAGGACTTCTATGTTAGTGTATCTGATGATTGAGGTTGTAGGGTATACTGAGGGCAGCATTACAATCCCCACTCGTGATAATGTAAGGACTGAGATGGTGTACGTCAAACAGTCACAGCACCAGGATCCAAGAACGTGAATGTGTAGGCAAAGTGACTTCCACACGTTGATGTTACAGTGTGAAGCTCTGCTCTTTATCGAGATAGACCTGATCAATAAAGTGAATGTGTGCTTCCTCCGTAACAGTCTTCTAATTCACAGCCTTCCTTTAGGTCTCAAAATACTTGTAGATCTGAGACACGTACTGCATCACACTCTGCCAGTCTGGACGATCTGTGAACATCAACTCATTGAGCTCCTGCAGAGAGAAGAAAAACTGATGAGAGACCTAGAGGCAGCCATGGCTTCGGCAGTACATGTATCATGGTCACTGCCGGCTTACCAGACCTGCTTAAAAAAACTGATGTCAAAGGCATTGCTATAGGGGGTGCCAAGGTTCCAATCATACCCAGGACCTAGGGCAAAAAGTTTCACTGGCCATACATTCTAGTTGTTGGCTGAACATTGGTTACTTTCTCCATTGCTTTGTGCACATTCACATTTGGCTAAGCCAAGCAGAGGGGCATAGCTACGATTCATGGGGCCCCATAGCCAAAAAAGGGAAAAAAAAAAAAATCTTGTCCCAAACCCCGGGCACAACACATATACAGCATATAATATAGTGATGTGGCCAAAAAATAAAATCTCTTATGTGCACAGAGCCAACTACAAGCACCCATTAGGAGCCCTTATGGTTAAGGGTCCTATTCCATGGGCCAATGGGGGCCCCCATCAATGATGTAAACGAGCACCGATCTGCTAGATCAGCGCTCGTTTACTGGGCCTATTCCACGGCCCGACAATCGTTAGCGAGGGCTGCAGGAACATTGTTACCGATGTCCTTGCAGCCCTTGTTTAATACATTACCTGTCCAGGCTGCAGGTCTTCTCCTTCTCCCGGTCCAGTGATTGGCTGAGCAGTCTGTCAGCTCAGACAGGCCGCTCCGAAGCTGCTGCGGCGCGGGACCGGGAGAAGAAGACCTGCAGCCTGGACAGGTAATGTATGGTGCTTGTGAGATCGTCGGTCGCCCGCCACATACATAGCAATGCGCGGGTGGCGACCAATGATTTTAGGTTTGAACCTAAATGAACGATCAGCCGATGACACGATCATTGGCTGATCGTTCTCTCTAATCTACGGAGCGATAATCGTCCTAATCAGGCCGATTCGGCCGATTATCGCTCCGTGGAATTGGCCCCTAAATACATAGGTTCAGGAGCAAACTACCATCTGCTTAACCTCTTATGTACTCCAGTGTGTAAGTGACCTCACATGCTACAGCACAAAAAAAGGGTTAAAAACAAAAGACAAGGAGATCTCTGCTTCACTGCTCATGCACTAATAACCCCTGACCTTTGCAGGAGCTCGAAGAACAGAGGTCAGGGGTTATCAGAGCAGTGTATCAGAGATCTTCTTGTCTTCTGCTTTTTATCACTTTTTTGTGTTGCAGCATGTAAATGAACTTTGGGTCACTTACACACAGCAGTACAAGGGGTTAGGCAGAAGGACACAGGATGGTTCTTATCTTTCCTGTGCATCCCTGGGCCCCCCCTGGGACAGGCCCCACAGTAGCTGCCTGGCCTGCCTCTATGGTAGCTACACCACTTGCAGCCAAGCACAGATGTATTCTATATATAGAGAGGACGAACCATGGCCGGACTCTGGCAGTAGTTTATCTCCCAAGTACGAAGCAATCAGGCATGTTAACACTCCACATACCTGATCCTTCTGTACTCAGTGGAGCGTCAGGAGGACCATTACACATTAGATGGTCCACCAATCCCACCATAAGCCACAAGTTCGGCTAACTTTATTCAATGCATGATAATCAATATGCTAAACTTTTGCTAGGCATTCCAATCTTAGTGGAATCTGGCTATAGCATGCTTCAAGGGCGTTGCATTGAATTGTGAGATTGAGGGAAGGTGGGTGGTGCATTATTTATACAGATGGTGAAGGTTTCTATACTCACCAAACTGGCTTTAATTCCTATGCTTTCAGCTGCTTGAAACGCTAACATGAGATTCCTCTTCTGTAGAATAAAAGACATGCAGGATATTAACAAAGGAGGAGAAGGATCATTCTGAGGATAATCACATCTACCATCTTTTACTTCTTTCTGTTGAAATTATTTAAAGGGATACTACAGCTAATCTTTTTTTTTTTTTATTTCAAATCTGGTGCCAAAAAGTGCCAGAGATTTGTAATTTACATCCTTTTAAAAATCTCTAGTCTCCAAGTACTTATCAGCTGCAGGAGGTGGTGTATTTTTTCCAGTCTGGAGAGTAGGAGAGGTTTTCTATGGGCATTTGCTACTGCTCTGGACAGTTCCTGACATGGACAGAGGTGGCAGCAGAGAGCACTGGGTCAGAATGGAAAGAATACACCACTTCCTGCAGGACATACAGTAGCTGATAAGTATGGGAATACTGGAGATTTTTAAATAGAAGTAAATTACTAACCTCTGGCACCAGTTGATTTAAAGTTTTACTGCAATCTTTTATGTAGTTTAAAGTGAAAGCCAAAGTGGACATAGCCTGGAGAAGAATGATTCCTTTCTTTGTATTTACCATTCCTTGTGAAACTTCTGGCTTTTGCACACACAAAAAACACAAAAAAAACAACTGTGGTGTAAAAAAAAAAAAAAAAAAAAGTGAAACAAACTAAAATGTCTGTCTCCATTATGTCTGGACTTTCTGGTTTCAGCATTGATAAGCTTGTTGCTTGACTCCACAGAATGGATGTGCTGGTGACACGGATAGTTACAGTTTGTTCAGATAATGGTGAAACAAATGGGACTGACTACATAATGGGATACACATGAAACACAATGAGTAAAAGTCCAGCCATAGTCCAAATTATTTCTAAAATACAATATAACTTATCAAGTCCTCCGAGTGAGACACTGACATTGCTGTATTTGCTTAAAAAAAAAAAAAACTTAAAAGGGGTACTGCTGCAAAAATCTCTTGTTTAAATCAGCTGGTTGCAGAATGTTATATAGATTTGTTATTTACTTCTTTTGAAAAATCTCCAGTCTTCCAGTATTTATCAGCTGCTGTATGTCCTACAGGAAGTGGGGTATTCTTTCCAGTCTGTGCTCTCTGCTGCCACCTCTGTCCATGTCAGGAACTGTCCAGAGCAGCAGCAAATCCCTATAGAAAACCTCTTCCGCTCTGGACAGTTCCTGGACAGAGGTGGCAGCAGAGAGCACTTTGTTAGGACATACATCAGCTGATAAGTACTAGAAGATTAGAGACTAGAGTTTTTTTCTATAAAAAAGTAAATTACAAATCTATATAACCTTCTGAAACCAGTTGATCTGAAAGAAAATGATTTTTGCCAGAGTACCCCTTTCATGGAGAATATGCAGACAGATGGCGGGAGGCGGTGGGGAATAATAAACAAAGTAAACTTATCATTGTGCCCTATAGCACCACTCTTGGGTTCCATTGACAGCCGCCGATGACCTACAGCGAGTACCTACTCAGCCAATCAGTGACTGGGGTGGGACGGGGAATCGCTTAGCCAGTCCATGATGTTGCAGCTGGAATAGCAGGGTACGTGAAGTACCCGGGTTTTCAGTAGATGATGACAGCCGACGGCCATCAACAGGACCCGAGAGCGGAGCAATGGAGGCACAAAGAGGGGTGAGTTTACATGCTTATTATTTTCTCACACCCCCTGCCCGCTTTTTTCATTTTGGGGGGACTTCCTCTTTAATGACCTCATGCAAACACTGCAGCTGCATGCTACCCATCGTGAGGTTCAGTCCAGCTGTCACATGATCTAGCGTTACAGCCATTAAACACTGCAGTCATGTGACTTTTTAATGTGATGTCACCGTGGATGACACTCTACTTGCTGCCTCATTAGGTCTTCTCCATCAAAACTGAGAGGGTAGCATTTAGCCAGGGTGCTGGACGTTTTTTTAGGTGATTTTTGTGAATTTCATGGATCACATACAAAAGAAATAGACTGTGCCCATGTGAGCGGGCCCGAAGAGAGGAAGGAACTGTATCATGTGACATTTGATCTCACGCTTACCGCTCAAACTGTATAAATAGCTTCACTGAAAACCAGCCTTGTAAATTAGTTGACATAAGATTGGCTACTATAGTTAACGTGGAATAGTAAAACAATTAAAAAAAATCACTTTCTTTATAAACCGATAGGTCAGAGTGTAAAATATTTTTTTTAGGAGGAACAACTAAAATTTTTAAAGGGACTCTGTCAGCAGGTTTGTGGTATCCTATCTCAGGGTAGCATAAAGTAGTGACAGAAAAGCTGAGCAGAGTGATGTATCACTTACATTGCTTTGTGCACCTGATCCAGAGATAACCTCCTTTATAGCATGGATAATATGCAGTCCTCTCCATTATGTGCATGAGCCCAGTAGTCCTGGATATTCATGAAAAGCAGAAAACTCCACCCACCAGCTTCTGATTGGCAGTTATCTATCCATGCTGTGTATAGGCAGTCACCTGTCAATCAGCAGCTGGAAGGTGGGGGAGGGGTGTGGCAAGAATCCTATTCTCCTGCATATTTGGTGAACGGCTGAACAGAATGTGTAATACACCCATCTGTTCAACATTTCAGTTTATGCTGCCCTCATTTTATGCAGCATAAACATAGAGACATATTCCCTTTAACAATTATTATTTTATGTGGAATGCAAAGAGTAAAACAGCAGGAGATCCTCGGACATTTCTTCTTCATGCTGTACCAGAGTTCATCATCTGCCTAGTGCAGCAGACATATAGTGTACTAATACGTTATTGTTTATTTGGATGAGGAAAGAACAGTCGCTCATAGTTAGATGTGAATAGCTGTTTAATCTAATGAGCTGCTAACCATTTATATTCTGATTGTGATTGATATTGTATACATCTTCATACTACTAACGCATGTAGATAGTGCTAAAGATAACCTAATGCCATAGACACACAATTAGATTCTAGCTTACACCAGTGGGTTACTTAGCACTCTGGTGGAGTTTTTTGCAAAAAGTTGATAAACCCTTGTTAACCTATTTGTTAAATAGAATAGGGAATATAACAGAGGACGAAAGAGTATGGAGGAACCTAGCCTGAAGGAGAGAGAGAAAGCAAAAGTCATCTCTTAGTGGCCATGGCCTACCTAGAGACTCTTAGGACCAAGCGTAATTTTTTAAGGAACAACAAAGGCCCCTTGGGTACCATTGTGGCCTAAGGAATACATCTTCAGCAGCCTTCGGGTCAACCTCCAGTTACTTTTAGCCTGAGACAATAGCATTTACTCAACATAGTAACATTGTTAATAAGTAGAGATGAGCGAACCTGGAGCATGATCGAGTTGATCCGAACCCGAACTTTCGGCATTTGATTTGCGGTGGCTGCTGAACTTGGATAAAGCCCTAAGGCTATGTGGAAAACATGGATATAGTCACTGGCTGTATCCATGTTTTCCAGACAACCTTAGAGCTTTATCCAAGTTCAGCAGCCCCAGCTTATCAAATACCGAACGTTCGGGTTCGGATCGACTCGAACCCGAACCCGGTTCGCTCATCTCTATTAATAAGGTTGAAAAAAAGACATGAGTCAATCAAGTTAAACCTACAGAAAGCCTACTATGTTGATCCAGAAGAAGGCAAAAAAAAACCAATGAGGAAGATGCTAATTGCCCCATCACAAGGAGAAAATCAGAATAATCCCTGGATCAACGTCCTATAACCAGAAATCTACTGCCCATAACTTAATATTTTTTTTTTCAAGAAAAGCATCCAGATCTCAAGGGCCTCTAAGCATCCCAAAATCTTGGCGTACCCCTGGTCAATGTCAGACCTTTCTTCTACCACCGGTGTCAATTTTGTCACCTCATTTACTTTAAATATCTCAGGAACTAAAGGCCTTATTAAATGGCCCAATGTTCTGGAGGGAGGTGAGCACCGACCTGTAAACTCAGCACTTGCTTCCCCCTCGTTCCCCACTCGCTGCATTGTGCTATTACACTCACAAACAGCGAGCGAGGAACAGCGGGATGGACCGCCCATTGAAATCAGCTGCTGCAGCTCCTATTACTGGTAGAGACGATTAGCAGACCGTCGCTGCACAAATCGGGATCTTTCAACATATTAAAAGATCACGATAAGCCGACATCGTGCATGTCAGCTGATTGTTGCCTTTTAACATACGCTTTTACATCAAACAAGTACTGTCCTGAATGATCGGTAATCGGCCAAGTCAGGCCAATAATTGTTAGTGTAATGGGGCCTTTACTAATCATGGCACCTAAAAATTTTTTTTAAAGAACTTTGCCTCCATATATATGGATGAATTGCTTCTAAATGTAAAGTTGCCCAAAGAATCGCACCGCTCTCTAGTCTTGTTACTGGTGACCAAACTTCCTTGGCGCCACCATCACACCAAGGGTACTTCCAGGTACCATCAGCCGAGTGCTTTATGCGCTTGTGCCCTAGGGATAAGTACTAAGGTACTAACTCCCCAAACACTTGGGTGTAAACTAGGAATGTGCTCAAGAGCCCAGCTACTGTGACACCAACATTACTCAGCCGGCCCTTCATATAACAGCTGCAGGTTTCTGGTTGCACACTATGGCCATTTCACCCCCCATTTATCTATTCAAAAGATGAAATCCTGGAAACATTAGTCTCACATATCAGCCAGCCTGTTCCGAAATGTTAATGAATAAATGGATTTGCTAAGTGATCATCAAGAGACAAAATAAATCCGGGACTGCAGACAGGAGGGAGATAGAACCATAGAATAAGATTGTCAGCAGAAAAAGACCACCAGGTCCATCTTGTCTGCCCTTTTAGTATTTCCCTTCTTATCATGTTATAACAGAAACAAATCAGTGATCTCAGGGAGACCAGACAAACAATAACACTGCCGGCTGCTGGTTAAAGCGCTCAATGCAGTGAAATCCTAGGTGCATTGCTCCCTGGGAAACATGAATATGCAAAAGAAGAGCCCATGGGGCCTCATTTAAGAGTCTCGAAACACAGGACTAGCCAGATATTCCTCTGGCTGGGTCCTTCCCAGAGGGATATCTGGCTAGTCATGCGTTTCGAGACTCTTAAATGAGCCTTCACGGGCTCTTCTTTTGCATATTCATCTTTCCCAGGGGGCAATGCACCTAGGATTTCACTGCATTGAGCGCTTTAACCGGCAGCCGGCAGTGTTATCTTTGGCTGGTCTCCCAGAGGTCAGCCATCTGTTTCTCTTAAGGCTTTACTAGAAATTGCTCCCATCCAGCCAGATCCTACTCCACACTGATGAGGGGCAACACCTTGAAACAGCTGTCTGTGGATGGTTATCTGGCCTTGGCTTTTCCCTTGTCATTACATTGACTTATAGGGCCACTTAATATGGTGGTTTCCTTACAGGAGCCACCCCCTGGCTGGGTCCTTCCCGGAGGGATATCTGGCTAGTCCTGCGTTTCAAGACTCTTAAATGAGGCTCCATGGGCTCTTCTTTTGCATATTCTTATTATGTTAAAATAGATATATGTATATAGCAGACCGATTTACATTCAGTTATTGTACACTACCGGTTAGCCATTTTATTCTTGACTATAAGCGCTCATAGCTCAGAGTGTTCGGATTTCACAGCTCTATAATGTGGGAATCAGACAATCTGTAAAAAAAAGCTTTTCTTCCAGGAATTTGTCATCATTATTCTAGCTGAAAAAGAAGCGGTCTCCCAGTAACAGAGCATTGTGTTTATTGAGCCCTGTTGGCGGCTGTAGACGGGCTCTAATTGCCCACAGCGACCTCAGCACTTTTATTAGTTCACATGTATGTGTATGGCTTCCTCATATTTATCCTTTCATTTGAGAGCTGACATAAGATTCATAAAGCATCTTGGCGCCTGTGAGGTGGAGGTTAGATGGGCACAGAAGGATCAGGATCTGTGGTTTCAATCATAGAAGATGACAGACATGTTGCTTTGTGGTAAATAATTACAAACGGTTGTCAAAAAAGCTTATAATTATGGTTCAGCATCATGAGCATAAAAGGTGGATAACACTAATATCAAGGGGGCTGGCTACCATTGACAAATCCAAGTTGTTAGAAGGAATCTTTGTCAAAAAAGCAGATGTGTTCCCCAGGGGTAATATATAAATGTCCCTGCATTGCCGCCATAACGTAAACTAAGCATTACACAGTGTCCATCCACATCAATAGGTTGTTTTTATAAGACGGGGCAGGGCAGGGCCGGGCCTCCAAGGCAAGCCACTCTCCTTACTGGACATGAGGAGGAGATCATGACAAAAGCATATTACAGTAACCATAAATGTTCTCTTAAAGGGGTTATCCAACGTTAGAAAAACATGGCCACTTTCTTCAGTTCAGGTAAAGAGTTGCAAAACCTGCACCCAAACTGGAGGCAAGAGGAGTGGCACTGTCTCTGGAAGAAAGCGGCCATATTTTTCTAATACTGGATAACCCCTTTAAAATGCTTATGGATGTCAAAGGTGGTAAAGGCCCTATTACATGCACATATTTATCTGATTATTGAAGCCAAAGCCAGGAATGGATTGAAAAGAGGAGAAATCTCAGTCTTTCCTGTAAGACCTGTTTTCTGTTTATAGTCCGTTCCTGGCTTTGACTTTAATGATCTGTCAGATAATCTCTCTGTGTCTCTACTTTGGTATCCATGTTTTTCAGTAATCCCTAAGGATGCATCGAAGTTCTACAGCCACAGGTAATCAAATGCAGAGTGTTCGGGTTCAGACAAACCCCAGCATGCTCAAGGTTTGCTCACTAGTAGCCTCCACAAGTCCTCTTTACCAGCACTATGCTCCTCAGCTGAAAAAATACCACTATTTACCATGCAGTAGTCACCCGGTACGGGCACCTAAGTTCTGTTGCACTTGAGGTAACTCTCTCGGGATCACACAAGTGGAATGCTGTGTCTGCTGCACTTAGCATTTTTCCCACTAGGTGGCACTACTGTGCTTTTGTAAAACCTGTCTTTTGCACAGCTAAAGTCTTCCAGGGGTTAACGGTTATGTGTCATGTTGCCTTTCTGGCCACTCACTGGTGCAGGTTCCTTTCCCTCCTTTCTCTAATCTATCCCCTTCGCTCTCTTCTCTGCACCCATGCAACCCACCAATCACAGCCAGGGTTAGATAGATCCCTGAGGTTGGGACTTAGTTTCTGGTGGGAGGAGTTAGTCGGACCAGCTAGGAAGTTGGAGGAGGACACAGCCAGTCTAACAGGGACGTAACTAGACGAGTTATTTCTGCTATGAGCACTAGAACCACTATGCAGTGCTAAGCTTTCTACAAGGGGAGAGAAGCCTAACAGGGATCACCTTGCCCACGCTGTGAACCTCTCCGAAAAGTGCAGAGCAGTTAACTTCAGAGTAATAGGAACTGACCCCAGTGGAACAAAGGTGCCAGGAAAAGCCTACGTATTCCACAGCACAGCGCAGGACAACTGGGAAGACTCAGAAGTCTGCTCAACCCAGGTAACAAGACCTGGGGCTCATATTACCCAACTAGGACGAATAGCTCGCAACTAGGGAGCATAAGGCGGTCAAGATTAGAAAGTCATTTGTGAGTATGAGTATTCTTTTTCTCTTCTACACACCTCTACTGTTCCGGCAGAGTATATTTCTACATTGAGCAGGGCCCCTCTGGCAACTCCTTTCCTCTACTCTCTCTACTACAAACCACCTTCTCACTACAAGCACCCGGTCTCTACCTCAACTACAAGCCCCTGAGTATTACAAGATTGTAACTACTGTATTGCACTGGACTGTATTGTTGCCAGTACTCTTTTGTATTGCACTAAGGTTATTTCTAGCCGGCTGTCTTCTGAGCTCACCTCCAACTACGTCACAACCTGGCTGACCGGTGCCCCGTTCAGCCAGCCAGTAACTGGGGCGGGACATCACTGTGGTTCTTGATCCGGTTCTTGACGCACCAGAAACACAGGAGAAGATGACAGCTTGCGGGATCCAGGAGCTCCATGATATGGCGCAACACGGGCTCCGGGAGCGGTAAGAAAAACAAAAAATGTAAAAAAAAAAAAAAAAAAAATCGCGGATGGGGGAAGAGGTTAATAGTCTAATATTGTGCAAGTTGACTTTAATCACATAATAATAGATTATGAAATCTGAATCCAACCTGTACTCTGGAGAATTGACACATTCCCACACCACTGATCAACACATTGGTGAAACCCGAGGAGTTGGCAGTGCGCCTCACCGGACCTGGGGCATGTTGTTACTTGCAGAAAGGTGGACTCCAGTTTGCCACCTTGTATGTCCAATCCCCTGCAGAGGGGAAGCGGCCTGGACAGGGTTGTTACTGGTGTTGGAGCTGTAATTGCTTCATTAACACATCGTTAGGGCTCATTAAAAATATCAGGAAAACGGACAGTAGTTATGTATACAGCACACAACGCCAACAGGGAGGTCACAGCTCAGCGTACAGGGAAAATGTTTATAAACCTTACAAACCTTGGAAGCTAAATGGAAAACATTCCCTATATAACCTGCATTTACATTACCTTGACAGACAATTATCTTTTCCTAAAGGCGACCTTATTAGCCAAAGCAGATGGCTGACTTTGTTAGAAAAAAAAGAACTTTAAATCGAATGTATCATCAGGTACACCGCTGTTTTTTTACAAAAAAATTTAAGTCAATTGATCGGCACTGGTGCGGGGATGCCAGTTGCTGGTCCTTTTTTCGAATTGCCTCCCGATTCCTGCGCCCAGCGCTGGTCTTTTCCCTGAGCACCAGCCCTTCCCGGGGCACTGGAGGCAGGCCCACCACCCTCCTAGTGTGGCAATATCCCCTCCCTTCTGAGACACCGCTCCACTGATTCTAATAGAGCCGTGTCCCAGAGGGGAGGGGGTTTCGTCACACTGGAGGCCAGCTGGCATACCCCCAGTGCTCTGGGGAGGGACGGTGCTCGGAAAAAGATCGGGAGCCAATTCGGGAACCGGGAAGCAATTTGAAAAAAGGGCCGTGCCACTGGCATCCCCACACCGGTGCCAATCTATTTACATAAAAAAAAGCAGCAGTGTACCTGATAATATGTTTGCTTTAATTTCTGCATGCACTGTATACTAAGGTTATGTTCGCACACAGTAAAATCCCACAATACAACCATATTCTCAACATATTATTGTGCTCTACTTAAGTCGATGGGAAATTGTCCGGCAGTGCACACATCATTTAAAATATAAAATATGATTGTTGTCTCTATTATACAGAGCGATAATCTACCAAATCGGCCTGATTCAGCCGATTATTGCTCCGTGTAATAGGGCCCTGAAGAGTATAAGTAGAAGGCATGGGATTCTGGAGCAGTTTATGATGGTGGTGCTGTCCTCAGGTCAGATGGGTAGAATTACAGCACAGCCGGCTTCAATTCTGCCAGGCATCGGCCTCTCTCTGACTGCAAAAAGGTAATTATATGGCGCAAGCTTCCAAGCTATAACTACAGACACTATGTAGTGTTAAGCCCCTAAAGGAGGACAAGTCAGAGATCACACCAGCCCACGCCGTGAACCTCTCTTAACAGTGCATGGTGGTATCCTAGGATAGAGCAAAGCAACCGTAACCAAGGTCTACGTACTATCTCTCGCATCGCAGGTGACACTGGGACACTTGGCTTTGCCCAGGTAACTTAGTCTGGAACTTGTGTCATAGGATGGGTACCCTGACACTGCAAGGCAGAAGTTGGTTTAGTAAAACACCGGCACAAGGTATTCTCCTCTCAAGTCTTCTTCACTTCAGTACTCTTCTCTCAAGTCCCGGCAGAGCACTCTACTACTCTGGGTTGGGGCTTTCCTGACAAACTTCTCTACTCTCCTCAACGCTAAGCTCCACAAGCACTGCTACTCTACCTCAACACTTAAGGTATCTCCCGGCAAAGATTCAGTGAGCCCAAGTCTGTATCACAGAAGTTATCTATGGCCAAGTTATCCTGTATTACCAGAGACTGTCAGTAAAGCCATCTTATTTATTCTACTGGGACTCCAGCACGTACACATACCGGCTACACCTTCCTTGGGTTACTCTCCCCTTTCTGTGGGTGGCGGTACCGACAGTTCGGGTGGGTCATCCTCCCACTTCGGACCACTGTGACAAGATCCCAAGGGGCCCATCACAACCCTGAAGGTCACCGACCATTTCAGGGGACCAGTATAGCCAGCCACCAAACAAAGCAGGTATACCACCAAACCTGTGTGCTGAGTTAGCACTGGCGCCACAACAGTACCATCACTGGCTAGGCTATACTGCACTACCAACCTCCATAGAAGTGGCATCACCGCTACCACCTCAGTATGTGACCGGTAGTAGAACACAACACCAGAGTGTATCACCCATCACAGTCCTGTTTAAGTGTTTCATACAATATGAACATTCATTTATGGGGAAGGAGATAACTGTCTGCTAGATATCTGGATAAACAATGAATTTAGCAGCCATACCACAACCTATCCAAATCTTAATCCTCTCCTGACTGGTTACATTGACAGACAATAATCAACTGTGAGAGCTCATAATGAACTTTCACAGTTAAAGGGCGAGGGGCCTACAGGCCCCCTTGAAGCACAGGCCCTGCAACAGTGGCCTGGTCTGCCTTTATGGTAGCTACCCCAGTGGACATGGACACTACTTTTATGGCAGTAAACAATACTGGTCTAATGTAGACAGCTTCATAACTAGTTGAAATATCTTGGTGGACAGTAGTGTCACATAGCCGATCTTCTGAAAGCTCATATAGTGTAGAGAGCAGATCCTGAACAAGTGAATGGACCCTAAGGGTATAAACCCACACACTGTATATGCAGCGTATTTACTGCTGCGATACGCAGCAAACTCGCAGCAAAATCGCAGCAGATTAGATCTAAATAACTGAACACAGAATCAAATCTGTACCAACAAATCTGCTGCGTATTTGTTGCATATCTGCTGCATATACGGTGTGTGGGTTTATACCCTAAAAGCGTTTTATGCTGGTTTCAAGCAGGATTATGAACAATGCAGCAAACCCAAAAATACTAAAATAAACAAACAGGCAATGGCTAAAAAGCAGGGACCGGTGAATCCTCTCCATTACAAACAAGTCACATCTGAAGTGTCACTGAGGTTATCTTATATGATGATGAAATAAGTCAAGTGACACTGTAATACCGCACCAGTAATGCATCCTCCAAGCCGCTTTCATAAAGATATAAAGCAAGATAACCTAATGTGGGTGGAAAGAGCATAGAGAACAGCAGATAGATTACAAGTCATTACACCGGTAGAGTTCTCATATTTACACAGCTATAATATTTCCATATCTGACGGCTACACAGATATAGTTGTTTGGATGCTACACGAGTAGTAGATAAATGCCTGGCTGACCCAGTCACTCTGTATGGGAGGTTACAGGAACTCCTGTTAGATATATATATATATATATATATATATATATATATATATATATATATATATATATATATATATATATATATATATATGGGGCCAGTAAACTTTTCCTGTTGTCATGTGGTTTGAACTAAAGTAATGAATCTAGGGTGGAATTAGGTACTTAGACCACTGCCCTAGGAGGATACTGTTCTAGATTGGTGTTCAGTTAAAGGGGTATTCCGTTGAAAATCTTTTTCTTTAAAATCAACTGGTTTGTAATTGTGATTTGTAATTTACTTCTATTTAAAAATCTCCAGTCTTTCAGTACTTATCAGCTGATGTATGTCCTGCAGGAAGTGGTGTATTCTTTCCAGTGTGCCACAATGCTCTCTGCTGCCACCTCTGTCCGTGTCAGGAACTGTCCAGAGCAGCAGCAAATCCTCATAGAAAACCTCTCCTGCTCTGGACAGTTCCAGATATGGACAGAGGTGGCAGCAGAGAGCACTGTTTCAGACTGGAAAGAATACACCCCTTCCTGTAGGACATAAAGCAGCTGATAAGTACTAAAGTCTTGAGATTTTTAAACAGAAATGAATTATAAATCTATATAATTTTCTGATACCAGTTGATTTAAAAGAAAAGGATTTTCATTGGAGTTCCCCTTTAACAAGCCTATAACACAGCTTGGTTATCTGGTAGGTAGGGTAGCACTCATGACTGCAGGAGCGTCCCTGTGGCCCTTTAAATTGTCTGCTGCACATCCTGCATTACACAGGACAATGTGCAGCTGTGCAGCCATTGAACACTTTTTTTTTTTTAACAGATTGAAACCATGCGATCGGCCAATCAAGTGTTGGTTGATCACTGGACCTATTGCACAGGACAAAAGGATGGATATAATTTACATACACCTCTACAGTCTTGTTTGGTGAAATGTTGTTGCCATAAACCAGGCATAGGGAACCTTTGGCCCTCCAGCTGTTGCAAAACTACAATTCCCATCATGCCTGGACAGCTGGAATTGTAAATTTGCAAGAGCTTAAAGGTTTATGGCAAGAACATTTCACCAAACAAGACTGTAGAGGTGTATGTAAATTTATATTTGTCCTATAAGAAAGGAAGGTAAATCCTTTGTGCCAAAGCCTGCCGTCAATGTGAACACCCTAAATATAGACCGTCATTATTTTATTATGAACGCACTCTCAAACCTTTCTATTTTTTATTGTAGATTAAATATTAAAAGGTAAAGAACCTACGCAGCAACTGGTGACAGGTTAGCCATGAAATCTGTGCTCACATTGTCAGCACTTTATAGAAGTAAGGACACAACTTATACTGAGAAAATGTAAGTCTGTTCCTGGCCTTACATAAAACACATTGACCACGTTCACATTATTTCCCAGCTTTCCTAACAGGGAATGTCCGGTCAATGACATGGTAAGGCTTAGAGATGACCTTATTTAAAGTGTCATTGTCGTTTTTTGCTTTTTTTGCAGAAATCAATATTACAGGTGATTTTAAGAAATTTTGTAATTGGGTTTATTAGGCAAATATGCCATTATCTGCATTCACAAAGACTTTCCCCAGGTCCCCCTTTTCTCCTCTCTCTCATTCACTGCTCATTATCAGGAAATCTTCACTCTTTTACATCAGTCGGGCCCTTTGTAACCTATGGAGAGGGGAGGGGGGAGATTAGTCACCAGCAGAGAGCAGAGAACAAATGATTACACAGTGGGAGCTGTATGAAAGCCGGTATTCAGAGGTCAGAGAGGTCAGTGCTGACTTCAGAGGAGATCGCCCTCTGATGTAGCTGTAAATTAACTCTTTGTTGTCCGGTTTTGGTGTCTCATCTCCCTCCACCCCTCCCCTCTCCATAGATAATAATGAAGACAGGGGGGAGAGCTTCAAACTGCTTTTTCATGATAAAAATGCTTTTTTTGGGGCCAATAAACCCAATTGAAAAGTTTCTTAAAATCGCCTGTAATTTTTGATTTCTGCAAAAAAAATTAAACGACAGTGACACTTTTAAGTAATGGTCCTATGACACGGCCCGATCATAAAGTATAAACGAGTGGCAATCTGCTAGATCGGCATTAGTTTACTGAGCAACTACACGGGCCAACTATGGGGCAAGTAAGGTCTGTGTAAGCTGTATGTATTGTTGCCGATGTCCATGCAGTCCTTGCCTTTGGTGTCAAAAATAAAGTATTTACTCACCTTACCACGTTCCCCAGTGTCATCAGGCCTTCCCCAGTCCTGCAGCTCCGCCTTCTGTTCCCGTCTCTGCACTGACAGGCCCCTCAGCCAATCACTGGCCACGGTCCTGTCTTCGCCTGTGATTGGCTGAGCGGCCAATGAAACAGAAGGCAGAGCTGCATCTGCAGAAACCGAGGAAGGCCCCAAAATCACTATTACACGCTGCGATGCACACCTGATGCCCAATGATTTTAAAGTAACACTGTCACCCCCTTTCTCTATGAGGACTTTTCTACACAACTGTAAATTCTGCAGTTTTTATACCTTACTTTATAATAGATTTCTTTGTGCTTGGTCCAGTGAAAATGCTTTTTATTGTTGGTGGATTGTGCCACCTGGTTGGGGCTTCACATCTGCAGCGCCACTTAACCCCACCCACATCGGCGCCGTAGACCCCGCCCTCCGTGACATCAGGTGTGTCTAGGGCCCACACCCTCAGCGGCCTAGAGGGGATGGGGCTTAGACCTCTAGGCCGGCCCATTCCAATGGACGACGATGACGTCACTGAGGGGCAGGGCCTACAACGTACAACCCTGATGTGGGTAGGGCCAAGCAGAGATGCACCCGGGAAGCCCCACCCAGGTGGCACAATCCACCAACGATAAAAAGCATTTTTCACTAGATCAAGCACAAAGAAATCTATTATAAATTAAAGTAAAAAAAAATGCAGAATTTAGTCCTCATACAGAAAGGAGGTGACAGTGTCACTTTAAGTCATTCTCATTCTCTCTATTACAGAGCAATAATCGGCCTATTACTGCGCTGTGTAATAGGGCCCTAAGTTTGGGTCTACCAAACCGTGAATGCTTGCCATTTGACTCCTGATAGCTAGAGAAGATGGATCTAGTCTTTCCAGGTAGCCCCAGGACTCAATCCATTTTCCCCAAAATTCTAAGTGTTACGGGTTTCGCTAACCTGAACTTACACTAGGCATCTCTAGTTATGTTATAATAGGACATGGATAGTGGTCGTCTTTGTAAGTCTAGCCTCTGAATGTTGTATTCTGCATGCACATAAAGCTGAGGACAAGTCACACTCCTGAATAACTTTATAGGAAAGTGAATTTATAGCTCCTATGTTAGAAATGAATAATGAAGGATACACTTATAAGTAAAATATATGAATTTATTAGATATGCATTATCTGTTGAGTAATGCCATATCTCCTTTCTCAGTAGCATGACTTACTATAGAGATATCTCTTCATGCCAATTTATCCTGCCATGTATATCTCCCCCAAAATACTAAAATATACAGTTATTCCTATTTCTCTTATACTTGCCTTGCTCCAGTGTCTCATTGGTTCCTCTTACACATACTTCAGCTATCCATGTCTGCTCCTAAAGCCAGCGACACACATACCTCTATGAACCACAAAAATAGTGTCCAACAATCTCAGTCACTTCTTCACACAGTTCTTTTTTAAAACACATTACCATGTCATTAATAGCAGTGAGTGATCTCACTGATCGCTACATTACAGCACCATGGACAGCTCCAATTCGGCAACTCCTCTCGATTACACTTGGAGGCTGAACACTTCCCCTGGGCGTGCAGGGGGGTGGGACGAGCTTCTGGCACGCGCCTGTGGTGTCTGTGACGTCAGATGCGCCAGGCCGTACAGCAGCTATGAGAACTAGCTGCTGGTGGCACTCCCGGCATTCTGCCAACATCTCCAAGCTGCACGCATACTGTAAGTAACAGGCCACGGCCTTTCATTACACTCTTTGCAAACTTAGGCGTTTGTTTAGATTATGACCCCGGTCTGGTGTATGCTTTTGCTCACAGGTGGAACTTTTATATACACTTACCTGTGCCTCGATAGCCCTAAACAGGAGATTTAGTAAGTATGGCAGCACACATATACACAGTAACATGAGGTTACATGTCTGCATGCACTGATACTATCCCTTTATTACAGTGTCCACATGCATAATCTTATCACGTGGGACATCACCCCAAGGGTCGCTCTAATAGGGGCACAGTGAGTACAGTATGCGGCAACACTAATACCTTGTCACATCATTTGCTGGCATATTAAACATGCCTATGAATTTTATTGATGCTGTGTGATATGACCCATGTATCCTAACATACAATGACCTTTACCTTTACCCTACGGCCCCTGATGATGTAACGTACAGTGTTACTGAAGCGCGTTGGAAAAAGATGGTTTAACAGTCTCCTAGCCTCAACTGGTTTATTTGGTTGCGGACTGATAGGAACTTATTATTTTTTGTGCATTGGCACGTATTGGTCGGCCGAGAGCTGTCAGAATCTTCTGTGAGTGTTTGAATTTTGGAATTGATATCTGTAGTTGCTGGACAGATGGTTCCTAGACACGACAAGACAGACTGACTTAATAGCTCTTTATACGACTTCACTTTGGAGAAATTTTCATTGTAAATAGTTCAATAAATTGGTAGGAGATGTACTTTTAATGCATATCTAATAAATTCATATATTTTACTTATAAGCGTATCCTTCATTATTCATTTCTAGTATTGACACAAGGATTCATTAGTATCTTATCTTTGGTGGGTGTACCCTTCATTACACTACTTGTATGTCTTTGCTCCTATGTTACTAATGCGCCCTTGACTGATGCATGTCTGCCCAAAAGTCTCAACAATCTTATGAACTGATCACTTTGAGCCATTGATACAAATCTATAACTCATGCGACTTTAGGGTGGGCATACACCTTCAATAGCTGTCGGACACAAATTCTTCCGAGCAATAGCTACCCACACCCAACCTAATGTACCTATGTGTTAGAACGTCCAACATGAAGGAAGATTCATGTGTTCTTAATGGAGAAAGGATGGGTAAGCTGCTGTCAGGGAGTCTGGGCAGCAGAAATCCAGCAGGCCAGATTCTTTTCTCTATCAATATCTGATGGGGGACAATTGGGAGGCCCCTATACAATTCAGACAGTCAGTGGTCTTGTCCAAGTTGGATTGAAGTACATGGAAACCTTTAGACAGTCAACTAAAAAATAATGTTTTTGCACTGTAGATGGATTGTTTTGGACAGATGTTGGCTTGGGTCTCTTCTGGCAAACTTTGCTTCTAATATTTTTAGCATGCATTTTCCTCCGTATAGTTTGCCGGCTGGCCAACTGCTTGTCCAAATGAGTAATTTGTGCTAATAGTCCCAGTATAGAAATAGTAGCCAATACTGCAATGT
The DNA here is from genome assembly GCF_027789765.1 of Dendropsophus ebraccatus. NCBI lineage: Eukaryota > Metazoa > Chordata > Amphibia > Anura > Hylidae > Dendropsophus > Dendropsophus ebraccatus. The sequence continues at coordinate 81,941,958 of NC_091464.1, forward strand.
TAGTGGTAGCTAGTTTTTAGAATTGGCTTTCCATTAGCGTTAGTTACTTTGGGTGTTGACTAGAGATGAGCGAACTTGGATAAAGCCCTAAGGCTATGTGGAAAACATGGATATAGTCATTAGCTGTATCCATGTTTCCCAGACAACCTTAGGGCTTTATCCAACTTCAGCAGCCGCCGCTAATCAAATGCCAAATGCTCGGGTTCAGATGAACACCAGCATGCTCAAGGTTCGATCATCTCTAGTGTTGACCAGTTGACCACTGCTTACAAAAGTATTGAACTACTGGTAATACACAGGCAAGTATGCCAGCTTCCTTCAATGGGCGCCCTTTGGTAAGAGCCAATGCAGGAATATCTTCTGCCTCTTTATTAGCTTTCTAATGACCTAGTTCGACTATTTTATATTCCTTTTGTTGATGCTGCATATCCACACGTACTGTACTTCAGAGACTGACCAGCATCTGGTTTTCAGCTATGTTCAGCCAGATGTGACATGTAAGGCTTTCCATAGAACAGCAGTGGCAGGATTGATGTGATTCCTAATCAATCGGTTCACGCATGACCTATATCTTCATAAATTACTACAGTCAACCTCTGGCCAAAAACACAGTTTTTGCCTGTAGACAGACTAATGTGGTAAACTCTACATTTCCCCCAGGCTGCTGTAGGCATAACAAGACATAAATCTTATTAGGCGTCCCCTAGTCACCCTTGTAGCCGTATCCTTCTTGTGCTAGACCTGGGGATGCACTACACTGTTCACCTGGCACTTTATGGCACTATTCTGCCTGTACTGATACCACAACACCCACAATATCACAGGAACATAGTTAAAGAATACCTGTTGCTAACCTGTTCTCTCTTTATACATTTGGACCAGTCATAAACACACTCTGTGTTATGTGAGGGTTGTTTCATCATGTTAGTTAAAAGGTAACTAACATTTAAAATATACAAGCGATTTTAAGAAAATCTATAATAGGTTTTATTAGACAAAAAAAGCCTCTTTCTGTACTCAAAAGGCTGTTTTCCAGCCTCCCCCCCCCCCCCCCCCCCCCCCGAACACACACACTTATTATCTGTAATGAAGATGGCTTTGTCTGACAATGAACAGAGGAGCAAAGTGAAGATGGGTTCTGCTGGGTCTATTATAACCTATGTAGAGGGGAGGGGCTGAGGGGGATGAGTGAGAAGGGAGAGCAGGGCAGAAGCTGTGCAGTTTGGAGATTGTCTAGGCACATAAAATGCTGGATTCAGAGGTCAGAAAGCTCATTGCTTATCTGGTATCTTGTTGAGATAAAAATACAGGATGATGTGCTGTGCAGGGCTGCCTTTTCTCCTTTCCGTGCTCACTTTTCCCCCTCGAACCCTGCCCTCTCCATGGAGCATAATGGACACAGAAATTATGCTTCTTTTGAAGCGGGGGGGAGGGTAGAAAAACAGATATTGGAGTACAGAAGGAAACTCTTTTGCTTAAAGAGGACCTGTCACCCCCGTGCCGGGATGACAGGCTCCCGACCCCCAGCTAGATCCCCTTATACTGACCTGATCCCGCCGAAACCCGCTCCCGGAGTCCGGCCGGAGATATCCTGGCCAGAAGCCGGCGCGCGCTGTGGAGAGAGGCTCTATTCATTCTCTATGGACGCCGGACCTATCTCCACAGCGCGTGCCCCGGTTTCTGGCCAGGATATCTCCGTCCCGGGACTGGCTCCGGGAGCGGGACTCGGCGGGATCAGGTCAGTATAAGGGGATCTAGCTGGGGGTCGGGAGCCTGTCTTCCCGCCACGGGGGGTGACAGGTCCTCTTTAAAAAAAACAACTAATACAGAGTGGTGCCTAGGATGAAGATAAGAAACTTCCCTTCATCCTCCACGCCCTATACCGCCCTATAGAAGCATATCAGCAAGTTAGAGCAGGGGTAGGGAACCTTGGCTCTCCAGCCAATGCAAAACTACAACTTATCAACCTGTTGATAAGTTCCCCTTTAATGTGACACTACCACTATAAAAACAACAAAACTTTGGACATTTTCTTTTGATTGGTTGTGGTCCGGGTGCTCAGAACCCAGTTCTTAATTCTGAGCCAAAACCACAAGTGGATCCATCAGGAAGAAGTAGTATACGTCCTTCCTATACATTTCCCATTTCTTTTAAATCCACTGCAAAAATTTCAGTGTCACATGCGCTTTAATGCTTTTCTTTATTTCTATGACTTTTGCACATGCACACCTACGGACAATGGAGACAGATGCCGATTGAACTGCTCATTTTTACCTCCATGTATCTATGACTCTACATTTATACAATGCAGCCCTGTCGCATTCCTCCTGAATGTTTTATTTAGTTGCTGCAGAACAAGAACACTATAAATAATATTAAACTGGAGCCTGCAATGTGCACGGTGCATGGTCGGGAGATGGAGAGTATGACTCTCGGGCAGATATTGTGTTTCATTTCCATTAAGCATTTAATCACAGGGGCACCGGCCTGCGGGCAGCATTTTATTAAAACATATAAAGGTAACTCGCCATTTGGGCAGGGATCATATGAAAAGCTCTACTGGGGTTTTCTTAGCAAAAAGGCAAATCTGTTCCTTTATATTTCAATCATTCTGTGTCTTCGTATCCAACCTTTACTTTATGTGTTAACCGGAAAATGGATATTTTATGAATAAACTGAATAAACAAGCACGACCACACACATACTATACATACACATATACATAGGGGGAGAGTTATCAAACATGGTGTAAAGTGAAACTGGCTCAGTTGCCCCTAGCAACCAATCAGATTCCACCTTTCATTTTCCAAAGAGTCTGTGAGGAATGAAAGGTGGAATCCGATAAATCTCCCCCATAGTATGTATAGTTTTTTTTTTTTTTTTAAAGGTCAAGTAGCTGCCTAGAAAGCGGAGTATAGAAACATAGAAGATTGTCGGCTGTAAAATCCCCCCTGGTCCATCTAGTCGGCCCTATTAGTATTTCCCTTCCTATTATCTTAGGATAGATATATGTTTATCCCAGGCAGGTTTACATTCTGTTATTGTAGATTTACCTACCACACCTGCTGGAAGTTTGTTCCAAGCATCTACTACTCTTTCAGAACAGTAATATTTTCTCACGTTCTTCTGATCTTTCCACCAACTAACCTCTCACTGTGTCCTCTTGTTCTTGAGTTCAATTTTTTTTCCCTAAAGACACTTCCCTCCTAAACCTTATTTAGTCCTGTAACATATATAAAGGTTTCAATCATGTCCCCCCTTACTCTTCTTTCCTCCAGACTATACAGATTCAAATCCTTAAAGAGCAACTCCAACATAAAAAAAAAAATCTTTCAAATCAACTGGTGCCAGAAAGTGCCAAAGATTTGTAATTTACTTCTATTATAAAATCTCAAGTCTTCCAGTACTTATCAGCTGCTGTATGTCCTGCAGGAAGTGGTGTATTCTTTCCAGTCTGGAGAGCAGGAGAGGTTTTCTATAGGGATTTGCTCCTGCTCTGGACAGTTCCTGACATGGACAGAGGGGGCAGCACTGTATCAGACTGGAAAGAATACACCACTTACTGCAGGACATACAGCAGCCGATTAGTACTGGAAGACTTGAGATATTTTTATAAAACTAAACAACAAATCTCTTGGCACTTTCTGGCACAAGTTGATTTAATAGAAGAAAAAAAAAATCGCTGGAGTTGCCCTTCAAGTCTTTCCTAATATGTTTTATGCCTGACACTGTCCACCATTTTTGTAGCCGTATTTGGACCCGTTCTATTTTATCAATATCCTGGTTCCAACTTTATTACTGAGAAGGAATCATATGTCAGAGGTATTTGTGTGATGTTGTTTTTTTTTTAAGTGGATAGGAAAAAAAAAACATTGATGCATACATTACTGTATACCTATGATGTAGACCTCCCCTAAAGAAATTATATGTAAGTGTATACACAGGTACATACTACATGAATAAATTACTTTGCAAACAGCATGGAATTTATGGGCGGTTTTTAGTACAGGTGTTTTTAGATTTTTATTTTTACACATATATTTCAAGTTTTTGTTTTTTTATTGTGTTGTTGGAGCACACACATTTTTCAGCACAGATTTGAGCATGTTTCTGTACATACATAGTGAAAAATCTCAGCATAAAAATATAAACAAACAAAAATGTAAACTTTACATTGTCCCTTCAACTTCTATAGGAGCTAAAAATGTCTGAAGCAGGCCGAAGTTCCCCAAAGTGGTGACGGGGTCCTGCCTCAACATGGCTATTAGAAAACTTGGATTCTGAGCACTTTACCAATTGAAAACAGTTTTTGAGCTTTAAGCCTATGTTCACACAACGTATATTTTCGTAAAAGTACGGCCGTTGTTGCCGATTGCAGCAACAGCTGTGATTAATATGAAAATATACGTTACCTGGCCTCTATGAAATCCCGGCCGGAGCGTATACGCATAGTAGTAGTAGTAGGCACCATAGAAAGCTGACATGTCAGTGCGCACAATGGCCGCTCGCTCCATAGAGTGCAGTGGGGATATCTGATGCAAAGGTGCACGGATACGCTCGCATCAGAACTCTGCGGCCCTGCAGTACCACCCGGGATGATTCTTTCAGAGATTGGCCGTTTCTTGACCCGGCCGGGTCATGGAACGGCCAGTCTCTTACAGTGTGTGAACATGGCCTAAAACTGCATGTCAAAAGTGTGTTTTCTTTACCATGTAAACATGTACTGTAGCTGACCACCTTTTTGTGTATGTAAAAAAAAAACCTGATGCGTTTTCATCCGTTCCATTTTTATAATGGAAGTCAAGGGGAAAGTAGATGCACACAAATGCATCCCTTTTCCATCTGTTTTTTTTGCAAAAAAAGATTAAATAAACGGATAAACGGATTGCAAAAACAGTGTGACCCCAGCCCAATATGGGTGACTAGTCTGTTATGCTTGATAGGTTTTTATTAAATTTCTTTCATATGTTTTTATTAAATGCCTTCACATATATTAGTATCCACATACTGGAATAGAGCGTACCTTGTCTTGGCTGCTGAGCTCATGGTATGGTATATGAGCCGGCATATAGGTGTGAAGCAGGGCGCAGAAAGCCAGGCCATCGCTCCAACTGCTGCTGAAGTTTGTTATATCGATATTCTGCGAGAACACAAAAGCATAGCATGTTTAACACTGCGGTTACAAAGCACCAGGGGCTACATGAGCATCTTTTCCTGCTTAGTCTCTGGCCCACTTTAATGACTCCTTTGTAGTAATGTCAAAGCGTTAGTCTAATGAAGAATTAATTACTGATGTTGGCTGGATGGAGGCCTTCATTGCTTCCTGTATTTCGGTTATTGGAGTAAAGCCGTGTTTCCTTTCATGCATTATGGGCAGTTGCCAACATACTGTACAACATTAGTCGGCTGACACCAGCAAAGTAGCTGAACGGGTTCAATGGGAAATGACTGTGCCAGTGGAGGGAGCCATAGAAAAAGTCATCTGAGGTCAATATATGATAGAATACATCCCATATGATCCCGATACAATATATACAATATATTTGTAGTAGACAGGAACATCTGATTCAACAAACGTGAACAAGAATTTAATTTTTTTTTTTTACAGACCTATGAATATTATTCAAAGACATTTTTATCATATTGAAGCCCTAAACGGGTCATCCAAACTTTTATTAAAAGTTTTATTAAGACTTTTCACCTGTCCATAGTATATGAGATTATAAGTATCAATCGGTATGTCTGACCGTGTTGATCCCCAACAATCATTACAAGTAGATGGAACGTGCATACTGCCACTTCAGTCATCACCTAGGGCAGGGTTAAAGGGGTTATCCAGCGCTACAAAAACATGGCCACAGGGGTAGTGCGGCGCTAAACAATTATTCACAAAATAACACACATTACAAAGTTATACAACTTTGTATTGTATGTTATGTATGGGAATGGCCCCCTTCCCCGTGTTCTCCCCCACCCACGCTAGAAACTGGAAGTGTGATGCCGCGTCATCAGCTGCTCAGCCGCGATTGGCTGAGCATAACTGTGCTCAGCCAATCGCGGCTGAGCACAGTTATGACGCGGCAGAGGGAGGCCGGCACTAGGGACGGATGGAGCGGTTCGGCCGGCCACCCGAAGATGACATCATTGTCCCAAGATGGCGGACGGGGGTCGACACGAATCAGGTGAGTATAGTGCATCACACTTCCGGGTCTGGCGTGGGTGGGGGGAACATGGGGAAGGGGGCCATTCACATACATAACATACAATACAAAGTTGCATAACTTTGTAATGTGTGTTATTTTGTTAATAATTGTTTAGCGCCGCACTACCCCTTTAAAGTAAATGGAGCTTAATTGCAAACCACACCTGAACTGGGGACAAGAGAGGGGAAAAAGTGGCCATGTTTTTGTAGCGCTGGATAACCCCTTTAAGGAATCTTGGCTCTCCAGCTGTTGCAAAACTACCCATCAAGCTAAAGCTTTGGCTGTCCAGGCATGGTGGGAGTTGAGGTTTGGAATAGCTGGAGAGCCAAAGTTTCCTACCCCCAAACTATGGGATTCCCATAGATAGCGATATGCCATACTGAGCTATCTCCATCAGACCTATAGAGAATGAATGGAGTACACTTGACTTATTCTGTGGACCCCGCTTTCCTGATCAGTGTGGGTTCCTGTGATTAGATCCCGATAAGAAACGTATAACTTATCCTATAGAACCAAAATAAAAGTTCTAGATCTTGAGGTATTCCTTTTATGCACAAATCCATTCCATTTACCACTTTAGTAAACCATTCTGCCGAATAACATTCCTGCCTATTTTCGACCTATATACTTGATGCCATCAGCTCATATTTTCCTAACTTGGGCCAGGACTCAGAGCCATAGTCTACCCTGTTCTAGTTTTATTGGTGGACCTTCCCTGCCCTGTTTACTGTCTATGACCACAACAGTTATCTCTGTCTAGAGACTACATGCTACAGCCAGTGAGATAGGAATGTATGTCACTTGGCTGACGGACGCAAACGGACATTATTGGTGGTGGAAAGAGGTTTCATGTAGGAAACTAGCTTCATTCATGTTACATATGTTATAAAAGTCATAGGAACTTTACTGTGTGAGATCCCCTCCGACTGCTAGATGTAGGCGGAAGTAGTGTGAGGCAATAAGCTTTACTCCCTGTATCAGCACATAAGAGAAACAGATTGATGAACTCAGGGAGACCAGCCAAACGACAACACTGCCGGCTGCTAGTGAAAGCGCTCAATGCAGTGAAGTCCTAGGTGCATTGCCCCCTGGGAAACATGAATATGCAAAAGAGGAGTCCGTGGAGCCTCATTGAAGAGTCTCAAAACATAGGACTAGCCAGATATCCCTCCGGGAAGGACCCAGCCAAGGGGCAGCTCCTGTTAAGAAACCACCAAATCCACCATATTAAGTGGCCCTATAAGTTAATGTAATGACAAGGGATAAACCAAGGCATGTATCAGCACATGACCCGACTCATTGCAAGAGACAGGCTCCATAGACTACAGAGATTGGATAGCATGCTCAGCAGGGGCGTTGCTAGGGTCCTAAAACATCCGGGGCACGGGCCCTCTCAGTTGATATAAGTAGATCACAGGGGAGTTCTCTGCACTGACGTTATTTATATATACAGATGTATGTGTATATGTGTTTTTACTTAGGGTTTATTCCCAAGTCCTCTAGCTTGCAGATGCTACGGATAGGGAAGCCCTGTAGTGGAGTATTTCCCCATCTGGCATCATGTATCAGTATCATACTAGGAGCGGGGAAACTGAATCTCCACGTCTCTGTCATTACAGCGCCGCAGAGTTTCACACAGTTTCTCCGCTCCCAGCATCATATTGATACATGATGCCAGATGGGGAAATACTCCACTACAGGGCTTACCCATCTGTAGCATCTGTAAACTACAGGATTTGGGAATAAACCCTTATTTTATTTTTTTAAACAGATGGTCATACAGGCTGGTATTTAAAATAGTAAAAGGGACTTACAGTTGATGTCTTTTCTGATTAAAGTTGCTCAGTTTTCTTTTTCTTTTGCATTTGGCCCAAGTCACAACTCTTCTCTGCAGAATCTGCCAGATAAACATTTTAGGATCCTTGCTCCAGCACATACAATAAATAGACCCCCCCCCCCTCTGTGCCCATATGCCCTCTTTGTGCTCCCATATATTATAGGCCTCCTCTCTCCCCCACATAGTATTAGGCCCTCTCTGTGCCCCTATATAGTATAGGCCCCTTGTGCAGCAGTCCTCATATAGTTCATGCCCCCCCATGCAGCATCCACATATAGAATAACCCCTCCTGCTGTGAATCATCCTCATATAGTATATGCCTCCCGTACAGCATCCCCATATAGAATATGACCCCTGCTGTGCAGCATTCCTATATAGAATACACACACTACACAGCATCCCACACACACACACACACACTACGCAGGATCCCGCACCCACATACACACACTATGCAGCATCCCACACACACACACACACACACACTATGCAGCATCCCACACATATACACACACTATGCAGCATCCCCCACACACATACACACACTATGCAGCATCCCACACATATACACACACTATGCAGCATCCCCCACACACATACACACACTATGCAGCATCCCACACATATACATACACTATGCAGCATCCCACACATATACATACACTATGCAGCATCCCACACATATACACACACTATGCAGCATCCCCCACACACATACACACACTATGCAGCATCCCACACATATACATACACTATGCAGCATCCCACACATATACATACACTATGCAGCATCCCACACATATACACACACTATGCAGCATCCCCCACACACATACACACACTATGCAGCATCCCACACATATACATACACTATGCAGCATCCCACACATATACATACACTATGCAGCATCCCACATACACGCACTATGCAGCATCCCCCCCACACACACACTATGCAGCATCCCACATACACACGCTATGCAGCATCCCCCACACACATACACACACTATGCAGCATCCCACATACACACACTATGCAGCATCCCACACATATACACACACTATGCAGCATCCCACATACACGCACTATGCAGCATCCCACATACACGCACTATGCAGCATCCCACATACACACACTATGCAGCATCCCACACACACATACACACACTATGCAGCATCCCCCACACACATACACACACTATGCAGCATCCCCCACACACATACACACACTATGCATCATCCCCCACACACATACACTACGCAGGATCCCGCACCCACATACACACAGTATGCAGCATCCCACACACATACACTATGCAGGATCCCGCACACACACACATGCACTACGCAGGATCCCGCCCATTCACCAGGGGTAGAGCTAGGGTTTATGGGGGCCCCATAGCAACAAAAAAAATTATGGGGGCCCCCCCCCTCCAGTATGCACCACATAAAATGTTTTACAAAGTGTGTATCCCCCGTGCCCTATATAACAAGTTATGCCCTGTGTGCCCCTCTGTGCACCCATATAGTATAGGAGGTCTCCAGTGCATTCATATAGTGGTTGTTCCCTTAGATGTAACCCCCATCCATTAAGTACAATCATATATAGTACTCCCCCCCCCCCCCCCCCCCCCCAAACACACACACACCTGTAAGCTGTGTCCCTTCGAATAAATGACAAACATACATACATGCTCACCTGGCTTCTGCTTAGTCCTTCACTTCTCCTCTTTCAGACACTGGGAGTTGGGGGGAGACAGATTCTGCTTAACCCCTTATGTACTGCAAGGTGTAAGTGACAAAAACTTCACTTACAGGCTGCAGCACAAATATAATTGAAGGGCATAAGAGATAGAGAGGTCTTCTTCCCTGGCTGCACTGGTGACCCCTGACCTCTGCACAGATCCCCGCACATTTTTCTACCTGGTGGCAGCTGGAGATCGGAGGTCAGGGGTTATCAGTGTACAAGAAGTGAAGAGACCTCTAATTCTCTAAAGCTCTTTAACCCTTTGTGCTGCAGCCTGTAAGTGAAGTCTGTGTCACTTACACACTGCAGTACATCAAGGGGTTAAGTACTCTGACAGGCTCAGGCACAGGGTCCAGGAAACGCTGCAGCCGTGCTGAGACCCTGTCTGTGAGGTAAGGCAGGGGGTGAAGGAGGGGTGCCGATCGTGACATTGAGACACTGTCTGTGTGGGGCAGGAGGGGTGGATGGAGCTAGGCTAAGCTGTGCTGAGGGGGGGCCGCCATTGCCACTCATTCTGCAGCATCTCCCCTCCCCCTCACACTGCCCACCCGCTCACTGTGCAGCCTCCAAGTGGACACAAAAATAAATTAAAGGCCACTTACTCGGCTCCTCAGCTGTGTCTTCCTTCTTCTGGAGCCTGGCTGCACACTCTCATCACCCTCCCCTGCCGGCTCCTCTGAGGTGCGTCGGAAAGTGACGTCAGTCGTCAAAAGTGTGTTGTAGCAGACGTGCCTGCGCATGGCACGTCTGCTAAATTGGATGTGATTGTAAAGGGGCTGAGCGAGGCTGCAGCCCCGAGGTGTACTGGGGGGAGCTGGGCACAGCACCCGGGGGCTGGAGGGACGCAGCCCCGGAGTGCAAACTCAGGAAATTCCGTAGGCAAAAGATTCGGGGCAGTGACCTTCCTATTCGGGGCACTGGCCCCGAATCTTAATGCCTAGCAACGCCACTGATGCTCAGATAGGAATACTACTTTAGAGGGGAACTATCAGCAGGTTAGATGAATCTTACCTTTTGATATGTATCTACTGCACAGGAGACGCAGAGGAGAAGGGTATGTGTCTTACCTTCATCCTCGCTGACATTCCGGTACAGTTAGTAGTTTGCTCCACAGTCTGTTGAGATCATTAGGAGCTCTACCTGTCCCCATAGCGGCGATCTGGCAAACACTAAGCCGACCCACACCATTGATTATAATTAGAGAGGGGTGGGCCAGCCAGGGCACTTACCCCATAGACCTAAAATCAGACGCCCCTCCTCCAGGCTGCGCTGTCCTGGTCTGTATGCTAACTGGTGAATGTGTCCATAAGATGGCCGAGCATGAAGCAGCATGTGACCATGGGCACGTACAGGCTTAGTGGTGGACAGAGAGAGGCATGGTCACATGCTCCTCCATGCTCGGCCATCTTATGTACAGAAGCACCAGTCAGCGTACAGAAGCACCAGTCAGCATACAGACCAGGACAGGTGGTGGGGCCCTATATCAGCGCTGCGAGGTACAGAGGGAACTATTGTCAGTAAGTGGAGTACACTAACTAATACTGTACACTGGACTATATTACTATAATGTGGCCAACCCCTATAACTACAGAATTGCTTTGCACTTGAGAAGTAACTACAGCTAACTGTGAAAAGTTTAGAAACCTCATTATGACTCGGGAGAACGTCTCCATGACTATATGCAGCCTTTACCGTCATGATTTATTGCTGGTAAGTAGAATGGCTATGAGTGTGTTAAGCAAACAAGACATAAAAGCTGGATACCAATAGTCATAGGCTGCCGCCAATTTATTCCTAGCAAAGGATTTTGCCTCTTCATTTCCATCTGATCCAACTTAAATGAAATGAATTCCCAGGATGCCTGTGTCGTTGCCAGGACGCTCGCTGAAATAACCCCATCCTGGACATTTATTCAGTGGAACATTGCTGTCTTATCCCCGTTACTATTCATTCAGAGGGGCACCATATATCCAAGGAGCAACAGAATAGGAGGGGGCATTTATCATTAGACCTAAAAATCACCAAAAATATTAAAGGATTGCATACGTGAGTAAAGGATTGCAGATATGACTCCAAAAATGCTTTCTTTCCTATGGCCGGTGAGTGAAGGCAGAGGGCCCGTGTACACAGAGCAAGGCGGAAATTCTGAGCACCCTGAGTCCACCCTTCTCATGCGCCTTATGCCACTTGTGTGTTTCCAGATCACAAGCAGCAGTCTATACCTACCAGCCATGCTGCTTGTGATCCGGTATCTGACTCTCTGGTACTAGTGTTGCTTGTATCCTCAGCCCCCGCCTTTTTCAGCTGTCAATCATTTCGGAGTAGGTGGTGGCCCGAAGTTACAGCAGGGGCTGCAGGACACGAGAGATGGATGCCGGATCACACAGCAGCGTAGCTGGTAGGTATTGACTGCTGCTTGTGATCTGGAAACTGACAGCACAGATATATACATATCCCAGAACCCAATATATACATGCGCTGTGCTGTCATGTGCTGTCAGTTTCCCTTTATCATTCTTGGCCGTATATCAACTGTTTAAATAGGGAGACATGTGGCCAATAAAGATAGATTTTAAAGCAGATTCCAAACAGTCGTCCAGCCAATAAAATCCAACGCTTTCCCAATCTTTAGCTGATCCCTCTCCCTTTTACACAGGCCGATTATCGGCTGCAGGAACGTTTATAGCGACGCACCTGAACAGTTATCAGCCCGTGTAAAAGGACCTTTACTAAGTTTGGTTACATCCTATAGGTTTGGATTATAGGGAAGTCGAATAGGGCAAGATGACTTGGTCCTTCTATGTCTTTGGGGGCCTAGGTGGCCTCTATCACTGATATGTTCCTTGAAGCCCAGCAAAGGTGGCCGTGCACATGGGGCTCTTTCTAACGGAGTTGAAGGCTCGGCTGTCTCCATAACTCCCCATGAAGTTACACATAAAGAGCCACCCCTCCTATATGAGGGGGTTAGGTTCTCAGGGGTGGGTAGAAGCCCCTGTACTTGCCCCCTCCCCAATGTTCTTCACTAACATCACTAAATGTGGCGGCAAAATTGGACATCACATCCTACTAGTATACTGCATGCTGAGCAGGTATGAATAAGCAGATTGGAGAATGTTCATAGGTCACCACAAGGTAATTCCATGGTTTGCTTTACAATAAGGCAATAAATCGAGGGAAGAAAGAGGAAGATATAGAAAACGGATCTATGGCCATTGTCAGAACAGTATCATCAGTTATAAGAGGACAGCACATAAGATCTTTCCATAACCCAATCTATTAGTTTTACCACTATGGCGCAGTAGCTGTAAATACAGAAGAAAACTTTATGATACGGTTAGAGGAAATATTGTAGAAGCAAAAGAACAAGCCTCGGGATATATGTTGTAAAGCTGGATTTTCCAGTGTGAGCCAGCATTTAGAGCTGTCCGAAAGGACTGCTGCCAAGAACTCGCACAATTGCTCAATTACCATTAGCTGAATTAAGAACAATGTTCATGACGCCCAACAAAGGGATTCATACAATCTGGTGGGAATATCAGTATTAAAATAAAGTATTCTATAGGAATACCAATATTGAAATAAAGTATTCTATGGGTTTGTTGGGGGTAGGATGGACGCGGCTCAGAACAAAGACTACAATAATAAATATTTTTCAGACATCACTATGAAAATATTCACTGGGCGTATTTGTAATGTGGTTCATTCTCAAAGTGTAGCTGTCATTTAAATTTTTTTTTTTTTACAGGTCAGAAAGGTCAGTGCTTATCTGGAAGCTTTGTGAGAGAAGATTGCATGATGTACTGTTTTGCAGGGCTGGCTTTTCTCCTCTCCGTGCTCACTCATCCCCTTTGGCCCCTCCCCTATCCATAGAGCATTATAGGGGAAATCTGCCAAATGGACACAGAAATCCTGCTTCTTCTGAAGTCAGGGAGAAAGTAGGAAAACAGATTTTTGAGGACAGAAGGAAACTCTTTTGCTTAATAAAACTTATTACAGAGATTCTTATAATTGCTTGTACTATCAATATTTGACAGTTACATGACAGTTATGCTTTAAGCAGTCACATACACAATCAGCGGGTTATTACAAACACAAAACAAAAAATATATCCCACTGTGCACAGTAGTATGTGACACTAACATACAGTCACAGATGCACACCACCATAACCATGAATTCCTGCTGGATTTACTAGATTGGGCAGCACAGGTGATGGGTGTCAGTAATCTTACAGGTAGCGTGATCTATGTTAATGGTCAATTTGCCGCTACATTTAAGGAAGTGATTATCTCATTAACCTTTCCCAGGGGTCAGGACAAATTAGCTGTCACGCAGGTTGCTACGCTTTTTCCTACAGTATAACAATACAGAAGTGGTAAAACAAATACTAATCCAGATACGACCTATGGGTCATCACCAACGTTATGTTCCAGAATCCATTTCGAGAAGTTTCCTAACAACTACATGATACAGAGCAGCTGGACGCTTGTTACTCATGGTTTAATGGTAGCCTTACATGCTGCTACAGGTGCAAGTTTTCATCACGTTTTGTTCAGGTTTAAAGTGAATGTACCATAAGTGTTGCCCATGTATAGAACGGCACGGCACAGCTCCTGCGTACAGTGCCAGTCTATTCCCATGCCCCGGCCGGTGTCCGGGAATAGAACAGTATCGCACACAGGAACAGGGCTGCAGTTCAAAAAAATGACTGCAGCACTGGCTTCCCCACACCGGGGCCATTTTATCCGTGAGCAAAACTTGAAGCGAATGTACCTGATGGTACAGTCGCTTTAACAATGAAGTATTAAAGTTTGATTGAAGAAAGTGGAGTAGTCCGTCCATTAGGCTGCTCTTGCACATGTGCTAGCCTCAATCACTACTATATAACTCTCCATTCTCTGTTTGTGGCTATGTTCCAACAATGTTTTTGTCTTGTCCATTTATAATTTTTTGAATAATGTCCGTCATTTTGAGTTCAAAGTGACAGCTGTTATTTTGAGGCTTGGCCGCTGTCAGCGCAATGATGGTTACTGGAACAATCTTCTAATCACAGCATGTAAGTGCCCCCCTTATACTTCTCTCCCATTTCTCCCAATATGATCCATTCCTGGTTTTCACTTCATCAACGGAATCACAAAAGCTGACTATATAAGAGTACCCTAATACTGATCTTTAGAAGCCTGGACTAGTGCAACGATAATCAGCTGAAACATTTGCACCAAGATGCAGGGAGAAGATTTCTGATCATAACATTTTCTGCACAAAATCTGTTACATGTAGGCTGACTACTAGAGATGAGCGAATTTACTGTATAAATGAAGTGAATTACTTTGTTAGCTTGGTAATCGGCTTATCGGTCTAATGCCTTAGAAGTCTGTGCCGCTCCAGCCCAAGTGCCTGGAAAAGCTGGATCCAGTCTTGGGAAACCTACTAATTTCCCAGGACTGGATCCGGCTTTTCCCAGCACCATCATCAAAATGACTTTAGCCAGTACTGCAAAACTTGTGCCTTGTATTTCTAGAGAAGGGATAGGGAACCTTGGCTCTCCAGCTGTTGCAAAACTACAACTCCTAGGGCTATCAGGTCATGCTACACCTACATTATCTATGGATATTACAAACTCATTCTTTAATGAAAAGGCACAATATACATATAAATACATATATTGCATTGTAAGATGTGTATATACTGGTTTAAACTTCAGGCCATGCTTTGAAGGAACCAGAATAAAGTAGCAAATCCTTATAGAAAACCTTTTAGGATAGGAGGGAACCGGACCGCCTGATATATGTGAACCCAGCCAAGAATTTAGTACACGGCTGTATTATGCCATATGGATCGTTCACTTACAGTGGGAAAATGCTTGTTTTTGTTTTTCTCTCGTACTAAACTCTTCCGCCCATCTCGTCTTCCCCGTCACACAGGGTTTCCTCTTGTCAGTCTAGGATAAGTAATTGTACTAAGATGATCGCAAAAACAGATGACCGCAACAGAGTGTGGAACAATACCCAGCCCGGCCGGTCATAGGTCATTACATGTGATGGCCCGCCTCAGTTCCTCAATGCGTACGGGGGTTACTTATATTTAGCGCAGTGTTATTATGCACATCAGGAATGGGGAACCTTGACTCTCCAGCTGTTGGAAAACTACAACTCCCATCATGCCTGGACAGCCAACGCTTTAGCTTTGGCTGTCCAGGCATGATGGGAGTTGTAGTTTTGCAACAGCTGGAGTGCCAAGATTCCCTACCCCTGATGTAGAAGATGATCTGCTCTGTCGACAAAGAGGCACAAGACATGCTGTACCTCATCGGTGTCACCGGGTCACATGACGGACAACATTCTCACGGAATACGCGTAACTGGACTTTATTACGTCTGTACATAAACACGCTATAGTAAATGCATACTGTAAACTATTAAATATATCACATACATATGGTACAGCAGTAACATAGAAGGGAAGCAGCTTTTTTTCCAGGCAGGATGTTATGACTATAAAAAAAAATATTTAAAAAAAACAAAAAAAAACACAGAAAAGTGAATAACACGAGAATAATTTCCGCTCTGGATTGTAGAACTTTAATCCACATTCTTTCTTCCTACAGATAATACAAAGCGGGAAACTCATCCTCTGCCGGGCTATTTATCTGCAAGGGGACAGGGTACATTCCTTGGCTGCAGACCCCTGCCAACGGTACCCCTGCCAGCATGTCTTACATTAATTCTGCATGTTCTCATTTAAAGGACTTTACTATTAATCGCCTCCGGCAAATTCTTATATTGAAATAGATCCTATTGTTAAAAAAAAATACAACAGTATATTAAGTGTAATACAAAGCACCCACCACAGCGAAATAACCTCCTGTAAAGTGTATGACAGGGTCTGTCGGCATACGCCTCTGCCCAGTGCTGTATACCTGCGCAGTTGTATGAAGCTTCCCATACACTTTGGACAGCTGTTGTCTAATGGTCTATGGAGGTGATATTCATTCTTCTTGGACGCTTCTTAGGCCAACAACTATTCCTTCCCCATATACACGCGTGATTCAATAATGCATTCATTTTCTACACATATCACGTTTCCCCGGAAATAGGACAGTGTCTAATATTAATTTTTGCTCCCAAAGATGCGCTAGGTCTTATTTTCAGGGGATGTCTTATTTTTTCACATGTCTCATGCACAGCAGGGACACAGCGTATGGTATGGCAGCTTCCGACCACCAGGGGGAGCTCACCACAGCACACTCATACAGCACAGCAGGGACGGCGTACAGTATGGTGCCTTCTGGCCACCAGGGGGAGCTCACCAAAACACACTCGTACAGCACAGCAGGGCCGGTGTAAGGTATGACGGCAGGGGACGGGATAATGGCAGACTGTGTGCAGCTCTAAATCTGGCGGTAGGGGACAACAGGCATGGCGGCAGGTGACGGGCCTCTTTATGCCTTGCCTGCACATTTACAAGTGACGGCTGCAGAAAGGAACATCGGGGTTGGCAGCAGGTGACGGTCTTCCGGTCCTGCATGCAGCTGCTCTGCAACGGACGGAGGTTGCCAGGGACAATGGTGGCGGGCTAAAAAGAATCCCAGCTGCATGCCCTGGTGTTCTGTTCGGCGGGCATGCTTCCAAACACAAATTGTGCTAGGTCTTGCTTTCGGAGAAGGCCTTATATTTATCAACTCCGCAAAACCTCTACTGGGTCTTATTCTCAAACAGGGTAGTCGTCTATTTCCTGCATAAACCAAGGATCAAGCATATTGTCCAATCCCTATTTTTCCCCAGTATCTGCCATCCTTCAGAGGGAGAGCTGCAACACCCTGCATTTAACCTTGACAGTCAACCAGCCTGGCCAAACCCACTGATTATATAATATGTATAGGCACCTTAACAGCTTTAATTGGAATCTATAATACAGCCCAAATAAAGGTGCCCCCCCCCCCAATAATGCACTGAAATAAAGTCATAGAGCGAACAAATAATGCTGCTACATGCGGCTTACATAATAGTGCCATACCGTCAATGTACCAAACAATACCCGTCCGTGGTGGGATAGAGTGGTAGAGGCTTGTAAATGATGGAGGACCCATTGAACTATTCATCTGCTACTCTTGCAGCAGTTGATAGTCCTTCTAATCATGAAGTGTTGCCAGGTGGTAAGGTATTACTTTAATGCAGCGCCATCTGGTGGCCATTATAGAAAGTGTGTCAAAATCCAAAAACATTATTTGTTCTATTAGTAGCATTCAGGAATCTTTGCATTTTAATGTTATGCAAAATAAATTTTGATAGGTGTCAGCCATGAAGCACGATACCTGCTATAGTAGAGAAGTCGATCTAGCATTTAAGAAAAATCTGTTTAATGGATCAATATTAACCTATTAAAAAGAAAAAAAAGAAAAATAAATAAAACACCCATACTACGCTAGCTAAACACACATATACATCTAAAGCCTATCTCCCAGCATGAGTAAGAGCCCAGAGGAGGGGCATGAAAAACATAGGTACAAAAAGATACAAATAGGATTCTTATATGAAGTATAAAATAGGAAACATAGAAAGGTCTTTGCTTGTAGTTGTGTTTGTGGTAGTGAAGTGCTAGCTGCATCTCCCACAGAGTCATGTGTAAACCCAGTACATGAGCCGGGGTCGGGGTGGTCATTTTCCCATGAATATCAGGTTTTAGCTTCTATATTTTTCTGTAACTGTAAATCTTTGCAAACTGATACTGTACGAGGTCTGAAGAAAACTAAACCTCCTTGAGAAGCCTTCAGATGGGAGCAGCTCCCGTCTGTGCAGCTGACATGACACCGGAGATGTCAGTCCTCTAATCCAGGGCTGCTGTCTAATTGCTTCAAGCTCCACTTTTCAGTGGAAACGAATTTCCTTTTGTTTTCTAGGAAGCTATAATTGAGAAAATGGGCTGGTGAAGACAAGACGTAGGTCACAGACTCCGCGGTCCCCTCCCTGACTCTTCACTGCATGGGCTCAGGTGTGCAATGAAAATGCTTCAATCATTGCTTATTCACTTTAATATCTAATTCCTCTTAATTGTACAAAACTAATTACAGTGATGCCGCTGTTCTCAACCACAATCAGTGCTGGCAGGCTGGTTGAGAGCCGAGCACTTTTTTCCCCCATAAGCAGTCATGTAAATGTGTTTATATGGTTCCAGCATCCACCAATAGCTACTACTGTGCATGGATGTTACATTGAAAAACATACAATGTACGCACTTCAGTACAATACTATAGATGTAAAACAGCATAGTGCACACAGGGACCCTCACACCTCATTCTACATAGTCTAAGTACACAGTGTCAGCTGGAGGAGCCGGCCAGGACAGACAATAAAGTAGAGGGGAGGACTGGAGGGGAAGGCCGAAGCAGGGGGCAAATAACAAGGAACATAAGGCAGCACAGCCACACAGTGACGCCAGCAGCACCTGTACTGTTTGTAAGACCTGTGGTGTGTTACAGGGCGGTTTCACTTGAAGACTGAGTGCCGAAAACATTTTTGAAAACCAAGCAAGTGTTTGAGTTCCGAAGCAACCTTGCCTTAAAAATATTGTTTGAGAATGAGATTGAGTTTAATGCAGACTGAGAACAGAGGTATCACTGTATTCCACATGTTCCAGAAAAAAATTGCTCTTAGGGTGCGTTCACACGTACAGGATCTGCAAATTCAAATCTACGCCATCAAATCTGCTGCAGATCCTGTATGTGTGAACACATCCTTAAAGGGAATGAGTCGCCTAGATTTTCTTTTACTGATTAGAGTCAGATTCTAAAACTTGTTTTTTTATTCTAATCAGATTCTATTTTCTGACTGTAATTTTTTTTTTCAGTTTTTTTTATTGTTAGGGGGCAGCCTTACTGCTGATCTGTTTTTAACAGCATTTGGTAACATGCTCTACAGCAAAACTCATGGACATAGATGACAATAGACAGACTCTGTCCCCTTAAGATGAATGTGAGACATTACGGAGCGTGCTGTGAAGAGGTCATTCCATAGGGAGCTGCTATTGTCTCTACTGGTGTCACATGATGCTGCAATGCTGTACAGATCACTTTACAGCAGCCTCCTCCTTATCACCGCAAACACAACAGGAAGTCTCAGCTTAGATTTAGCCCCTGTGGTGAGAATGAGAACTGCAAGATATCAGGCTTATTTTATAATATAGACAGAAAAATTGAAAATTAGTAAAAATATCACCAGAAATTCTTTAAAAATATGTTTAATATAAAAACATTATTTATACAATAAGTCATTTTTGATGACACATTCCCTTTAAGGGTGCGTTCACACCTACAGGATCTGCAGCTGATTTTCTGCAGCAGATTTCAGTTAAATAACTGAACACAGCATCAGATTTGATGCTGTGTTCAGTTATTTAACTGAAATCTGCTGCAGAAAATCAGCTGCAGATCCTGTAGGTGTGAACGCACCATAAAGAAGAATTCCGGGCTGGGGAGGATGAAAAAAAACAAGATGCACTTACCTCCCCGGCTCCAGCGCTGGTGCCTGCATACCAATGCGCCAGTCCCCAGCAGCTTCTTGGTTACATAGAGAACCTGTGACATGACGTTCCAGGCCTCTATGATTCTAATAGAGCCGTGTCACAGAGGGGAGGGCAGAGCGTCACACTGGGGGTGGGCCTGACTGCAGTGCTTAAGGTGTGGCGGTGCCCCAGAATAGACCGCGATTCGGCACCTGCATTCCCTTGTAAGGCACCGGTCTATTGATGTTGCTGATACGTTCACTTTAACTTTAAAGTTTACACGTCACAATATTTTATTTTTAAGAAATGAATAAAGGTTGTGATCACAAGCAGTTTCACATTATATTCTGTTTATTTCCATTTTATTTTAAGTTTTTAATGTTTAAATCAATGTTATATATATGGCGATCGCGGAGGGGAGATCCCTTCTCCGTACCGGGCCGGGGCTCAGTGTCGCACTGATGCTGATCCCAGCTTGGCAATCGATGAATCTGGTCTGCTGCAGACCAGAGTAATACAGCAATGATCTAATCGATCATTGCTGTACTAAGTATACTGCAGGAATCTCTATGGGATCACTGAAGTAATAATAAAAGTCCCCTAGGGGGATCATTGCAGTATATATGTATCTCTATGGGAGATCACTGAAGTAATAATAAAAGTCCCCCAGAAGGATCAGTGCGGTTTATATGTATCTCGATGGGAGATCACTGCAGTAATAATAAAAGTCTCCAAGGGGGATCAGTGCAGTATATATATGTATCTCTATGGGAGATCACTGAAGTAATACTGAAAGTCCCCCAGGGGGACTAAAAGTAAAAGTATACAGTTAAAAGAAAAAAAAAAAAAGGCATTTTTATTAATAAAAAATCCCTTCTAATAAAAGTCAGAACCACCACCCTTTTCTTTTTTTTATAAATAAATAAATAGACATATTTAGCATCACCACGTGCGTAATCACCCAAACTGTGCAATTGGCACATTCCTGATCTCGCACGGTAAACGGTGTAAGTGCAAAAACCCGCCAAAGTGCAAAATTGCGCATTTTTCTGTCACATCAAATCCAGAAAATTGCAATAAAAAGTGATCAAAAAGTCGCATATATGCAAGCAAGGTACCAATAGAAAGAACAGATCATGGAGCAAAAAATGACACCTCAAACAGCCCCATAGACCACAGGATAAAAGTGTTATAAGGATGGGAATATAGCTTTTTAAAACACACTTAGTTTTTTTTTAAAGGTTCTAATTTTTTTATAAAAATAAATTACATATCGTTGTAATTGTACTGACTTGAGAAACCTATAGAACATGTCAGTTTTACTATAAAATGAATGGCGTAAACACGAAACCCCCCAAAATGAAAACAAATTCCTTAGTTTTTTTATTTTTTTATTTCACTGAACAAGTTTTTTTTCTGGTTTTACAGCATACTTTACGGAAAAATTAAGTCTGTCGTTGTAAAGTACAATTAGTGGTGCAAAAAAATAAAGACTCATGTGGGTCTGTAGGTGAAAAAATGCAAATGCTATGGAGGAACGAGGAGGAAAAAATGAAACCGCAAAAACAAAAATTAGTGCGGTCCTGAAGGGGTTAAGATACTGTAAAATATGTATTTTATTCATTGGTATAATGTACTGTGCCTTGGATGCCCATAGAAGAGGAGCTGCTGTGTATCAGCCGAGGCCGCACCTGACAAGAGACACGTCTGTATCAGGGACCGGTCCCCGGGGATGTGACATAAGACTGCCATCAGGAAATCAGAGCTGCTGTTTTCCACTCTTCACACGCAGCCTGTGATGTAACGGCTTTTATGTAGAACGTCCCAAGCGTCCTGTTTGTTTTGATAAAACTCCACTACGTGGGCAGAGTCCAGCAGCCCCGGCACAGCGTCCTCTTCCATACGTCCCTGGATGCTTCCTGCATCTTATGAATGTATCAGCGTATAAGCTGCAGCAGAACGTGTTACCAATCATGCAATGACAGTATAAGTGTCGCCATACGATACACGACCATACAGCAACCTCTTTGCCTCCTCGCTCCTCCATGCAATGACAGTATAAGTGTCGCCATACGATACACAACCATACCGCAACCTCTCTGCCTCCTCGCTCCTCCATGCAATGACGGTATAAGTGTCACCATACGATACACGACCATACAGCAACCTCTTTGCCTCCTCGCTCCTCCATGCAATGACGGTATAAGTGTCACCATACGATACACGACCATACCGCAACCTCTCTGCCTCCTCGCTCTCTTCTCTCTGTAGACACCCATTTAGCAGCATGCTTTCGTACTGTGCATCTACCATCGGAGTTCCTATTAATCACATCACGCCATTTTTGGGCTTGTTTGGATAAACGTGACTATAAATATGATCGTAAAAAGAGACAACCACTTATAATAAACTAACTTGGTGTCTGACAGAGACATTTATCTTTTTTTTTAACGCATTGTTTACATGAAAAGAGGAGTATTAAGCAGTCGCCAAGTAGTGATATCATTCCCACCCAGCTGAAAGGGGAGGTCTAGGGTTATAAAAAATATATATATATATATAATTTTTTTTTTCCCAGAAACAATTACAGTTTTTTTGGTGGATTCAAAGATTGCAAAAAAAATTGTTCGCACGCAATAAACAAGTGAATAGTTTACTAAGGAATAGAGCGGAAAAGAAACAAGCACAATACGATACAAAGTATCTGGAATAATATAGTTAGCTCTAAAGTCTTACAACAATCCAAGACAACACAAAATAGTCACAGGGCTCAGTCAATCAGGCAGTCCTGTAAAAGGAAAAAGTCTCCTAGATTGTCTTTTACTGATTAGAGTCGGATACTAAAACTTGTTCTTTTATTCTATCTGTTTCTATTTTTAGACAGTTTTTTTTTTTACTGATTTTCTTTTATTTCACATTTCGTGCATTGCTATGGGGGCAGCCATATTGCCTGTTCTTAACAGTATTTAGTGACCTGCTTTACAGTCAGACTTATGGACATAGACGACAATAGGCAGACTCTCCCTTGAGATGAATGTGAGCGCGCTCTATGACCTGTGAAGAGGTGATTCCACAGGAAGCCGCTATTGTCTCCTCTATCTACTAATGTCACATGATGCTGCAATGCTGTACTGATCACTTTACAGCAGCCTTCTCTTATCACCACAGACACAATGAATGAATGTTAAAGCAACATTCACATCAGTGCCAGGATCCAAGGTTTCCCAGAAGAACATTGACTAGGGCATCACACTGTCTCCACCAGCTAGGTCTTCTTCCCATAGGGCATTCCAGTGTCATCTCACCTCCAGGTAATAAAAGCATATGTAAAAGAAATGTGTAAAACATCAGCCTATTTTCTTCCAGTTCTGTTATCCATTATGGGCGTGTTTGGCAGTGAACACATACTATCATAGCCAGCATTAAAGGAGAAGTACGGCCATTTTTAAAATTCGTCATCCAGCAGGGGCAGGAGGGAAATTGATGGAGTAAGTACAAACTTGCCTCTCTCCGTGCCCGCAATGAGCCAGACTCTGGACCCTCGCTGGAAGGCATTTCCCCCCGAGTTGTGATGACGTCACAACTTGGAGAAAAAGGCCTGCCCCAGCTGATGGACTGGCGGCTTTGTCCATCGGTGACTGGAGCAACGTCCCGCCCCAGTCACTGACTGGCTGAGGGACCATTCCACGGGCACAGGGAGAGGTAAGTTAGTACTTGTAATGAAATTCCTCCCTGCCCCTGCCAGCTGACAAATTTTAAAAACGGACGGACTTCTCCTTTAGCTTCTTCTGCATGTGCCCTACAGTAGCTCTTCTGTGGGATCAGAAGGAATCGGCTAGCCGTCACATAATATTTACATCTTTTAGAGTAGTGTACTCCATGGATCTCCATTTTTCCTTGAAGAGATTCAGTGGCATACATATATTTGATGATAGAAGAAAAGCACCAAGCACTCACCCATGGCAGCAACAAGGTAAGCCTTTTAAATCATATCTTTATATAAAGCGGGGATTTAGAGAGTGCTCCTGGTGCGTTCCACTGACAGTGAAAGGCACCTGCATTGCTCTCTCTATACGCCCACTTTAAATGAAGATATGAATTAAAAGGCTTACCTTGTTGCTGCCATGAGTGAGTGCTTGGTGCTTTTCTTCTATCATCATGTACGTTTAATGCCTGAAGCATCCTCTAAGCCACGCAGTATGTTTGTTGCAGTCACCTGGGACTGTTTCCCTGTGTCCGAACTCGGTCGAGTGTATTAACTCTGTTGCGGTAGTGCTGCCCGCTGTTGTTCTGCACCTGTTTATACATATTTATTTACTGATACCCCATTATCCCCCCAGGCATCTGCATGTACGGTAGGTGCTGGTTGGAAGAACCATCTACACAATTTTTTCTGAAAACTAATGTTGATGGAAAGGAAAATAACTTTCTAAGAATTTCCTTCCACTTTTAGACATTCTATTATTCATCGGGATCCTTTACGGAAAAGCACATGACAAGCAGATGATACATTTCCCCAGTTATTCACAATTTTAGTTCATATTTTAAGATCAGATGCAGAACTTATTTGCCAACTACGTCAATGCAAGTGCGTTCTGATAATCGATCAGAAATACAATATGGTGCCAGTAGGGACTATAGGGTTTTATGTAAGAGGACTGACAGTAGAGGAAAAGCTGCCGGGGGGGTCCTTATCTTTCTCTTTTAGCATATTCTTCTCCCATGAACAATAGATTACAGAGGGGATATTTCACATATTCCCTTAAAAAGGGGACTCCAATGAAAAACAATTATCTTTAAATCAACTGATGTAATAAAGTTATATAGATTTGTAAATTACTTTTATTTCAAAGTCTCTTTTCCTCCCATTGGGGCCAGGCCGGGACGGTACCGTTCTATTCATATGTGACACTTAAAGCGAATGTACCTGATGGTACATTCACTTTAATGGCTTAGTACAATTCAGAAAATGCTTCAAAGTCAGAGGAAAGCCTTGTGCACTGTAACCATCAAGCTTTTGGGCCCAATTCTGAAACAATTGCTGTGGTTATTCCTTTTAAAGGGGATAACTCAGATCCCAACCTTTTATCGGCAAGTAGGGGCTATTGTCTGTGGGTGCTGTGTGTGTCTGATTAGGCCCAATGGTGGATCTTCTAGCACAGTTTTTAGCCCAGCCATTTCTGAAAAACTATAAATGCAGGGATATTTGACATTATGTAATATTATATGACTTTATATAACTCACCGAATAACCCTCAGTTTTCTTTTGGCACCATTTCAGCAAAGCATTTCTTTTGGAGCCGCCATATTCTCTGGCTAAAGCGGCTAAGGGGTCTTTTCTTTCCACACTGAACAAAGAAAAAAAAAACTTAATTATATGGTAATGTAACAAGGAGAAAGCTATAGTCAGATATCCATCCATACATATATGTCATTATTATTTTAAATGCAGGTAATATCATGTATTTCAGTAAAGTACTGCTTTCATGATGGATGAAGATAGATAGATAAATGTAGAAGATGATCCACAGCACTCCAGGTAACGTGCAAAAAGTGAAGTTGATTTATTCAAAGCAGCATATTACAAAAAGGAGCAACACAGCAAACTACGCACAACGTTTTGCCGGGGCATCCGCTATTTTCAAGCACTTGAAAATGGCGGATGCCCCGCCGAAACGTCGTGCGTAGTTTTATATGTTGCTACTTTTTGGAATATGCTTGTTTGAATAAATCAACTTCACTTTTTGCACGTTACCTGGAGTGCTGTGGATCATCTTCTACATTTAGCTACTTTGGAACTGGTCGTTTCCCAGTCTACTGGCACTTGCTCGCTTAGACTTGTTGTGCTGTCCATCTCCTGCTAATAGATAGATAGATAGATAGATAGATAGATAGATAGATAGGAGATAGATTGATAGATAGATAGATAGATAGATAGATAGATAGATAGATAGATAGGAGATAGATAGATAGATAGATAGATAGGAGATAGATAGGAGATAGATAGGAGATAGATAGGAGATAGATAGGAGATAGATAGGAGATAGATAGGAGATAGATAGGAGATAGATAGATAGATAGAAGATAGATAGATAGATAGATAGATAGGAGATAGATTGATAGATAGATAGATAGATAGATAGATAGATAGGAGATAGATTGATAGATAGATAGATAGATAGATAGATAGATAGATAGATAGATAGGAGATAGATAGATAGATAGATAGATAGATAGATAGGAGATAGATAGATAGATAGATAGATAGATAGATAGATAGATAGATAGGAGATAGATAGGAGATAGATAGGAGATAGATAGGAGATAGATAGGAGATAGATAGGAGATAGATAGGAGATAGATAGGAGATAGATAGGAGATAGATAGGAGATAGATAGGAGATAGATAGATAGATAGATAGATAGATAGGACAATAGATAATTAGAATCAAATATGAGATGAATCACAGGACACAGCAGATGCCTCCTAAGCTCAATATTGCCCAAGGCGTTAGAAACTTATTGCAAAGTCATATATTGTCCTAGCATTTTCCTTGGCCAGGGATTAATAAAGATGTGATTAGATATTAGTCTAAACAAGACGCTGACTGATCTAATTAGAAGACGACAAATGATCTTTTCACAAAGCGTTATCTGGAGGTGGCCAGTGCTAGGAGAGAGGAAGGGAGAAATGAAAGAACAATGCATCAGCACCAAGGAAGGAAAGCTATGGACTTATTATAGAACAATAGATACTACTTTCTAAATAGGAAAATCTTAGCATCTAATTATCTTATTTCGTTGGCCAATAATAGTCAGTCAATCAAAATTGGAATGTGACTTAATATCTAACTATAAATATACAAGGTAAACTACTATTATAAGGTCACTGGAGAATAAAGGGTGTCCTAAAAACACTGTTGTATTTTATTTTTAATGCAGAATTGAGTGGTGATCCCTATAGATCCCCCCTCTCCACACACACACACACACACACACTTATACTCTCGCTATCGGCACAAGCGGGGAACTAGGAGCGAGCGAGCGAGCACTGACCTGACAGGTCGGCGCACGTTTGCTCCCAGTAATCGCCCCGTCTAATAGGAGCTTTAGTCTCAGGTAACAAGAGGAGGAGTTCACAGCAGCAATCTTCGCATATAGTCTTAAAGGGAACCAATCACCTCAAGTTTTAAGAATCAATGCCTGAATGACATCAGACCAGGAGCCTGTGCAGGACTGGTAGAGGTAAGTTATGTCAGCACTCTACCAGCAGCTGATTAGCTCATCTGTATATTTTCCACAGAAAAACCCTTTAAAGGAGAAGTCCGGCCATTTTTAAAACCTGGCAGCTGGCAGGGGGGAATTTGAACAGGAATACAAATCTACCTCTCCCCTTGCCTGTGGTGAGCGGCGGGACTAGGCTCCAGGATCTCTGAGGCTGACATGTCCCAACCCGGCTGATGGACTGATTGCTCAGCCAGTCAGTGACTGGGGCAGGACGCCGCTCTAGTCGCTGATTGGCTAAGCAGCCAGTCAATCAGCCGGGATGTCATCACAACTCTGGTGTGGGTCCCGAAGCCGGTCCCGCCACTCACGGCAGGCACAAACTTCTGATCAAACTCCCCCTTGCCTGCCGGCTGACGGATTTTAAAAATAGAAAAGTCTTTTAGATGGCACTTGTGTCTATGAGTGGTGCTCGCAGTAAAAAAAATATCACAGCAATATTGTAAAAGTTCAATCTCAGCAGTCACCAAAATACTTAATAATACATAATAATTTTTATTGTAGAAAAAAAATCCATCACAAAATACTGTTGCTGTTTTATTTTGTGATGGATTTTTTCCTACAATAAAAAAGTATGAAGCATTATGGTGAGTGCCGAGATTCCACCTTCCTTTATTCTATGCAGGTTCTCAGTAGAAATGAGCGGACCGTCTGACTTTTGGTCCGACGGCATCGGCGCTCTCTCGTCATGCCTGTGATCCCGGCCAATTAGTTGCAATCCCGCGAACATGCGGCCAGGATATTCCAGGGATTTCAATATTGATTCCCTAGAATATCCTAGCCGCATATCCTGGCGCAACTATGCGGCTGGGATCACAGGCATGACGAGAGAGCGAACTGCTTTCGGAACAAAAATCCGAACAGTTCGTTCATCTCTAGTTCTCAGCCCAGTTAATTATTAGACACCTCTCTCAAGAAGACCACAACCTCCTATACATTTCTATAAGTTCTCGAACAAAGAACGAGAATATTGTCGATAATAGAATTGCAGTACTATACAAACAATAACAAGACTATTCAATTCCGCTGAATGTAGAATGACAATAAGTAAAAGTAATTAATATTGTCACAAGATAACACACAAGACAAGCGGACAGAAGGAAGGACCTTGAAGAAGGTTTCCCTGACGTCACAATTCTTGGGAAGTCTTCTCTTGTCAGGACAGAAGAAAGTTCAAGCACAACTCATTGAGTTAAAAGGTGCTTCAAGTCCACCGACCCCCAGGGAGGAAATGGCCCCAAACCAAACAAAACAAATGCTATATGTCTGACAAGGTCAGGACTATGTGCAGAATAAAACATGAGATCCACGTTGGACTCCAAGTGCTTAAGACACCGGGAGAATTGAAGGAAGTGAGGCATTCTAGAATTCCTTAATCCTCTGGTGTGCCATTGACAGCTGTCCGTATGGATGAAGTGATTGTACATTTCCCTCTAGGAAGGATGTAGTCCGGCGTAAAAGTGTCATCAATGTCAAGGAGCAAAGGGTCCCGTTCATTCACACACTGAGGGAGTCCAAGACTAAATGTCTTGTAATAAAGATGGTGTAAATAATATATGTAGTAAAAATGGTAAATATTCTGTTGTGCGGAGATTGAAAGGACTCGCAATAATTCTGCACTAACCTTTCACATATGAATTTATTAGATATAGTTCAAAATAAGATAAACTAACACTCCTTAAAGGGGAAAATGCTGTTAAAATGGAACTTACAAATGTGTTTGTGACTGCAATGGAAATTGTAGAATTACATGGACTTTATCGGCTAATATCGAGCTTCAAATTCCCCAAAGGTTTTTCCCTTTACGGTGAGTTTTGACATAGTAAAATGAATCATCGTGGTTCATGGACTTATTTGATCGGTAAACCTAACACCACAAAAATTCAGAGACTGATAAGGGTTAAAGGGATTTTTTTGATACCAAAATGTAAGGCTATGTTCACACATTGTAATACAACGGGCGTTGTTTGACACTGATGTTGTTTTGAGTGTCAAACAACGGGCACTGTGTTACGTGTTCTTCCGGTGGATATTGCATTATTGGCCGTAGGAACATTATTTTCCCCCGTACCAGTCTGCTGGCCGTATATCTGTGAATGACTGAATGTAAATAATGGGCGTAGTTAGAACAGTCGTTCTATCAATGAATTTGTAAACCTACGGCCGTTGTGTTGAATGACCACTATGACCGTAGTTTTCTTAATTCATTACAGTGTGTTAACATATACTAAAGCCCCTATTACACAGGGCGATATCCGAGAGCAGGCAAATGCTGACCTGAGCACTCTCTTGCTCCACGTTTCCCGCTTGCTGTCGGCACTAATACATGCACCAACAGCGATCGGGTAAGTGCGGGGGGGAAGGTTCCCAGATGATCCTATCCGGGCAGCCCATTTGGAGATAGCGGTCCGTTCTTTTTACACGGAGCAACAGCAGCAGATCATTGCTATCCGGATCGTTTGTCTTAACATGTTGAAAGACAACAATCAGCCGACATGGTGCATGTCAGCTGATCGTTGCCTTTTATTACACAAAGCGATTATTGCCCATAATGACCGATAATCGGCCAAATACGGCCGATAATTGCTTTGTGTAATAGTGCCTTAAGTCTGAATTTTTAAAAGATTTTTTTTTTTAAGTACATGGTTTTGTTAGATTAACCCTTCAGAGTGGTGGCAAGGTGTTGTACCATCTGTTATTGAGCCATTGGGAGTCTCTACATTTCCAATTCCTTATATTTCAGGGGGAAGGACCAGAGCTGGACTCTTTGCCAGCAGAACTCACTTCCTTCCTCTTACTTGTCTGGCCAATCACAGGATTACAGCATTTACTCCTCTCTACATAATGAGGAAAATGCACTGGGATATACTGGACAGCAGGGCTCAGGGATAATTTACCATACTGTATTATAGATGGCACATGGGGGAGAATACCTACATTGATGCACTGTCTTGTAAAGCAGCCACACAGCAAGGAAGGAGTTAAACTAAGCACTAAACCACTGCTGAGGATGATGAGGACAAGTCTGCCTGGGGTGAAATTTACATTCAGGAGGTAGTGTATATACGGTACCAACACTGGTATTTACACCAGGGGCAGCTGTCCAGAACTTTATGGGTCACCAGATACGACAAGGAAGTTTTAAATTTACCTTTCATTTATACTATGGATCCTCTGGAGGAAGCAGACTGGATCACAGACTGACATGTCAATTCTTTAAGTGGAGAAGCATGGAAAGCGTAGGCGTGCAAGCCCTCCCATTCAGGATTCAAGTCCACGTTGGGGGGAGGGGGATCCGCATGGAATTTCAGAGCCAATTCCATAGTGTGAACGGGCCCTTACTGTTAGCAAAAGCTAAGCCCTGTGTGGACAGGAGTTTGCAGGGAAGTGAGACAACCTAGTGGCCAGTTATTTTGGGGTTTTGTTTTGTAGAAATTAGTAATTTTTTGGTAAATCAATGATTTACAAATATAATCACAAAGGCTACTGTATGGAGGAAAACTG
Organism: Dendropsophus ebraccatus; assembly: GCF_027789765.1. Lineage (NCBI taxonomy): Eukaryota > Metazoa > Chordata > Amphibia > Anura > Hylidae > Dendropsophus > Dendropsophus ebraccatus. Next base: position 81,973,029 of record NC_091464.1, read on the forward strand.
AGATGTAAGGATGGGTACTGAATGTCTGCTCAGTGGAGGGAGGCTGACCTTCAGGACCATTGCAGTCAATGCTTTAGGTACCCCTCAAAATAAAGTTTACAAAAATTTATATTAAAAAAAAAATTGAAAAAAATCTGCCTATGACTTTACATTACTGGAATGTTTCTTCACTTTGGCTAGACATACTTATAAGATTACATCTCTAAAGAACTTGTGTCTAATAAGAAGCAGCTCTGAGTAAGGAAGCCCTTGTGCAGATTGAGAAATACAGAGGGGGTTATTATAAATATGTTATGTCTACTTGGGCCTTCAGGGTGATCTATAATTATAAGCGGCTAGCCGTGGTTTCTTACCTGAGAAGTAAACTTGGACTTGACAAGATATTTTGCTAAACATGTTAAATAATACCTACATAGTTTTACTTAAAAGGGCTGCCAGGATGAGACTACTCTGTTATAGACTTCTGGATAAATAGTGGGGGATCCTCTGTACAGGTTGCTCATGTCTTGACTAGGAGGGACAAAGAGCATCTCTTGATGTGAAAGACCTGTCCTGTATTACACAGAAGGCCTACTGATCTTAAAGGGGTCTATGTAATTCTTAGATTCCCCTGTTGTGGGGCTGCAGGAAATCTGAGTAGTAAGGGTCCTATGGCTGCTTGATCAATAATGTAAATGAGCGCCAATCTAATAGATTGGTGATCGTTTATCGAGCCTATTACATGGCTCAATGTACGTTTAGCAAGGGCTGCACAGACATCGCCCTTGCCCTAAACTGTTATACATTACCTCTCCATGCTGCTGGTCTTCTCCTGCCCTCTGCTTGCTTTCTGGCGCCGCCACTGCAGCTTCACAGCAGTCTCTGAGCTGACAGGCTGCTCAGCCAATCACTGTCCAAGACCGCCACAGCCAGTGATTGGCTGAGCAGCCTGTCAGCTAAAAGACCTGCTCTGAAGCTGCAGCCGCGCTGCCGGGAAGCAAGCGGAGGGCAGGAGAAGACCATAAGCGTAGAGAGGTAATTTATACAGTTTATTCAATCCTTAGCTCCATGTAATAGGGCCCTTAGTGGCAGGTTTTCTCCACTGACTGCAGATGGTCATTTGGGGCTCTACATGGACTAATAGGACTACAACCTATTGCTCATTGGCATTTTTTTGTATATATATATATATATATATATACACATATATTATAATAAGCGTGTTTGAAAAAGAATAACATGGATGGTCTAACTTCAAAATGTATGCAACATCAGCTCACTGTTCACTTATCCAGTAAATATGGTACACCTAGGCGAGAGCAGCGTGAATATATGATGTGGGCCATCACCCGGAAAGTTCAAAGTAGAAGAGTTCGATCCACAGCTCCATAAAAAGTTGAATTTTTATTGTAATATATTAAAAAAGCCTCATCAAAGAGTCTCGAAACACAGGACTAGCCAGGTATGCCTCCGGGAAGGACCTGTCGTTTGGCTGGTCTCCCTGAGATCAGCGATCTGTTTCTCTTATCCCTGGTCTAAGTTACTGTACTTGTACTGTGTGACACTGCTGTTTCCTTTACTTTCTAACTGGCCAATAGAGCAACCTATTGGTGTCAAGTCCTCCTCTTTACTTTTCACATAAGGTATAACTTATTTAGCGTTATAACCTTCTCCCCCATACAGATTGACTCTTGTGACAAGACAAAACGACAGAAAAAAAAAACACACACACACACAAAAACAATACAAATCAGTTACCATTATCACATTGATTCCCATTGATTTCATATAAATGGATGACCTCTAAAAAACCTCTAGAAAATAAATCAATATAAAGCCTAAAAAAAAATGAGCAATAAAAGGTAACATGCAAAAACAAGAGCAAAGAAGCATCGGAGCAACATAAAGGATTCAGGGATTCATTAAGGGAAGGGGTCAATATCTGTTCTTTCTGTAATTTCTCTCATTTATTACATGGACCTTGGACAATTGAAGATGATGTGGAACACGTGAAGGTAATTGAAATAAATGAATGAATGACAAGCCGTTTTAGCCGATCTGGAAAACAATGTGCGAGATCCCAGGAGTCTCTTGTACTTTGTCAATGTCATTGCCCTTAATGGTTGTTGTTGTAAAAATAAGAAGTTACAGCAAAGCTAATGACTCTCATTTCACCCCTTGTTTGTGTCAACATCGTTCAGCAATTGGTACACTTAGCTTCTTGTAGTCAATACCAATATATTAAAGTGTACCTGTCATTATAACTTTCAAAGCTTAAATCAACAGGGGATGTGATATAAAGCATCTTTGCAATTTACATTAGTTTTTTTTTTATCATGCTTTAAAACAAAAATACTTACTTGTATCCAGGTCCAGTCTCCTGAAGGCAGCTTTTTAGTCTTGTGCTGGTTAAAAAAAAGGGGCAGGACATCCTGGTCATCTGCACACTGACAGAGAAGACAGTCATGGAATTGATTGAGCCGTGACTCTTTGTACTGGCCGTGACTTCATGTGTTTAGTCTCTTTTTTTTTTTTTTTTTAACCAGTAAAAGACTAAAAAGCTTTAGGAGACTGGACCTGGATACAGTAAGTATAGCTGTTATATATAGCTGCCTTCAGGAGACTGGACCTGGATACAGTAAGTATAGCTGTTATATATAGCTGCCTTCAGGAGACTGGACCTGGATACATTAAGTATAGCTGTTATATATAGCTGCCTTCAGGAGACTGGACCTGGATACAGTAAGTATAGCTGTTATGTAGCAGCCTTCGGGAGAGTGGACCTGGACACAAGTAAGTATAGCTGTTATATAAACAAAAGGTTAAAGGAGTTGTTCACCAATTTTTTTTTTTCCTTTCAAATCAACTGGTGCCATAAAGTGCCAGAGATTTGTAATTCACTTCTATTAAAAAATCTCAAGTCTTCCAGTACTTATCAGCTGCTGTGTGTCCTGCAGGAAGTGGTGTATTCTTTCCAGTCTGAAACAGTGCTCTCTGTTGCCTCCTCTGTCCAGGTCAGGAACTGTCCAGAGCAGCAGCAAATCCCCATAGAAAACCTCTCCTGCTCTCCAAACTGGAAATAATACAACTTAATGTTGGGCATACAGCAGCTGATAAGTACTGGAAGGCTTGAGATTTTTAAATAGAAGTAAATTACAAATCTCTGGCACTTTATGGCAGCAGTTGATTTGAAAGAAAAAATTTTTTTGGTGTACAACCCCTTTAAGGAGGTGCAGCTCGCGGTCATAGATGTGGCAAATGTGACGCCACAATGGCGTCTAACAAGACATTAGAAACAACATGCTGGTCAAAAGAAAATATTTAGTTGAATTTGCGTCCCTATGTTTCATCTAAATTGGCCAATTGTTTTTTTCGTTCACTAACGCAACTTTGCAACACATGAATTGTACCTGTGAAGCTTCGTCCTTTATAACACAAACAATATGAGTTGATCTCATTGAATAGCGTCAAAATTACTGTAAAATGCACAATCGAGATTAATAAAACATCACATGTGAACATAGCCTCGAATTAGTCATATTGATTGGATTGAGATTTCGAATCAAATATAAAAAAATCCTGAATTACTGTATATGCAGCCACAAAGGGTTGGCAACAGAACCAAGCAATCCTCAGCAGATGTACATACAAGAAAGGTAGCACTCACCGGACTTTTTACTTGCAAATGACAGACATTATCCCATCCCAAGGCAGGGTTGTGGACGCTGACAAGTGGCTACAGCTGTTTCCTGCCAATAATGGCTGTAGCCACACATTTGTCAGCGTTCATGACCCCTCCTTCTATGGAATAAAGTTTGTCATTTGCAAGTAAAGTCTGGTGAGTGCCACCTTTCTTGTATGTATGTGATCCTCAGACTGTGAACCTGTTAATGAGCAACTCCAGACACTTGCTGGGCCAATCGCAGCGGGATACCTTACTCGTGTCTCAACTAGTGCAGACGTGAGCCTCGGTAGTGCCAGGAATTTACCTTTTTGCGATTGGACAATGGACTTAGGGGCTCACTGCTATCTGGGTAACCATACACTGTGAAGTTGAAGTCAACAAGGGTCACCTGAAACCAGTCCAGCACAGAGACACAATATGGTACTTTACCTGAGTTTACTTTGAGGTGATAAAGAATCCAACACAAAAGGTGAAGAGTTTCTTGATCCAAAACCTAATGACGTGTGAGTATTAAGTGACTCCAGAGAGGGACTCTTGCGCGGAAACCGATCTGGAGTCAGGTCGTCTTTTTGTCCTTTCAATTTATCTGTATATAAATCAAATTATTACTTATTTCTTAAATACGGCAATGGATACACAAAAATACATAATGACAGGTTACGGTAATCGTATCTTACAGCTAAGTATTACACACATAGCAGACGGGTAGTGAAAGAAGTGTAAGCAGTCTGTGCGGAATGAAGGGGAGAGGAGTCAACATTCACATTCTAATGCAGAAAACATTCATGTATTTTATTGCCCATTTAGAAGAAATGAATCCTAGATGAAAGCCACACTGTGAGGCTATAGAGAGCCAAAGCATAGCAATTATCTAAGGTGCACAACAGATTTATTATAGGATGGGAAACTCCCCTGCATTATCATCATTATATGGTAAGAAACTCCAGCAGCACGATGGACTTACAATCTGTTACGCCTTTATCTTGTAGTTAAAAAATAGCTGCTTTTTTAATAATTTTTTTCTCATAATTTTTTTTTTTAATTATTGGTTGCTGTATATACAAATGTAACCCATTGTGTATTGTATTTTTGATGGATTTAATGTAACTATCTGTTGTGTTATGTATATAGCTGTCCATGTTTGCTCTATGTCACAGTGGTTTTCTATGTTTTAATCGTACCCGAAAGGGGAGGAGCTAGGGAGTCAGGTGACCCCCACTCCAACTCTTGGTGTAGTACACGACAACCATGATTAAGGGCTGACAGCCTTAAACATGTAGGGACTATGTTATGTGCTATTTTCATTTTTTTTTTTTTTTTTTTACTACAAAATAAAGCCTCGGCAGGTTTGGACCATCGCTAGTTATGATCATCATCAAAAGGGCTGAAACTGGAGAAGAGATTTCTGAGTTAACATAAAAGGTCCTCTCTAAAATAAAAAATAAACAATTTTTTGTGCACAAAAAAAAAAATAAAAAAAAAATAATGCACATACTCTACTTTCACAGGTTGTCAAATGTGGGGAAACAAAAGTAAGGAATAAACACAATAAAACCCGCTTAGGCTAGGTTCACACTGCGTTTTCAGCATCCGTTTAACGCATCCGTTTTTTGCAAAAAACGCATGAAAAACGGATTGCAAAAAACGGATTCATTTGTGTGCATCCGTTTTTCCATTGACTTCCATTATAAAAAAAAACGGATCCGTTTTTTTTGGCGGACCAAAACGGACCAAAAAACGTTGCTGACCCTATTTTTCTGGACGTTAAAAAAAACGGATCCGTTAAACGGATGCTGAAAACGCAGTGTGAACCTAGCCTTAGCAGAGAGTGAGCCATAACATTACTACAACCAGCCTAATATTGTCCTCTTTATGCTAACAAAACGGCTCTGACCCATTGATCTATGGATTCCACAAGACCTCCGCAGGCGTCCTGTGGTATCTGGTACCAAGACATTAGCAGCAGGTCCTGTAAGTTAGGAAGAAGTGAGGCCTATGTGGACTGGACTTGCTGTTCCAGCAGACTTCACATATATATTCTGCAAAAAGAGTCTGTGGAGCCTCATTTAAAGGGGTTATCCAGCACTATAAAAAATGGCAATTTTTCCCCCTCTCTTGTCTTCAGGTAGGGTGTGGTTCGCAATTAAGCTCCATTTACTTCAATGGAACTGAGTTTTAAACCGCACCCAATCTGGAGGCAAGAGTGGTGCAAAAGTGGCCATGTTTTTCTAGCACTGGATAACCCCTTTAAGAGTCCCGAAACACAAGAGTAGCCAAATAACCCTCCAGGAAAGGACCTAGCCAAGGGACGGCTCCTGTAGGGAGACCACCAAAACCACCATATTAAGTGGTCCCTTCAGTCAATATCCAACTCAATTTACGAGTCCAAGGACAAAAGAGAAAACCAAAGCCAGGTCTCCTTCCAGGCTGGGTCCTTCCCTGGAGAGATATCAGGCTAATCCCCGGTTTCAGGGCCCTTAAATGAGGCCCCACAGACTCTTTCTGCATACAGTATTTCCCAGGGGCCAATGCAGCTAGGATTTCACTGCATTGAGCGCTTTAACTGACAGCTGACAGTATCTTCTTTGACTGGTCTCCCCGAGATTAGTGATCTGTTTACTGTACAGACACATTATGGAAACACCACACAAGAATTAGTGTTTTGGAGATGAGCTGAACCAGTCCATCCCAACTTGCCCCCCTCCCTTTTCTATACTTGTCCATTTTTCTTCTTTCAATTCATCAGCTGAAAAAAACTGACTGTTCATTTACTGCCCAACTACCCCAACTCCTGCCAGGCGCTATTATTGTGAGGTGATCAATTTTAGTCATTCAACTCAAATGTGTTTCAAGCCATCTTCACCTGGCAGTATTCCCAAGCCAAAACCAGGATAGGGTCCACTACACATGACAGGGTTGGTGTACAAATACTGGTGTAAAACCCTGACCACAATACTGCCAATATCAAAGCAGCCTTAAAGGGTAGTTTAGAAAAAAAAAAAAAAAAATAGTTTAAATCAACTGGTGTCAGAAAGTGCCAGAGATTTGTAATTTACTTCTAATAAAAAGAAATACGGTACTTATCAGCTGCTGTATGTCCTGCAGGAAGTGATGTATTCTTTCCAGTCTGACACAGTGCTCTCTGCTGCCACCTCTTTCCATGTCAGGAACTGTCCAGAGTAGTAGCAAATCCGCATAGAAAAACTCTCATGTTCTCCAGACTGGAGAGAATACACCACTTCCTGCAGGACATACAGCAGCTGATAAGTACTCGAAGACTGGAGATTTTTTTTTAATAGAAGTAAATTATACAGACAATCTTATCTCTCACCATCATGTTATAGAGCAGGAAGAGATGAGCAGATTGACGTATATCTTAATGGGAAAAGATTCAGCATAACTTGTAACATGTTGATTGAAATCCCTGCTCATGCTATCTTAAGGAGTCCAGTGGGCGGGGTCACTCAATGGACTGGACTCTTTAGCATGGAAACATCAGAGATTTCAATCAATATCTTACAAGTTATACTGAATCGTTTCCCTTAAAGTTATATATCAATCCGCTCAGCTCCTCCTGCTCTATAACATGATGCTGATAGATAAGGTAGCATTTTCATGGTGACAGGTTCCCTTTAAGTAAGTAGTATTGGAAATTTGTATAACTTAGGAATTGGGAGGGGGGTACTGGGCATTTGTCCAGGTACTAGACACTAGAAGTAGTGCTTCGGGGGACATAATTTTTGTTCTAGATGATAGAACTCCTGGCTACAACTCTACTATGATTAATCTTTATATGCTAAATCTGGAGTTCCTTTTACTGCTGTCTAGTAAGAAGAAGCTGCCCACACTGGGAGTTACAATAGGACGGGAGTATCACGTTTTCTTCTAACAGGAGAGACAGCTAAGATTCTACAGCCGTGACCAAAATACTTTGAAGAAGATTCAGGGTGCCTTCCCCTAAGTTCTCCGCACTTTTCCCATCCCCTCGTCCTGTGTGAACACTGCAGCCTCTGTTCTCCGATTACATCACTTCTGTTTTTAATGGGAAGAACACAAAGCAGCCCTTGTATTCTGGGCCAAACATTATTGGGACTCCGCTGGTTTCTATTATTATGTCCTACAGTTGGCAGTAAACTCTGGACACATATAATCGGCTGACATTTATAAAGAAAATACACATTGCCCAGCCGACCCTCCAGTGTCACTGAGTATACTGTGTAAAGTGAATTAACTACATGTCCCCCCCCCCAGTGTTTCACAGGCACGGGGAGAGGTAAGTAATAATTGTTTATTATGTCCCCCCCCCTGGCAGCTGACAATGAAATTAAGGGTAGCTTCACACGTACCGGATTTGCAGCATGGATCAGAGTTTGCAGCTAATTCCGCAGCGAATCCTGGTACAGTGAAGCTTAATGGGGTTACATATCTGCCAGTATGTGACCTGGCCCCTTTACCCACACGCAGCCCCCGGCCCGGAGCATATATTACCTGCTTGGCGCCGCAGCTGTGTGTGAGGCTCCCGGGGTCCTTACTAAAGTAGAGATTTATAGTGTCTGAATCTATATTCAGACACTATAAATCTCTAGTTTAAAAAGGACTTTTTCTCAATAGGGTTTAGGTCAGATAAGGCAGGGGGTCATATGATTATTCTTTCATCCTTAAAGGGGTACTCCATTGAAAATCCTTTTCTTTCAGATCAACTGTTTCAGAACGTTACATTGATTTGTAATTTACTTCTATTTAACAATTTCCAGTCTTCCAGTACTTATCAGCAGCTGTATGTCCTGCAGGAAGTGGTGTGTTATTTCCAGTCTGACACAGTTCTCTCTGCTGCCACCTCTGCACAAAATAGGAACTGTCCAGAGCAGGAGAGGTTTTCTATGGGGATTTGCTCCTGCTCTGGACAGTTCCTGACATGGACAGAGGTGGCAGCAGAGAGCACTGTATCAGACTGAAAAGAATACACCACTTCCTGCAGGACATACAGCAGCTGATAAATATGGGAACACTTAAGATCTTTAAATAACAATTACAAATCTATATAACTTTCTGAAACTAGTTGATTTGAAAGAAAAAGATTTTTGTCGGAGTAACCCTTTAACTGCTATCCATGCGGTGGAACACTGTGATGCATGTGATGGTCCTGCATAAAAATCAGGGTTTACTAAAATGATAGATGTTTTTCCAGAGCCCCTGCTTAAAGTGTCTCCTATAACTGGAAGTAGGTTTGGGACTGGATTTGGACTTCAACAAGAAAAGGTCCAATTTGCTTTTGCCTATTACCGATCCAGCCACGGGCCCATCCTTCTGGTCCATTGAGACATCTCATCAGTCCGTAAAACCTTTGTAAAACCATCTTCAGATATTTCTTGGCCCACTCTTGACGTTCACCTCCTTTTGTTTTCAGGACTGGGGCTTCCTTGGCCATGTCTCCGAGAACTAAACACCTGGCACTTCAGGGAGGCTGAAGTTTTGGACAATGACAGCATAAATAAGTAGCATGGAACGAATTGTTGGGGGTCAGTGACGTTATCCGGACCAGAACACTCAGGGCGAGGTTTATCAAACATGGTGTAAAGTGAAACTGGCTCAGTTGCCCCTAGCAACCAATCAGATTCCACCTCTCATTCCTCACAGACTTTTTGAAAAATGAAAGGTGGAATCTGATTGGTTGCTAGGGGCAACTGAGCCAGTTTTACTTTACACCATGTTTGATAAATCTCCCCCTCAGTGTATGATTTCCCGCCACTGCCAAAGTTGGATGCCGCCCTAGGCTGTATCCATGTTTTCCAGGACTCCCCAGGGCTGCATCCACCTTCTACAGTCGCGGAGAATCTGAGCGTTCAGATCCAGATAACGTCGCCGAACCCGAACATTTTGACAGGTTTGCTCTACACTATGAATAAGCATTGAATTGCTCATCGGATGATGGCTGGAAAATATTGGCCTGTTCAGCTATTGCAATAGGACCCTTAGGGGGGACATAAATCTCGTATTTTCCAGATGACCATTTTTTACATTGAACAGTATCCTAGACAATCTTGAATTTTAAAAAACCCAATGTTTGTGCCTGTTTTCACTACAGCCCTACCTACAGTACATCAAACTGACAGAACTCTTTAGAAAATGGAAGTCAGGTCAAGAGTTGCACATACAGTAAATGGAAGCTCATGTGGAAATATTTCACATTATACCTTATTATTGAGGTAATGGATGTTGAGAAAAGAAAATCCTAACCTGTCCAGCGGGATTTAATCTTGGAAAACAAGACAATACAGCCGTCTCTATGATTATATACTTAATGAAACTGAATCCAAAAAACACAGTCCATGATGCCAGCATTGTACATTTATAGACCTCAGATCTTGTTTCAGGATTTCATCTGACTCCTGAATGGCCAATTATTAGATTCTTTAAGGGAATCTGTCAGCTCCCGGGCTCTACCTAAGGTGCTGACAGTGTGCTGGAGTTGGCAGTCCCCTAGTAAGCATGGTGACTTTTGTTTATTTTCCATATAGTGCATTATGCACAATTTCACATCTCCTACTGTAATGAAGAGGTAAAGAGGAGTTGTTTGTGCCACACTTCTCCATTCTTTCCTCCTCCCTCTTCTTTATAAACAATCAATGCTGCCCGGCCTTCTGCTCGCTCAGCTGTCAGCCAGTGTCTCTGATTGCAGATCAGTCCTCTGTAGGCAGGTTATATGTCAAATAAACTGTGTAGGTGCTGTGGTCTAGGGGTAACTCACCTGTCTAGTAACCTGCCAGCAGTTTGGTCTCTGGTTCAAATCCCCTGATGGACATGAAATAGGTGTCTTTTTTTCCCTTCTCATTATTGTATCATTGTTAAGGCTATGTTCATACACAGTATTTTTGCTCAGTATGTTGCAAACATAACCAGTAGTGGATTGAAGAGGCTATGTTCACATGCTGTTGAAATTGAGTGGATGGCAGCCACTTAATGGCAAATAATTACTGTTATTTTAAAACAGACAATATTTTCGATTAAATGACGGCCATCTGCTCAATTTCAATAGCCTTTCTATGTTTCAATCCACTCCTGGTTTTGGTAGCAAAATACTGACCAAAATACTAAACAAAAATACTGTTTGTCTGTAATGTCTGAACATAGCCTTAACCCCTTAACGACAAAGGGCGTATATTTACGCCCTGTTGTCGGTAAGGGCGTTCAGAACGGGGCTGCGCGGCGACCCCGTTAGGAACCGCCGCGATTCCGGGTGCCGCATGTAGCCCGCGGCTATTAGCAGGCATGGTGCGATCGCCGTGCCCGCTAATCACGTAATAAGATACAGCTGTTCCCTGGTGTCTAGTGGCAGAGATCGTTGTCCCGGAGGAGCGATCTCCGTGTCTGGTGCCGGCCAGGGTCTCCGCCAAAATGGAGCTGATCTCGGCTTGGCACTCGCTTGTTTTTGGCTGCAGCAGCCGAAAGCAAACGAGTGCCGATCTCATTGATCTATGCTGCATATCTATGTAGCATAGATCTCAATGAGAGATCAGTGCACTTATACTAGAAGTCCCCGAGGGGGGAATAACCCTAACCCCAGGCAGAATAACCCTAACCCCAGGGGGGAATAACCCTAACCCCAGGGGGGGAATAACCCTAACCCCTAGGGGGGAATAACCCTAACCCTAGGGGAAACAACCCTAACCCCAGGGGGGAATAACCCTAACCCCAGGGGGGAATAACCCTAACCCCAGGGGGGAATAACCCTAACCCCAGGGGGAATAATCCAAACCCCAGGGGGGCTTCTAGTATAAGTGTAAAAGTTAAAAAAAAAAAAGTGATGTTTTCAATCAAAAGCCCCCTCCCCTAATAAAAGTCTGAATCACCCCCCTTTTCCCATGTAATAAATAAACATGTTTGCTATCGCTGCGTGCGTAATTACCCATACTATTAATTTATCACATTCCTTTTCTCGCACAGTAAACGGCGTAAGCGCAACAAAATCCCAAAGTGCAAAATTGCGCATTTCAGAAAAATTTTACTAAAAATTACACCTAACACGGCCCCATAGACCAAAGGATAAAAGCGCTATAAGCCTGGGAATGGAACGATTTTAAGGAACATATATTTGTTAACAATGGTTTGAATTTTTTACAGGCCATCAGATACAAAAAAAAGTTATACATGTTACAGGAAAAAACGAAAACGCAAAAATCGAAATTGTCTCTGTCCTTAAGGGGTTAAAAAGGATAGAATAATGAGAAATAAATAAATAAATACATGCCTTAATTTAATTTCCATCAGGGGATTTGAACCAGAGAATGAACCGCTGGAAGGTCTCTAGACAGGTGAGTTACCCCTAGACCACAGCCACAACACATTTGGGCTGAAAGATTCAACTATAGCTGAGTGTTTCTTTCAGACATAACCTGCCTACAGAGGACTGATCTGCAATCAGAAACACTGGCTGACAGCAGAGCGAGCAGGAGGCCGGGCAGCATTCATTATTCAATGAATTTTCAATTAATGAAATTTATTACAAGTACTAACTTAGCTCTCTTCGTGCCCACAGTAAGCAGCACCCCCCCCCCCCCCTTCCCAGAAGGCATTTGTGAAAATTCCTGCCCCGGCTGATGGACTGGCCACTCAGCCAATCAGTGACTGGAGCGGCGTCCCATGCTAGTCACTGACTGGCTGAGTGGACAGTCCATCAGCTGGGTCGTGATGTGTCAGCTCCAGAGACCACAGAGCCCGTCGGGGGTCTCGCTGCCATTCCCACTGCTTACCGCGGGCACGGGTTGAGGTGAGTTAGTACTTGAAATCAATTTCCCCCCCTGCCGGCTGCAGGATTTTATAATGCACCGGGCTTCTCTTTTAATAAAAAGTTACAGTTACACAGAAACTTATGTATGTTGAGGTAATAGAAAGACAAGCAATTACAGTACATTAGGGCCATAGGAAAACGGAGTGTGACGCTGAGCCCCGGCTTGGTAAGCAGATGTGATCGCGGGGGAGAGATCCCCCCCACACAAGACACCAGGGAAAGGGGCACAAAGTACATTTAAATGCAGCTGTCAGTTTTGACAGCTGCATTTAAATGTATAATTAGCCACGGTCCCGGGCTACAGATAACAGCCGGGATTGCGGCGGAGTTACGTTCTGACGCAGGAAGGGGTTAAAGAAAAACATGTAGGGTATAGGAAGTAACTGAAAGGCGGGAACAATGAAAACCTGTAAATATACTAAACAGTTAAATAAGGTTGAGGAGGGAAGTGTCCTTTACAAGAAATGAAAAACACCAGAACAAGGAGGTCAGTAAGTGGGGGAATAAGATGCAATGGGAGAAAATACTTTACTGAAAAAGTAGTAGATGCTTGGAACAAATCTCCAGCAGATGTGGTAGGTAAATCCACAATGAATGAATGAATGTAAACATGAATGAATGTAAAGCTGTTATTTTACGAAAAAACATAAAAAGTAAATATAAGAGAAGACTAGATGGACGAGGTAATAAGATGGTGATATACTAACTTACAAACTTTTCTTTAAAAAAAAGAACAAAAAAAAACAACTCCCTTTAAAAGTAAAAGTAATGTCTTCCCTGTTCTTCTTCATAAATGGGAAAACACACGTACAGCCAGATGATGCTGTGACACCCTACAAATCGCATCCAGTGGGTTTTCTGACATGGAGAAATGATTTAGGATAAAGCAAAATAC